>NC_135805.1:86225265-86581350 GCF_964213995.1 Mustelus asterias
CGTTCTCCAAGGCGGCCTTCACGACACACGACAGCGCAGAGTCGCTGAGCAGAAACTGATAGCCAAGTTCCGCACACATGAGGACGGTCTAAACCGGGATGTTGGATTTATGTCACATTATCAGTAACCCCCACAGCTTTCCTCCTGGACTTGCACAATTTCACAAGCTGCACTGTCTGGAGACAATACACATCTCTTTAACCTGTGTTGAATGCTCCCTCCACCCCCATTGTCTGTACATTTAAGATCTGGCTGGCTGTAGAGATTTGCATTCTAATCAGTATTCTGTAATTTGATTTCTGTGTCTGTGCCCTGTTTGAGAACAGAGACCACTCCATCTGACGAAGGAGCATTGCTCCGAAAGCTTATGGTATTTGCTACCAAATAAACCTGTTGGACTTTAACCTGGTGTTGTGAGACTTCTTACTGTGCTTACCCCAGTCCAACGCCGACATCTCCACATCAATTTTCAGTGGTCATAATTCAGTTCATAACACACCCAATACTGGGTTTAAAACAATATTCGTTTTATGAGACTGAGGCTATTCTTAATGTCTACTCATGGAAAACAACATGACTGTATAGCTGTTAAGACATTTTTCGAGAACATGTAACTATATACTCACTAAGCTATTACATATAATTCTTTTGAAAATTTGTTTTTTTTTAACCTTAGAATCAGCAGGTTTAGTGGAGAATTTATCTCTTCTTTCCCCATTTTCATCGTAGAGAAGAACAACTCTGTCCACAGTGCAGACTGCAAACTTGCTGTTATTGGGTGCCCATGACATACATGTAACTTTTGCAGCACCATCCTGCGAAGAGGAAAGAAAGCTCAAATTCCCATGTTAGGGCTACATTAAAAGAGTATTAATCTCATTTCACATTGTTCTTCCTGAATTTCACATTAATTGTTCAAATGAGAAAATGGCCCTCATCTCAACCCCCACTCTCTGGCAATCCATTGAAACTTCTAAACATCTTCATATTCATTTTGATGTTGGTCCTGAACTAACCTTTCTCAATCTTTAATCTGCTTTTAAGTGCCAATTTCCAGGGCATGACTGAATGACTTTCTTTTTCATTAAAGATGGTTTTGATTTTTACAAGTGTAACATCCGAATAGTGTAAGATATGCAGCAAGTAGATTGCAGGTACAGTGTGTGGTAGTATTCAGAAAAGTGTGTCAACATCGTAATGGAAGTGTGGCCTTGGGATCAAGATGAGCAGTGATGGGGGTTCTGTAAAGTGAGAGAATTGAGGAGAGGGAGTGTTGGGTATGAGAATAGTAGAAATGGCATATTGTGGATGAGTTATGGTTTATAGAATTACTAAGCTTTAAATTTAGGAAGCATGATTAAAAAGTTTGCTGATGATGCATACATTGGCTGTGTGGTTCATAATGAGTTCAAAAGCTGCAGTCTGTCGGAAGATATCAATGAACTAATCAGATGGGCAGAAAACATGACTGAAATTGAAGAGTGTCCATCTAACAAAAAAACATTCATAAATGCAAGATAAAAACAAAGAATGCTGGAAATACTCAGGCAGCTATGGAAAGAAAAAAGACGTTTAACCTTTCAGGTCCATGACCATCCATTAGACCCTGCTTCATTATATTTCCAGCATCCACAGAATTTTGTTTTTATACAAAAGTGAGATTGATCAGTGAAGAGAGTAATCTGGGAATTACAGTCCCACAACACCAGGTTAAAGTCCAATAGGTTTATTTGGTAGCAAATTTGGTAGCGCTGCTCCTTCGTCAGGTAAGTCAAGACTTGATTACATGTAAAGATTCGCATTCCAACCATTATTTTGTAAATTGAGTTTGTGTCTTTATATGCCCTGTTTGTGAACACAACTCCCACTTACCTGATGAAGGAGCAGCGCTCAGAAAGCTAGTGGATTTTGCTACCAAATAAACCTGTTGGACTTTAACCTGGTGTTGTGAGACTTCTTACTGTATTTACCCCAGTCCAACGCCGGCATCCCCACATCAGTTACATTCCCGCACAGAGTGAAATTCAACTGTGAAAGTGACAAACTCCGACCCCACAACAACAGCCAACGGCCGGGAGGCCTATGGGATGTCTTGAGGATGCGAGAGGCGCCACGCCAATGCAAAGTTCCCCCCACCTCACCTTTGCAGGAGGGCTGTGGAGCTCTGCGATCACCCACATTCACGGTTAAAATGGGAACCACGCAACAAATGGCAGCCGTTTCCCCATGGCCAGTAAAATAAAACACCGGGGGGGGGGGGGGGTTGCAGGCCGTGCTGCTACTCTGTGCAATTCGACTTAGCTGCGGCCTCTCTCGCTCTCCGGCCGCCTGTTACCTGAGGGCTCAGCAGGGTTTTCAGGTGTTTCAGCTGCATTGCCCCGACTCCTTTGTTTCTGCTCCGGATCCGAACCCGCCGCCGTTTCCCTGGTTACCGCCCGACCACGCCCCCTCATTCGCGTCATTATGACGTTACATCTATTATGACGTAAGGCCTCTTTATGACCGAGCGCTCGAAGTCGCGCGCTCTTGAGAAAAGGTGTCAGTTATTTTTGAAATGAACCGTTAAAAAGACAAGGGGCCGAACTCTCGGTCCCGAATGGTGGGGTGGGCCAGGCCGCTCCGATTCGGGACGACGATGATGACGTGGGAAGGATGTGCTGACACGTTGCGCAGTCCTCTCCTCCTCCCACCGCAGCTGGGGGATCTTAAGAGTGGAAATTAAGATGGAGCCGGAATAAAAATACTGCTTTGGTTGGGAAGAAAAGTTTTAAAACTGGTTCCGCTCATCTTCCCGACAAAAAGTGGAGATGCCGGGGATTGAACCCGGGGCCTCATACATGCAAAGCATGCGCTCTACCACTGAGCTACATCCCCGTGATGGAGCTGGCGGACGATTGCGTTACAGATGCTTCAGTTGGCTGGAGTCTGTTCGTGGAGGTTTAATTTTGTCATTCACTCCTCTCATTTTGTGGCCCCCAGTACAGCAAATAAGGAGGGCCATTCGGCCTCTCGTGTCCATGCCAACTCTCTGCAAAGTTTAAAGTTTATTTATTAGTGTCACAAGTAGGCTTACATTAACATGCAATGAAGTTCCTGTGAAAATCCCCTGGCAACTCACCTGAAAAAGGGGCTTGGAGCTCTGAAAGCTTGTGTGGCTTTTGCTACCAAATAAACCTTTTGGACTTTAACCTGGTGTTGTTAAACTTCTTACTGAACTCACCCAGTCACACCTCTCCCTGTAGCCCTGTAATTTTTTTTCCCTCCTCATACTCAATCCTCTTTTGAAATCTACGATTGAATCTACCCCTACCACAGCTCTCAAGCAGCGCTGTTCAGGAACCCTAAATACTCACTGTGTAAAAAAACTTTTTCCCTAAGTCACCTTTGGTCCTTTTGCCAATCACCTTATATTGGTCTTCTACCAATGGAAAGCCTCCTCCTGATATTAATTTCCCAGTGTAGACATGATGGGCCAAATGGCCTCCTCCTGCATCAGATCAATCCTGATTTTTGAGAACACTGTCCAGACCCCTCGTGATTTTGAACACTTCCATCAAATCGCCTCTTAACCTTCTCTGTGGAGAACAGTCTCGGCTTCTCCAATTGATTCTTGTAACTGAAATTCCACAATGCCGGAACTATTCTTTTAAATTTTTTCTGCACCCTCTAAAACCTTCATAAAATTATGATGGCCAGGATCTCACGCAATCCTCCAGTTGAGATTGAACCAGGTTGGTCATAATCTTCTTGCTTTGATACTCTCTGCTTCTAATTATTCTCAGTAAGAAGTCTCACAACACCAGGTTAAAGTCCAACAGGTTTATTTAAACATTTAAATAAACCTGTTGGACTTTAACCTGGTCTTGTGAGACTTCTTACTGTGCTTACCTCAGTCCAACGCCGCATCTCCACATCACTCTAATTATTCTGCACAGCATCCCGTATGTTTTTTTATAAACATTTTCTCAACTTGCCCTACCTTCTATGATTTATGAATATATGCCCCCAGTTCATCCACCTCCTTTAGAATTGCGCCATTTAGTTTATATTGCCTCTGCTTATATTTTGTCTTAACAAAATATGACATTTTATACTTCTCTATATTAAATTTCATCTGCCATGTGTCTTCATCCGTTCCAGCAGTCTGTCTGGAAGTCTATCACTATCTTCCTCATTATTATGCATCTTTAAGAACCTATGTTGTATGGTTAAATGTTCCCTTATACAGTGTTACAACAGTGCATGATGGTGGAGAGTAATGTTCGTTCTCATTGGGTCGGTGGGGGCACGCTGGTGTGGTTGTTCTGTTGTGTATATACGTAATAGCAGATTGTGTGTTTTATTTTGGTTCTTAGTAAACTGTATTGAAGTCATCTACAATCTCCATCCTGCACGTTTTATGTCAAATTTTTAAATTGTGCCCTGTACCCCGAAGTCCCAATCATTAATATATATCGAGAAAAGCAGTAGCCCTGGCATCAAACCCTGGGAAACACCATTTCCTTCCTCCAGGCTACAAACATTTGCCACTACTCTCTTTGCTGTCACTTAGCAAATTAGGTATTTATAAAAAAAGAAAATAATTACATTTGTATAGCACATTTTATGACCACTAGGCATCTCAAATCACTTTACAGCCAATTAGGTACATTTTTTGAAGTGTAGTCACTGTTATAGAATCATATAATTATAGGATGGTTACAGCCTAGAAGGAGGCCATTCAGACCTTCCTGTCTGTGCTGGCTCTCTGAAGGAGCAATTCACTTCGTGCCACGTCCCTGCCTTTTCCCATAGATCTGCAAATTTTCTTCTTACACATAATGTAATACACTGCACCACAATTCTTGTACTGTAGTGTTTTACACTTTTAGATTATATCAAGTTGTCCAAGATCTGGCGCACCTCCCCCAGCTTCCACTAGAGGGAGTCAGACCCAAAGACATATAACTGAGTTTTCTGACTTCAACTCAAACTTCAGCTTAAGGAGTGAAGTTTGCAGAATTATTCCTGGTAGGCTTATTTACAACTAGTTTTGATTAGTTTCACTGGATTGTAATTTTCCTGGAAAGTATAAGGGTCTGGGTGAAACTCCTCAGTAAATATTCCCCCAACAGGAGGGAACAATAGTCGGGTTCATGAGTCTCTGATACATAAGATAGAACAAAGAAAATTACAGCACAGGAACAGGCCCTTCGGCCCTCCAAGCCTGCACCGACCATACTGCCTGACTTAACTAAAACCCCCTACCCTTCCGGGGACCATATCCCTCTATTCCCATCCTATTCATGTATTTGTCAAGACGTCCCTTAAAAGTCACTACCGTATCTGCTTCCACTACCTCCCCCGGCAATGAGTTCCAGGCACCCACCACCCTCTGTGAATGAGACTATTTAAGTTTTAAATATACACATATTTATTTGAATAAGAAATCATGTAATTTGATGATTATATGAAAAGCATAAATCATTAAACTGGATAATTCCAAAAAAATAAAAGTTAACTAGAGAATCCAAATGTTAGACTTTACTTGTGACAGATACAAGATATTTTTGAGAGAAAGTAAGGATATGGAAATCCATCAAATGTTTAAGTATGATTACCTTAATTCCTGAGGCGTGAAACTCATTAAATTCATAACAGATCTGCAGCTAATCTAAACAGCCTCACGAATCCCCAAATATTTCAGTTTGGTTTGAGATTAATACAATTAATTTTGGGGTTGTATAACTAATGGTTAACGCGGAAGATGTTCTTTTGATCAATGGGGAAAGGGCAGGAAAGTGGATGTGAGGAATGTCATCGGATCACTCATGATCCTATTGAAGGCTCAAGGGGTTGAATGGCCGACTCCTGTTCCTATTTTGTATGGTCTTATGGAAAGACCACCCAAAATAATATCCTCTGTTGGGTAAAAGAAGCAGGTTGACTTCACAGTACCTCTCAATTTGTTCCTCGAGATCCATCCCACTAGTTGTGGCCTGTGGAATAACAAGGGTGGCAACTAAATGACTAAGAAATGTTATTTTAAATTTATTCCTGAAAACTAAGTGACAATCATGTTTGGTCAATTTTGTTTCGTCAAGGTAGCGAAAGCTAATAAGCCCTGAGGCCTAGCATTCTTTTATCTGCTGGCCGTTTTCATTACCAAGGTTATCTGTGCTAGTGTAATAGCAAGAACTATAGAGTATCATTTTTTAGATGTGTGGATTTCCTTTCGGTGAATTCACATTGTTATGAAGAGAGTTAACCACATTGGGTTTTAAAATTAGTTTTGACTCTTATTAAAATGTTTTCCTGTCAGTTTAACTGAAGTAACTTTTAACCTAATATTCTTTATTAATTCCATATTGACTTTTATTCCTTTACAGTACCTCTCAGTTTCCCTACAATGTGTTCCTCTATATTTGTCCCACTAGTTGTGGCCTGTAAAATACATCCTGTCGTCTAATGGCACGTCTATTGTTTCTTAACTTTAACCAAATAGATTATGTCCTTGATCCCTCAAGTACATCCTCTTTCTCCAATGCTGCAATATTCTCCTTTATGATGTGGAGATGCCGGCATTGGACTGGGGTAAACACAGTAAGAAGTTTAACAACACCAGGTTAAAGTCCAACAGGTTTATTTGGTAGCAAATGCACTAGCATTTGCTACCAAATAAACCTGTTGGACTTTAACTTTAATTGTTAAACTTCTTACTATATTCTCCTTTATCCATACATCCACCCAAACTCCTTTCTTTCTTTCCCTCTTTCCTGAACTCCTTTTATCCTGGAATATTTGATACCTAGTCTTACCCTTTCTGAACCAAGTCTCTGTTATTGTCGTGGCTTCATATTCCCAAATGACTAATTGCACTTATACCTCAGCAGCATTTTACGTAATGTTTTGTGGATTTCCACACACGTCCTATGAACCTAATTTAGATTTTCTTGTGATTTCTTTTAGTCTGCACTCACCTAAGACCTTACTATTTCTTATCCTCGTGCCATAGGTCTCTCCCAATCCTTTTTTCACCTTGTTTCCCCTTTCTATTGCTACATCCTGGTGCCCATACCCATCATAAATTAGTATAAACCTGCATCAACATCCTTAACTACACCCCTCCTCCCCAACCCCCACCCCCTGCCTCCGGATGTTCTTCCCAGCTCTATTGAGGTACAACCCATCTCATCTGTATAGGCTCCAGCTTCCCCAGAACTGGTCTCAATGTCCCAAGAATCTAAAACCTACCCACTTGCACCACTTCTCCAGCCATGCATTCACCTGCACTACCTTCCTATTCCTATACTCAGTGTGTGGCACTGGGAGAAATCTGGTGATTAAATATTTTTGTTAATCACCTGCCTAGCTCCCAAAAATTTGGCTGCTGAATCCCACCCCTCTGCCACCGATATTGATATAGACCATGACCTCTGCCTGCTTACTCTCCAGTGGCCCCTCATCTAAGTTCGCAGTCTATGGACATTATAACTTTTAAGGGAGAGGATGATCCAATGCTGTTCAATGGTACAGTGGTTCCTGTCTAGTGACATGGGTGGGAGCCACTGTGAGTGTATTTATTGATTCCTCACATCAATTCAGAGGTCATTGAAGAGTAGCATAGCATGATTTCTTATCAGAATATATAATCAATGGCAACCCTTTAATGTCAGTTTATCCTACTCATTTCTTTTGGTTAGAAAGCTCATTGATTTTAAAATGCAAGTTATTTCATTATAGGTAACTTCTGCCAGAGAGCACAATGTTAGGCATTGCAGCAGGCTTGCACAATCTGAACATTGCCTCACCTTGTTTGATCATTATCAGTAGATCAACCTCATATCTGTCCAAAGAGTGCTTGTTATTGCTGCTTTTAATTTTCTAACCATTGTCAAGAGCAGAAACACAAACAGCAACGAAACATAATGCAGACAGAAAGTACTGGATAAACTCAGCAGGACTGGCAGCATTTCTGGGGAGAGGAACAAAGTTAACATTTCAAGACCATGTGACCCTTCTACAGAATAAAATATGTTTGGAAAACTTCTGTCTCATTTTTCTGTTATTATTTTACTTTGGGTTTCACGAGTTGAACAGATTTGCTTTAAAGGCAACCAACATCAATGTTGCTGAAGAAAACTACATCATTGACAGAATATTAACAGGTCTTTTCACTGTATACCAACATGTATTGGTATACAGTGAAAAGTATTGTTTCTTGCGCGCTACACAAAGCATACCATTGATAGAGTACATAGGGGAGAAGGAAAGTAGAGGGTGCAGAATATAGTGTTACAGTCATAGCTAGAGCGTAGAGAAAGATCAGCTTAATATAAGGTAGGTCCACTCAAAAGTCTGATGACAGCAGGGAAAAAGCTGTTCTTGAGTCAGTTCGTACGCGATCACAGACTTTTCTAACTTTTTTCCAACGGAAGACGGTGGATGTGAGTACGTCCGGGGTACGTGGGGTCCTTGATTATGCTGGCTGTTTTTCCGAGGCAGCGGGAAGTGTAGACAGGGTCAATGGATGGGAGGCTGGTTTGCGTGATGGACTGGGCTACGTTCACAACCCTTTGTAGTTTCTTGCAGTCTTGGTCAGAGTAGGAGCCATTCCAAGCTGTGATACATCTGGAAACATGGTGCATCTGTAAAAATTGGTGAGAGTCGTAGTGGACGTGCCAAATTTCCTCAGCCTCTTGAGAATGTAGAGGCGTTGGTGGTCCTTCTTAACTATAATGTCGGCATGGAGGGACTAGGACAGGTTGTTGGTGATCTGGCCACATAGAAACTTGAATCTCTTGACCAATTCCACTTCATTCCCATTGGTGTAATCAGGGGCACGTCCTCCACTATGCTTCCTGAAGTCGAAGAGAGATTTTAAAGTAAAGTAAAGCTTATTTATTAGTCACAAGTAGGCTTACACTCACACTGTAATGAAGTTACTGTGAAAATCCCCTAGTTGCCACACTCAAGCGCCTGTTTGAGTAAACTGAGGGAGAATTTGATATGGCTAATGTACCAAACCTGCACATCTTTGGACTGACATTTTTACTGACAAGGAGAGATTATTGTCATCGCACCATTTCACCATTCTCTATCTCGTTCCTGTACTCCGCCTCATCATTGCTTGAGATCTGACCCATAAGAGTGGTGTCATCAGCCAACTTGAAAATGGAGTTGGAGCGGAATTTGGCCATACAGTCATAGGTGTATGAGTATGGTATAATGAGTATAGTAAAGGGCTGAGGACACAGACTTGCAGGGCACCGATGTTGAGGATAATCATGGAGGAGGTGTTGTTGCCTATCCTTACTGATTGTGGTCTGTGGGTTAGGAAGTCTAAAATCCAGTTGCAGAGGGAGGAACTGATCCCCAGGCCTTGGAGTTTAGAGATGAGTTTTGTGGGGATAATGTTGTTGAAGGCTGAGCTGTAGTCAATAAATAGAAGTCTGACATAAGTGTCTTTGTTATTTAGGTGTTCCAGGACAGAGTGTAGGGCCAAGGAGATGGCGTCTGCTGTAGACCTGTTGCGGCTATAGGCAACCCAGGCTCTCTGGGAGGTCGGATCCATGCCATAACTAACCTTTCGAAGCACTTCATAATGTTGGATGTCAGAGCCACCGGGCGATAGTCATTAAGGCACGCTGCCTGGCTTTTCAAGGGCCAGTCCTTGTCCTTGTTGTTGGTGTGTTATGTAAGGCTGAATCTTAATAGAAAAGCAACAGCATGTTAACAGTGCACACTATTATTCATGTGCAAATCAGCTAGCAGGTTCAGGGGATCAAGAGTTGTGCCATGAGCTTTAAATGTCCTGATGTTGTTGGTTAATTTATGCCACTCTGCTGTTTACTTCACATAAACAGCATCTTGCCCTTAGTTTCTCTGTTATTTTTAAAAACTTGCTTAATTTGCCCACTAATTATCCATCAAACTCACCACAGAAATTTACGAGCATAAGCACTCTTTAACAACATAATAGCCTGGATTTTAGGTTGTAAAGATGAGGAAACTGTCAGAGTTCATTGTCACAACTGTGAAGCTTGCAGTTCACAGAGGCGCATTTAAATGTGGAAGTCCAGAAGTCACTGATACTCCACGCAATATGCTGTTGAAGTCCCTGAAGATATAAATCTTTTGAAATCATTTGAATTGATGTGAACTTCTGCTTTTAGACAAATAATCTTGTAAAAATCCTTGACATTTTATGGCTTCTTATATGAGGTGTGATTGGGTTTTTAACTATGTTCTAAGTTCATAATTGTTGCTGAATATCCTGTTTGGCTCCGAAAGACTCTTTTATATTTGTGAAATGTCACATTTTTCCATCATGATAAAAAAACTCAGAATTTTAAAATTAAAAAAATGCGTAAACAAAAAAAACATTGATCATATTTCACCTACCTTAATTCTATGTGTTTGTCCTAATCATTATTTCACTTTAAGTAAAATATTTAAAATGTGAAGGATCATCAGCAGTTTTTGACATCCTGCTTTTCCAGCTGTGAGAATTCTTCAAGCGGTAGGCTGCTTAGCCTGCTTGATAATATCATTGTTGCCGCTCTCTGAGGTCCCTTGAGCTGAGGCTCGAATCAAAATAATGTCAGGAAAAGGAAACCCACGTCATAGAGATTGCTGGATCTTTGTTGGCAGATTTCTTTGTGGTCAATAGTGAGTGCTGTCACTTCACCACTGACATGGAATCTGAACCAGTAATGGTTAATGCAAAGCCACTCAACCTCTCTGACCCAGAATATGAATAATTTGAACGATTGAATTGCATTCCTTCGGGTGGTAAATTGTCATTCGTGACTTAAAAATGTTGAAATTTTATTTAATTCCTTACTTTTCCATTCTCTCTTCATCTAATTTTCCTTGCCCTCTCTGTTTTCCTCATGTACCTGACTTAACATTGAATTCTCCCTGTGATTCAGCCTTCTACTCAGTTCTTCCTCTGTTCCTTTCTCAATTTTAAAATCGCATTGGCTTTCTCAGATATGCTGTTCGCCTTGGTGTTCATTAATGTCCCAGATATACTGATGTCCTCACCACTCAATTATTAGTTCACACTTAAAAGAGTTTAAGATTTTTTGAGCTGAAAGGTGCAGGACAACTAAGAGCAAAAACAGAAAGATGTTGGAAAATCTCAGCAGGTCTGACAATGTCTGTGGAGAGAGAACAGAGCCAACGTTTTGAGTCTAGATGACCCATCACCAGAGCTGGACAAAGGATCATCTGGACTCGAAACGTTGGCTCTACTCTGTCCACAGATGCTGTCAGACCTGCTGAGATTTTCCTGCATTTTTCTGGTTTTGTTTCAGATTCCAGCATCCACAGTTTTTTTGCATTTATCTAACTAATTTAGCCAATTGTCTTTTTTGCTAAAATAAAATCAAAATACTGGAGATGCTGGAAATCTGAAATGAAACCAGCAAATGTTGAGAAAAAGCAGCAGCCGGAATTTTACCACCCCACCCGCCACAGGAATTGGAGCGGACGAGGGGCGAACAGTGGGACGGTCTGTTGACCTCAGACGGGATTTCATGGTTTTGGGACGAACAAGGCCATAAAATCCCAACCAGCAGGTCTGAAAGCATCTGTGCAGAGAGAAACAAAGTTAACATCCACATGAATTTTTCAGTTTTTCCAGCACTTTCTGTGTTTGTATCTTTTTTGCTAAACTCATTGGTGGCAGAATAGTCACTTAATTCATTACCTTGATAGAGAAGATTCCAGTAGTAATGCCAACATTACTCCTCCACCATCAAATGTGACTGTTGTTTCAAGTTGCAAATGAACCAGCAATTTACACTCTTGATATCAGCAAGACTGAAGCCATTCTGTTCAATTACCATGGAAAACTTTGCGCCTTAGGCAACAGAAAAAAAAACACAAAAACAGAAAATGTTGGAAAATCTCAGCAGGTCTGACAGCGTCTGTGGAGAGAGAATATGTTGGCTCTATTCTCTCTCCACAGATGTTTTCAGACCTGCTGAGATTTTCCAGCATTTTCTGTTTTTGTTTCAGATTCCAGCATCCACAGTAATTTCCTTTGAGTCTCAACTCCTTCTCAGCTCTTCATTTATGCTGGACAAAGTGATGCACAACATTAGGGTCCTTATGAATCATGAGCTGAGCTTGAAATTCTGGATCCTTTCATCATAAGATCACCTTCCATTTTTGTATGATCTCTCATATCCTCACTTTTACTGAAATGTTCATCTATGCATTTGCCACTGTTCACCTTCATTACGTGGAGATGCCGGCGTTGGACTGGGGTAAACACAGTAAGAAGTTTAACAACACCAGGTTAAAGTCCAACAGGTTTATTTGGTAGCAAAAGCCACACAAGCTTTCGAGGCTCTGAGCCCCTTCTTCAGGGGCTCAGAGCCTCGAAAGCTTGTGTGGCTTTTGCTACCAAATAAACCTGTTGGACTTTAACCTGGTGTTGTTAAACTTCTTACCACCTTCATTACTCCAGTGCTTGCTGCATCAGCTTTATAATATTACTGCCAACTTTTCTAGCACTGCATTCCATAATAAGTTCTGCACTTGTCATATTCCCACTGTCGCCAACACCAATTGATTCTCATGTGCAGTGCAATTGATTTAAAACCTCATTTTTAAATTGACCCATGGTATGGGCCAGCTCAATTTATTGCTGAAGGTAAATTATGAATTGATGGATTTGAAAATAGCAACCTTTCAGCTTGCTGGTAAATTTGTTGACCAGGAAGCAGGTCCATTTTATTTAATTTTTAACCATTGTAAAATATACTGGCTACATTTTAGAGCTATTGAAATTCATTTGGTAACAATTTGTTCCTCATTCACAATTTCTACATTGATAAATTGAGGCCAAATTTAGAAAGTAAGATTTGCATTTGTAAAGTGCTGTTCGTGATCTCAGGATGTTCAAAAGCACTTTGCAACCAATTAAATCCTTGCAATAACCTGATAGTGCTGTCTTTTAGGAAACGTGGCAGCTAATTTGTGCAGCCAAAGCTTCCACAAACAACAATGAAATAAATGACCAAATCTAATTTTGGTGTTGGTTGAACAATAAATATTAACCAGGACAAAATGTTGTGTGGGGTCTTTTACAGCGCCCTATTGCAGCAGTCTTAACAGCCTCTCCAAAAGTTGACACTTCCACCAGTGCAGCACTCCTTAGTATTGTACTTAAGTGTCAGTCGGTTTATGTAGTCAAGTCTGGAGTGCAGCTTGAACTGACAAGCTTCTAATGGAGAGGTGAGACAGGCATCACTGAGATAAAGTAACATTCTTGCCTCAGTTTTGTACTGGAATTGAATGCAGTGGAACAACAAAAAGGATGAATATCTGGCTCAAATAAATGTGTTCATTCTGTGAGTTCAAGTTTTTGATGGGGATTGGGGCAGATGGTTCATATGTATCAATGCATTGATTGGCATCATCAACCATAGAACAAGGAGAGGGGAAATAATCCAAGATTCCTGCCACAATGCAACAATTTGCATTTATATG
The DNA here is from genome assembly GCF_964213995.1 of Mustelus asterias. Taxonomy (NCBI): domain Eukaryota; kingdom Metazoa; phylum Chordata; class Chondrichthyes; order Carcharhiniformes; family Triakidae; genus Mustelus; species Mustelus asterias. Next base: position 86,238,751 of record NC_135805.1, read on the forward strand.
GCACCTTTAATTGCTTTCCAGAGAATTTTCCTGGATTTGTCCGATGAATGTTTAGGCTCTGGCCTCATGCTGACATTGACTGTTGCTGACTCCCTTTTACAACAATCTGTCCTTGAGACCAGGAACTTGATACATTACATTTGGTCCTCAAATCCAAATCAGGTTGTGAACAGCAGAGGCCCAGGCACTAACCCTTGTGTTACCCCACTAGTCACAGCCTGCCAACCTGAGAATGACCGGTTTACCCCACTCTGTTTCTTGTCTGTTAACCAATTCTCAATCTATGCCATTATATTACCCCAATTCCTTGTGCTCTAATTTTGCTTGCTAACCTCCAGTGTGGGACCTTTCCCCCTTTATCTCATCTGTTCATTGACACCTCAAAGAATTCCATTAAATTTGTCAGGCATGATTTCCCCTTTCTGAATCTGCTTGATTATATTATGTATTTCTAAATGCTCTGCCATTAAATCCTTTCTAATCCTCTTTCCAATGACAGATGTTTAGCTAACTGGCCTATAGTGATGTGTTTGTTGTCTCCTGTAGGAGACGTGTTTGTTGTCTTCTTCCCTTTTGAATAAGGGTGTTTGAAACACTGGTTCACACTTATTTACTCTGCCTGTTACATCCGCAACATCTAAGAGATTTATTGGCAAACGTAATTTTTCTTTCACAAATCCATGTTGACTCTGCCCACGCGTACCATTATTTTCTAAGTGTTCAGTTATCACATACTTAATAATATATCTTAGCATTTTCCTGACTACTAATAACAGGCTACAGGTCTGTAGAATCATAGAATTCCTACAGTGCAGGAGGAAGCCATCTGGCCCATCGACTCTGCACTGACAGATCATCTTACCCAGGCTCTAGCCCCATAACCCCATGTATTTACCACTCTAACCCCCTAACCTACACATCTTTGGACACTGAGGGGCAACTTAGCATCGCCAATTCCTCTTAACCTCCACATCTGTGGAGTATGGGAGGAAACTGGAGCACCTGGAAGAAACCCACACAGACACAGGAAGAACATGAAAACGCCACACAGACAGTCATCCAAAGTTGGAATTGAACCTGGTTTGTGAGGCAGCAGTGCTAACCACAGTGCCACCAGGCCGTCCTGTTTCCTTTTTGCGCTCTCCTTCCTTTCTTAAATAAAGGAGTTATATTTGCCAACTTTCAATCTGCAGGAACTATTGCAGAATCTTTCAAATTTTGGAAGATGATCAGCAACACATCCACTATTTCTATAGCTACCACTTTCAGCACTCTGGGACATAGATCATCAGATTCAGCAGATTCATCAACTTTCAGTCCAACTAATTTCTCCAGCATTACTTTTTTTTTACTAATGTTAGTTTCTTTAAGTTTCTCATTCTTGCTCATCCTGTGGTTATTAAGTATTTCTCAGGGTTTTTTTGTATCTTTCTCTGTGAAAACAAACACAGAATATTTAGTTTCTCTGCAATTTTCTTATTCCCCATTATAAATTTTGCAATGGGACCATATTTGTCTTTGCTAGGCTTCCTTTCCTTTTTGTCTATTCTTCCTAAATGTCAAATACTCTTGTACCTCCAGCATGGCAGTAGTAGGACTGGCCAGGATAACTGCACCTAGACCTCCAATCCCAGGTTCCCTCCCTCCAGATCTAATTGCTCTTCGAATTATAGAGCCTGTCTCTGCAGAGTTAACAGAAGTGGGAGGGAGGGAACCTTCATTGGAGGAGCTGATGTAATGAGCATGGGAAAGCCAGAATTGATGATTGAAGGAGCAGATCCTTACGGATTCTGTCTATCTCTTTCCAATACTTTAAAAATTATTATATGGGATACAGGAGCAGCATTTAGAGCCAATCCTTAACTGCTCTTGAGAAGTCTGTCTTGTGATGTATATAGAGCCTGACACAACCATGAAAAAATGATATCACCTCCCTTTCCTCAGAAAAAATTGTTTAACTGTACACTGTGGGTTTGTCCCATCCTTCCAAGGGGAATGTGCATTTTGTTCATTCCTGGAGTGGACTCAAATGTTCTTTCATAGTGTTTGCCATGTTGTTGCTGGGCATACATGTTGTACCAATTTTAAAAATTAATTCAAGGAATGTGGGCTTCACTGGCCAGGCTAGCATTGATTGCCAACACTAATTGCCCTTGAGAATGTGGTGGTAAGCTGCCTTCTTGAATCATTCCATTCCATATGGTATAGTTACATCCATAGTGTTGTTAGGAACGAATTCCCGACCCAGCAACTGTGGTGGAATGGCAAAATATTTCCAAGTCAGGATGGTGAGTGACTTGGAAGGTAACCTAAGGTAACCTGTGTTCTCATTTATCTGCTGCTCTTCTAGAATCCAGATAGTAATGGTTATGGGTTTGGAAGGTGCTCCCTAAGGATCCATCCTGAGTTCCTGTTGTGCATCTTACAACTGGTATACACTGCTGCCATTGTGCATTGGTGGTGCAGGGAGTGAATGTTTATAGATAGGGTGCCAATCAAGCAGTCTGTTTTGTCCTGGATGGTGTCAACTTCTTGAGTGTTGTTGGAGCTGCATTCATCTAATAAAGTGGTGAGTATTCCATCATACTCCCGACTTATGCCTTGTGAAGGTAGACAGGCTTTGTGGAATCAGGAGGTTAGCTACTGGTCACTGAATTCCTAACCCCTGACCTACTCTTGTAGCCACAGTATTTATATGGCTAGTCTAGTTCAGTTTCTGGTTAATGGTAAAGTTTTAAAGTTTATTTATTAGTCACAAGTAGGCTTACATTAACACCGCAATGAAGTTACTGTGAAAAATCTCCTAGTTGCCACACTCCAGCACCTGTTTAGGTACACTGAGGGAGAATTTAGCAGGCCAATGCACCAAACCAGAACAGACTGTGGGAGGAAACCAGAGTACCCAGAGGAAACCCATGCAGACACGGGGAGAATGTGCAAACTCCACACAGATAGTGACCCAAGCTGGGAATCAAACCTGGGTCCCTGGTGCTGTGAGGCAGCAGTGCTAACCACTGTGCCACCGTGCCACCCCTAAACTCCGTTCAGGGTAACCCCTGAATGTTGACAGTGGGATTCAATGATGGTAATGTCATTGAATGTCAAGGTTAGATTCTTTCTTTTTGGAGGTGGTCAGTGCCTGGCACATGTGTGGCACGAATGTTACTTGCCACTTGTCAGATCAAGTCTGGATATTGTCCAGGTAGCATTTGGACGTGCTCTGCTTCAGAATCTGAGGAGTTGCGAATGGCGCTGAACCTTTTGCAGTCATCAACGAATATTCCCATTTCTGACTTCTGGAAGGAAGGTCATTGATGGACTATCTGAAGTTAGTTTGACCTAGGACACTACCCTGAGGAATACCTGCAGTGATGTCTTGGAACTGAGATGATTGATCTCCAACCACCACAACCATTTTCTTTTGTGCTAAGTATGACTCCAAAAAGCAAGGGTTTTCCCCGATTCCCATTTACTCCAGATCTGCTAGAGTTCAACTATTTTGTCCATAGAAACATAGAAAATAGGTGCAGGAGTAGGCCATTCGGCCGTTCAAGCCTGCACCACCATTCAATATGATCATGGTTGATCATGCACTTTCAGTATCCCACTCCCGTTTTCCATCCATACCCCTTGATCCCTTTAGCTGCAAGGGCCACATCCAGCTCTCTCTGGGCCATTTCATTAGATATGTCCAAAACAGCTTTCTGTGGCAGAGAATTCCACAGGTTCACAACACTCTGAGTGAAGAAGCTCTTCCTCATCTCAGTCCTGATGGCTTACCCCTTATTCTTAGATTGTGACCCCTAGTTCTAGACTTCCCAAACATCAGGAACATTCTTCCCGCATCTAGCCTGCCCAGTCCCATCAAGATTTTATATGTTTCTACATGATCCCCTCATTCTTTTAACTTCCAGTGGGTACAAGCCCAGTTGATCCAGTCTCTCTTCATATGTTAGTCCTGCCATTCTGGGAATCAGTCTGGTGAACCTTCGCTGGACTCCCTCAAGAGCAAGAATGTCCTTCCCCAGACTAGGGGACCAAAACTGCACGCAATACTCAAAGTGTGGCCTCACCAAAGCCCTGTATAACTGCAGCAAGACATCCCTACTCTTATACTCAAATCCTCTTGCTATGAAGGCTTTCCTCATCGCCTGCTGTACCTGCATGCCAACCTCCACCATGACACCCAGGTCATGTTGCACTTCCCCTTTTCCTAAACTGCCACCATTCAGATAATAATCTTCCTTCCTGTTTTTGCCACCAAAGTGGGCAATCTCACATTTATCCACATATTACATTTGCCAAGTATTTGTCCAGTCAGCCTGTCCACGTTACCCTGCAGCCTCTTAGCATCCTTCTCACAGCACAGACTGCCACCCATCTTAGTGTCATCTGAAAATTTGGAGATATTGCATTCAGTTCCTTTGTCCAGATCATTAATGTATATTGTGAACAGCTGGGGTCCCAGCATTGAACCCTGCGGTACCCACTCAGAGATTTTCACAGTAACTCCATTGCAGTGTTAATGTAAGCCTACTTGTGACAATTAAAAAAAAACGAGTCACTGCCTGCCACTCTGAAAAGGTGTGGAGATGCCGGCGTTGGACTGGGGTAAACACAGTAAGAAGTTTAACAACAGGTGACAAATAAACCTGTTGGACTTTAACCTGGTGTTGTTAAACTTCTTACTCTGAAAAGGACCCGTTTATTCCCACTCTCTGCCTCCTGTCTGCCAATAAGAGTTTTAACAGCACCAGAGTTTTAACAACACTCTTACTGTGTTTAACCCAGTCCAACGCCGGCATCTCCACATCCTGTCTGCCAACCAGTTCCCTATCCACGTCAACACATTACCCCCAATACCATTTGCTCACTAATCCCCTGTGTGTGGGACCTTGTCAAAAGCCTTTGGAAAGCCCATGTGTGAACCCGAGGCTGTATTGAGGTCAGGAACTGTGCAACCCGGCATGGCCGAGCAGGTTATTGACAAAGAATGATGAACGGAGGTACTGCCTTTAACTATAAAACACAGATGTAAGTGTGAGGGTAACGTGCGAAAACGTGGCCAGGAGATCTCAGGTTCCGGACGTAGGGGGAGAAAGCACAACTGTGATTATTTGAACGCCGCCAGGTTTGATGCGGTCAACGGGATAGACTGCGCATGCCCGGTGTTGGCAGCATCCCCCTGTCCTCGCCCCAGGCTGGAGTTACCTGGCGGACCCGGAGTATTATCCCCCTGACTGGAAGCAGCAGCGGGGGGCACTCTGTGAGCAGGCGCAGTAGCTGCCTGGGCTTTGATTGACAGGCATTTGGAACGCAGCCATTGTCCTGGATCGAATCTGGTGTTGCCGAGGTTGAAGTGAGGAGCCCACGTGTCCAGGCCTAAAGCACACACTGAGGAACAAGCGGCAGCCCCACAGCACCGTGCACAGCAAACCCTTCCCGGACAGCTAACAAGATGCCGGGCAAAATTGCAAAGGAGGAAATGGCCACGCTTTTCTTGGAGGACGGCTCTTCTTTCAAAGGCAGGCTTTTCGGCGCGAGTTCCAGCGTCTCTGGTGAAGTGGGTAAGTTTTACTGCGAGTCCTTACCACCTCCCACCCCCCTATCCAGACACAGACTCCTTCAGGTTGAGCCCAGTGTGTGCCATGCAGCTCATAAACCAAATTTAATTTTTCATTAATAACGCCAACGTGGAGTCGGCATCTGCAGAAACAGTCCCCTACCTTATCAGAGCAAATCAGAGGAATTAGTCTTTCATTCGTTTCTCGGATCCCAGTTGAATTTTAAAACAAGGCCTAAGTGTTTAAATGATTGTGTTTATTTTGTCGGGATAATCGATTTATTCTGATATTTTGGTTGCAGTGTTTTCATTCTGCTTGTACAGAAGAGTTCCATGGTTTCTGGAGGGACAACATGCAACCTGAAGTTCAAATCAGGCGGTATCTGTGCAGAGAGAGTTACATCAGGTCTCGATGACCCTTTTATCAGGACCTCAACCTGATGAAAACTCTCTTTTTTTCCCCACAGATGCTGCCGGACCTGCTAAACATTTCCAGCATTTGTTTTTTTTTATAAGCCCTTTTATTTCCGATTTCTAGCATCTGCAGTATTTTGCTTTTGTGACTTGAAGTTCAAATCCGTGCCCTCGAGGGGTTTGAGGGTCAGCCTTCTCAGTCATCGGTCAGTTTCATTGCCTTTTCTGTGGACATTCATGGAAATCTCTCAAACACTGTGTATAACTAAGCCTTTTTTAAACAAAATGTGTATTTTTATATTGCATGAATATACAGAACTATTTCATCATGGTAAATTAAGCTACATCCTGTATTTAGATTTGCAAAACAATGTTTACATAACGTCATGTTATCATTTGATTGTTTATGCGGTGAATTTCTTTATTTGGGCACTGAAATATTCTCTTCAGAGATTCTAATGTTGATTGCTGTCCTCTGTTAATATACTTAAATATGTCAACCCAATTTGTTCTTCTGAAAACTGCAGTGTTTTGTTTTGGATACAAACCTATTTGTTGAAAGAATAACCATCTAAACTTGATCATTTCCTAAAGGACTGCATAGGTTTGTTTTAAGTTTCAGGCACGAAACAGCTGCCATAATTGTTGTTAATCATGTTACCTGTGTGACGCGATCTTGGTGCAAAGGTCAGTAAGATTATTTTCTGATCACTGCTGGATGGTGATATTAAGATTACTGTGAATAATAAAATACTTATTATTGTGATTTACCTTTGATATCAGCTCCTTGATGAGAGAAACATCATTCTGTTTCCTGTCTGGTGAGAGAAAGTGCCCACCCATATAATTGGTAGCGACAGCGGTCCCTCAGTTTGAGGATGGTGTGTACTCGAGGTTGAGAATTTCCGACTTGTGTCTTTGGGTGACTGAACAAGTTGATTCTTGACCCACAGATCTTTGAGCACAAGGGGCAGGATGTCCCAAAGGTAGTTGGATCCAGAGTGCAGGATTTGCTTCCTTTTCTTCTCTGCTGCCACTCTGCCTCATCATCAAGACTTTGTGACTGAAAGAGCCACTCTCATCTTCTGCCCACGCTATTTTTACTCTTTGGAGAATAGTAGGGGAAGTGGTGTAGGGATTTCCAAGCTGATTATCAACCCGTTGAATGCTCCTTCCAAGGCCAACAAGTACTGGTGCTGGATTCAAACCCGGAGCATCTGGTCCAGAGGTGGGGTGCTTTCTATTGAATTAACACATGTCCTCTTGAAACCAGCTTCTGACACAGTGTCCAGTCTATTAAAGTTGATTTTACAGTAGTTTTAACTGAATGCTTATGAAGCTGGCTTCAAGAGGTGTTTATCCAACAGTTCTATCATTGAATCTGGAGGATGCAGTGGAGGCACTGTTGATGGAATTTCTTTAATATTCTTGTGTGTCGCTGATACACAGTCTAGGTCTCACTGTTGTATAGGAAAGTGGTGACAACTACTGCTCTGAACATTGGACTTTGACTTGAAGGGTTCTTTGGTGTCAAACACATTCTGCTATAGTTGACACCGTTAATCCTGTGTGTTGGATCTCCCTGTCAATGGTGGCCTTTTGAGAGAGAATGGGTGCCAAGGTATGCAAGGTGCTTCGCATTTTTCAGGGTCTCATTTGCAACCTATTAGATAACAAGTCAGGATATTTGTTTGTCCAGGTTAAGTTGATATGAGTTTTGTTTTGGCAGCATTCAAGAACAGGTGGAGTTTTTGTACATAGAATTGAGGAGTTTGGCTTGTAAATTTGCTGGAGATGGGTACCGTGACTGTGGTTAGAGTTTTCTATCTAGGCAGTACTTAATACTGACATCCGAGGGCAGTTGGAGGACTATGGTGAAATTTCTTGGACATCAAACTGTTGACAATCCACAGAGGCTCCCAATTTCCTGAGTCAAAGTTAATGAATGAAATGAAATGTTTCTGGTGTTTGTTCTTGTCCGTCTTCTTGGCTAAGTCTGGCAACAAAGACCGTGTCAAAGGTTCCTCTGGAAAGTATGAACCACACTGTGCCTCTAGGAGGACTAATGTGTGTCAGAGTTTACTGTGCTTTGGACAAGAGAGAAATATTCGATTGTTTCGAAAACATGATGGATTTCTCTTGAAAACTAGTACAATTGCCACATTTCTGAAGTTGAGTTCCTTTGCCTCCCAAATAAATAAATTCATGAAATCTTGTGAGCAAAAGTCCACCAGCTTTGAAGACCTCAGCTGGAATTCTATTGGGGCTGCGAGCTTTGTTGTTTTTCATCCATTTGATTGCTTGTTGCAGATCTCTTGTAGTTGAAGATTCATCCATGGATTCTACCACTGGGTACTGGCAGATAGTCTGGAGAATATCAGCTGCCATTGTGGATTCATTAGGAGTTGTTGAAAATATTCTTTCCAGTGTTGATGGATGGCCTTGTCATCCTTAGGAGAAATGCCATCCTGTGAGCGAAAGAGATTTTGTTCATTTGACCTCAGATGACCCTGGTGGTTTTAAAAAAAGCTTCGCATGTCATGATGGTCAGCATATTGTTGGATTTTTCAGGCTTGCTCTACCCATCACGTCATTTTTTTCCTCACTTCCCTTTGGGTGTCATCCTTGAGTTGTTGGACTGCTGTTGCCTCGTGTTGCTCTGCCAGACAATGAAGGCTGCTCATTTGTGTTCAAGGACAAGGCGGTTGCATATTTCACCATTTTTATCAAACCAGTCCTGTTGGCGACAATGGCCTGGGCACGAGAGTTGAGTACAGCTTACTATTTAATCCCAAAATTTTGGAATTGAGTTGGGTGTGTGAGGATTATCCAGATTGGTTGTGAGCTAGACTGGAATTCCTCTCTTCAGCCGGGATGCTTCATGACTGAGTCATTGATCATTTTTCTCTTGGGACTTTTGGGCTTTCGATATCTTGATGCTTGTTGGATGTTCATCACTGACTGGACAAGTCTATGATCTGTCCATCATCTTGATCTGTCTGGACATGGCACAGTCCTGGAGATGTCAGCACTTTAGTCTGGGATGTCCCCATGTGGTTTTTATATTTGTCTTTCTGGCAGAAGAGGGTACTTGTACAATGAAGCCATGCTGAGCTTTCATCAGTGTGAGGACGCTATTTACAATGGCTTAGAATTTATTTCTGCTCCCAACATTGGAGTCACGGCCAATACTGGCATTGAAATCGTTCAAGAGGATGATCTTTTCTTTTAGGATGGCAATGAGAACTTCAAGATGAGATTAGAACTTTTCCTCAGCATCATTAGAGTGAGTGATTGGGGCACAAGCATTGATGATGGTGACATCTTGGTTACAGCTGAGCTGTAGGTGAAGTGTCATGAATCTTCCATTTGGGGCAATTCTGGCAGGGCATCCAAGATACTATTCCGGATGATAAAACAAACTCACTTACACAAGGACACTCTTGGCCTTTCCAGTAAAAGGTGTATCCCCATACTTATTCCTTTAGCTGTCTCTCCCCAGGCTGTCTTTACCCCAGTCCAACACCGGCATCTCCACATCATGTCTCCCCAGGAAGGCAGGTCTTAATAAGAGTGGTAAATGTCAATTTGGAGTCTATTATCTCTCGTGATAAGATTGCACTTCTTCTTTCCAGTGGTCATTTTTGAGATTTTCCATAAGTGTTCTAGCAATCCAAGTTGCAAAATTGAAAGTTTTCTTTCTTTGACCACAATGTTGGTGATCTGTAGGGCGTGGTTCCCCAGCCAGGAGAAAGTCGGACAGCCTAATTTCGGAGCATCTTTTCTAACCCCTGCCCCATTTAGGGTGTGTAGAGAGTTTCCTGACAAGGATTGCTCAGTCAGGGATGCTGCTGCCCAAAGGCACCTCTGTCCCGGCACAGGTGTCTAATGACCTTCAATCATCTGTACGCAAAGTCCTGACTCAGCGCTCCCAGATTCACAGCCCTGTCCCCATCACCAGTTTTCCAAAGCTAAAGGATTTGGCAAGTGAGCCCTGGTGGAAGCCTGTGCGTGATTTTGTTAATGTGGGAACTTGCGGTGCCATCTCTGCCCCCACAATCTTGACAGGTTGGTGGTCATATTTCAGTGACATGTTAAACAAGAATGCCTGGACCACCTTGCTGCTGCAGAATTCTCCTGCTTTCATAGCTGGTGGGATGAACTGTCTTCCTTTGGTCTGTCATTGAGGGCTTGTTGAAGCACACTTTGTCTGCCCCCTCACTCCCATGTTGCTGCCCATATGAACTTCAGATGAAGACGAAGACTGGTGTCAGTTGTGATATTCATGATCAGCAAAAGTCCAAACAGCATTTTCGGTCTAAATCTGCATTTGAACTCTCTCAGATCCAAAACCAGTGTCTTGTGCTTAAACAAAGGTGACAACAATGGGATGAGGGAGCAGTTGGCTAAGGTAGACTAGGAGCAAAAACTTTATAGTGGAACAATTGAGGAACAGTGGAGGACTTTCAAAATGATTTTTCACAGTGCTCAGCAGAAGTATATATCAGTGATAAGGAAGAACTGTAGTGAAAGGGATAATCAGCTATGGATATCTAAGGAAATAAAGAAGGGTATCAAATTGAAGGAAAACGCAAAAAAAGTGGCAAAGATTAGTGGGAAACTAGAGGATTGGGAAATCTTTAAAGAGCAACAGAAATCCACGAAAGAAAGCTATAAAGAAAAGATGAATTATGAGAGTAAACTAGCTCAGAATATAAAAACAGATGGCGAAAGTTTCTACAAATATATAAAATGAAAAAGTGTGGCTAAAGTCCTTTAGAGGATAAGAAGGGGAATGTAATAACTGGAAATGGCCAAGGCATTGAACAGGTATTTTGTGTTGGTCTTCACAGTGGCAGACACAAATAACATGCCAAAATTGATGACAAGAAGACTATGGCAGGTGAGGACCTAGAAATTATCATTATCACTAAAGAGGTAGTGTTGGGCAAACTAATGGGGCGAAAGGTAGACAAGTCTCCTGGCCCTGATGGAATGCCAGTCTTCGTCTTCATCTGAAGTTCATATGGGCAGCAACATTGGAGTGAGGAGACAGACAAAGTGTGGTTCAACAAGCCCTCAATGACAGACCAAAGGAAGAAAGTTCATCCCATCAGCTATGAAAGCAGGAGAATTCTGCAGCAGCAAGGTGGTCCAGGCATTCTTGTTTGGCATGTCACTGAAATATGACCACCAACCTGTCAAGATTGTGGGGGCAGTGATGGCACCGCAAGTTCCCACATTAACAAAATCATGCACGGGCTTCTACCAGGGCTCACTTGCCAAATCCTTTAGCTTTGGAAAACTGGTGATGGGGACAGGGTTGTGAATCAGGGTACTAAAGGAGATGGCGGGGGAAATAGCAAATGCACTAGTGGTAATTTACCAAATTTTGTTAGACTCTGGGGTGGTTCCTGCAGATTGGAAAACAGCAAATGTGACACCACTGTTTAGAAAAGGAGGTAGACAAAAGGCGGGTAACTATAGGCCGGTTAACTTAACTTCTGTAGTGGGGAAAATGCTTGAATCTATAATCAAGGAAGAAATAGCGAGAAATCTGAATATAAATTGTCCCATTCGGAAGACGTAGCATGGGTTCATGAAGGGCAGGTCATGTTTGACTAATTTGGTGGAATTCTTTGAGAACAATACACGTGTGGTGGACAATGGAGAACCTATGAATGTGGTGTATCTGGATTTCCAGAAGGCATTTGACAAGGTGCCGCACCAAAGGCTGCTACATAAGATAAAGGTGCAGGGTGTTACAGGTAATGTATTAGCATGGATATGGTGAACTAACAAAGCAGAGTGGGGGTAAATGGGTGCTTTTCTGGTTGGCGATCAATGACTAGTGGTGTGCCTCAGGGATCAATGTTGGGACTGCAATTGTTTACAATTTACATAGATGATTTGGAGTTGGGGACCAAGTGTAGTGTGTCAAAATTCGCAGATGACACTAAGATGAGTGGCAGAGCAAAGTGTGCAGAGGACACTGGAAGTCTGCAAAGGGATATAGATAGCCTAAGTGAGTGGGCAAGTGTCTGGCAGATGGAGTATAATGTTGGTAAATGTGAGGTCATCCATTTTGGTAGGAATAACAGCAAAATGGACTATTATTTAAATGGTAAAAAATTGCAGCATGCTGCTGTGCAGAGGGACCTGGGTGTCCTTGTGCATGATTCACAAAAAGCTGGTTTGCAGGTGCAGCAGGTAATTAAGGCAAATGGAGTTTTGTCCTTCATTGCCAGAGGGACGGAGTTTAAAAACAGGGAGGTTATGTTGCAGCTGTATACGGTGCTGGTGAGACCACATCTGGAGTACTGTGTACGGTTTTGGTCCTCTTACTTGAGAAAGGACATACTGGCACTGGAGGGGGTGCAAAGGCGATTCACTCGGTTGATTCCGGAGTTGAGACGGTTGGCTATGATGAGATATTAAGGGGTTAACATCACATGCAACTAAGAGCTTTTGCAAAAACCAGATAAACCAGCAGTTTGGGTAAATGACAAGCTTAAGATACCTGTGACTAATCCCACTTACCCATTAGCAGTTCTCCTTCTTTCAACATAACCATATTACCACCTTCAATATGGTTAACCTGACTGGAACAAAGGGTGTCTTGTGATTAGCTATATTGCATCAGACCGCATGTGACCATGAGGATTGTAAAACTACATAAAGGGGGACTGTCCCATTATTCAGCCCACTTTTGCTAACTGACTCCCAGCACTGAGTGGAAGTTACGTAGCAAAGGTTTGCCAGCTTGCATATGTAAGACGAATAAAGAACTTTCGAATTGGACAACAGTTGGTGTTTGCCTTTGTATCAAGGACGGAAGAGTCTCACGAAAACAAACATAACAATTGGCGCTGCAGAGCAGGGTTCCAACATACAGATGTCCTCTGAGGTGGACTGAATAAGCGATCGTCTGGGTGTCGGTAACGTGAGACGGACGGGCCCACAAGGTAAGATTAACCTTGGTCTCTCTCACTGAACTAATACTCAGTCGACCCCTCATCCCCCGAGGCCCTGTATTGACGGAACCCGGAGACGACTTACGTCCTTGAACACTGACTAGTCCTTTGCCGGGTGGTTCGAGTCCCCCGAGTGGCCTGGTGGTTCGAGTCCCCAGGTTTATTTGTTAAGACACCGGGTGGTTCGAGTCCCCCGAGTGGCCTGGTGATTCGAGTCCCCAGGTTTATTCAGTAAGATAACGGAGGTTCAAGTCCCCCACACGTACCTGGAGGTTAGAGTCCCCAGGGCTCTGGTATATCAAAACTGGGAGGTTTGAGTCCCCCGGTTGACCGGGGTTCGAGTCCCTAGGTCGGTGGAATTTGAGGTTCGAGTCCTCTGAGATATAGTCAATTGATTAAAAATGGGTCAAACCTTAGACAAATCAGGGGATGGGACCCCTTTATATAAAATGTGTCGTGAAAACCCAAAGGACGAGGAGCGACTCAGACACTTGTCAGGGTGTTTCAACAAAAAACTGGGGAAGGAGAATTGGCCGTTAGGGGGAACTTGGGATTTGATAAGTGTATTAAAGCAGAGGAGGCTATTTGGAAACGAAATGCGGGAAGTAAATGGAAAGTTTTCATGTCTTTATGGAGAAAGAAAGCCGATGAACTGACCGAAAAATCAAAGCTGGCCAGCTGGGAGGATAATGCACGTAGGAGAGGGGTCAGTGAATGTGATGATGAGGGAAAAAACTTGGGAAATGTTGAAGTGGGAATGTGAGAAGGACAAAAGAGATAGAGCAGAACAAGAGAGGTTGGAAAGGGAGAGACGAGACCGAGAAAAAGGGCTAGAGCGACAGGCCAAACAAAGGAAAGGTTAAAAAACCGGAGGTACCTCCTGACACATCTGGCATGCCATTGTTGTTCCAAAGTACTGACACCGATGAACAACAGGAGGAGGAGGATTGGAGAAGGCAACCTAGCGCTCCGACCACTCCCCAACTTCAACCCCAACCTGTCCAGGTCCAACCAACTCCACCTCCCTCTCCTCCGCCTTATACCCCAGAGTCCGAAATTCCTGTTCAACCTCCTGTTTTGCCGACCCCGACAACATCTGATGACTCTGCCCAACAAGCTACCTCAGGACCCGGTACCAGCCCTCACGAGGGCTCAACACAGGGGCCGTTCACTGACCCGATAGCCTGTAGAACCCGATCCCGTACTACCCGAACGAAAGATCGGGCTGAGGAAAAGCCGCACCCCTTTAAGACCCATCGGCGCTGACGAGATAATTACTCTAGTGATTTGGAAGACAGTGAGGATTATGATGGTCCCGAACAGCTGCTGCTAATATTACACTCCACCAGCCAGTTACCATTTTTACCTCACACGCCATGGTGGCCCTCCTTACTTCCCATCAGACCCAACATTTAACACAGGCCCGGTTAAGCCGATATGAGGTTGCTCTTCTCAATAACCCCCTCCTGATGTTCTCCTGTTCCACTGTTAATCCTGCCACTTCACTGCTTCCCCCCCCCCCCCCCCCCCCGATGAACTCCTGCAGCCCCCCTCATGATTGTTTACTTCGGAACCACTTTTTGACCTCGCCTCGTCCAGACCTTACTGACTCTCCCTTACCCTCTCCAGACCTTACCTTGTATGTTGACGGCAGTTCCTCCATCTCCCCCTCTGGGAGACCCATTTCTGGTTACTCGGTTGTAAACAATACTACCACACTGGAGGCGGCCGCATTCGAACCTTCCATCTCCGCCCAAAAGGCCGAACTATTTGCCCTCGCCCGCGCCTGCATCCTCGCTGCGAACAAATCCACAAACATCTATACCGACTCCCGTTATGCTTTCGGGGTCACCCACGATTTCAGCCAACTATGGGCCCAAAGTGGTTTCCTTACCTCTTCGGGGACTCCCATCCAAAACTCTCCTTAGGTTCGCAATCTTCTCCAAGCCATCCTCCTGCCTAAACAACTGGCCATTATTAAATGTACTGCCCACGCTGCCGATGACTCGGCGGTGACCAGGGGTAATGCCAGGGCTGACTATGCCGCCAAAAAGGCTGTAACAGCCCAAACTAACATAGTGTCCTCCATGAATAAGCAGGCGATAAATCACCCGCCTTCTTTGAACACACCGGGCATACCAGATATAGTCACTATTCAGTGCTTACAGTGAACACGATCTTTGGAAGATGCATGGATGTTCGCATTCTGCGTCATCAGGCCTCTGGGTTACTCCAGCTGGCCAAGTTTGTATACCAGATGCATTACTGCCTTTATTGCTTGATTGTCTACACTCTTACACCCACCTTGGGAAGGAGGAAATGAGTGGAATATTGCTTCGTACCCCTGACTGGCCGAGGCTGCTCAGTCTCGCATGGCATCATGCTTAACCTGTCAACAAAATAACATTGGCCAAGGCATAAAGTGCTCGCCAGGGAAAACACCCTTGCCGGGTGGCCCATTTGATTGTATTCAGTTGGATTTTATCGAATTACCACGTGTGCAGTGTTATAAGTATTGTCTTGTAATTGTTGATGTGTTTAGTAGATGGATAGAGGCTTTTCCAACTACAAATAACAAGGCCTCGACAGTAGTAAAGTTGTTATTGATAGAAATAATACCGAGATTCGGTGTGCCCCAACAGATTAGCTCGGACAATGGCCCCCATTTCATAGGGAAAATTAATAAGGAACTATGTGACATATTACACATTCAGCAGCAGTTCCACTGTGCCTACCATCCTCAGGCAGCAGGGATAGTGGAAAGAGCAAATGGGGCCCTTAAAGCTAAGCTAGCCAAGCTAACATCTGAAACCGGTCTAAATTGGTTAAAAGTCTTACCCTTAGCCCTCTACCACATGAGAATAACACCCCACCCTACCACTGGACTATCGGCTGTGGAGATAAACCAAGCAGGACGCCCTGGGATGCAAATATAAGCCCGCCCACCCAGATAGATTTACACGTTGTGGGAGACGAAGTGCCGAAGTACTTCCGACAGCTAACCTCGTCTTTCGAGTTTCTTCATTCACAGGTACAGTGTGCCTTTGGATCAACTCCACGGACACCGGATCAAGATTCTGACCCACAGGACTACTTCCCTGGACCACAGATAGGAGACCTCGTGCTAATAAAGAACTGGGATCGATCCAAACTTGGGCCACAGTGGAAAGGACCGTCCCAAGTTCTCCTCCAGACTCCAACTGCAATCAAGGTTCAAGGACAACCTCGCTGGATACATCTGAGTGACTAAACGGTGGACACCAACATCCACTAATAAATCATGAAGCTTATCTTCACTGTCTTCAGCCTTTCAGCTATTTTCCTGGCACAAGGACAACCGGAACAGCGGAAAAGACACCTGAAAGATGGACTGACCAATGGACGCTTACACTTTAACACCTTTTTGTACATGGCTTATGAGTATGCTGTAAAGTTTAATGTAAGCAGGTGTTGGGTCTGCTCACACATACCACCACAGGCCAAAGAGGGGATCTCCTTGTTCCCTATTCCTCTCAAACCCCGGGAAATGATTTTGTATCAGAACGGGACTGATCGCGGAAGAAGAAAGGGGGCCCAGACCACGGGAGGAAATTATCAGGTAGACATCAGTAGTGATGTCTCTACAATGAAGAAGGGGTGTACTTTATCGGCCTTTAAGAAACATTACCAGCCCAACTATAATAGGTCAGACCCTCCACCCCACTTCGTTATAAACAATCAACAAAGGGGATCCATCTGCCTGATAAGAAACGGAACCAAATCCGTTGGCCGTAGCAACTGCATTCAGCAGTTCAATGTCACCTGTCCCAGTAGTAGCTCACAGTCCCCAACCAGGGGCAGAACTTTAAGGACTACAATCCCCCTGGCTGGTGGCCCTTTGGTAACCTCTTTGGGGACTGGGGAGGAATGCTAATGCATTTGGGACTCATTATTCTGGTGGTTTGCGTATTACTGTTCTTGCTACAATGTGTTTGTCGATGCCTGGCCTATAACAGAGCCCAAACTCCTCTCTATAGGTTTAAAGTTATCATGAAATGATAAAAGGAGGGAATGAGATATTAAGGGGTTAACATCGCATGCAGCTAAGAGCTTTTGCAAAAACCGGCTAAACCAGCAGTTTGGGTAAATGACAAGCTTAAGATACCTGTGACTAATCCCACTTACCCATTAACAGTTCTTTCTTTCAACATAACCATATTACGACCTTGGATATGGTGAACCTGACTAGAACAAAGGGTGTCTTGTGATTAGCTATATTGCGTCAGACCGCATGTGACCATGAGGATTGTAAAACTACATAAAGGGGGACTGTCCCATTATTCAGTGCGCTTTTGCTAACTGACTCCCAGCACTGAGTGGAAGTTACGTAGCAAAGGTTTGCCAGCTTGCCAGTAAGATGAATAAAGAACTTTCGAATCGGACAACAGTTGGTGTTTGCCTTTGTATCAAGGACAGAAGAGTCTCACGAAAACGAACTTAACAATGAGGAAAGACTGAATAGACTGGGACTATACTAATTGGAATTCAGAAGAATGAGGGGAGATCTTATAGAAACATATAAGATAGAAGCAGGTTGCTTCCACTGGCGTGTGAAACTAGAATTGGGGGCATAGCCTCAAAAAAAGGAGGAGCAGATTTAAGACTGAGTTGAGGAGGAACTTCTTCACCCAAAGGGTTGTGAATCTGGAATTCCCTGCCCAGTGAAGCAGTTGAGGCTACCTCATTGAATGTTTTTAAGGCGAGGATAGATAGATTTTTGAACAGTAAAGGATTTAAGGGTTATGGTGAGTGGGCGGGTAAGTGGAGCTGAGTCCACAAAAAGATCAGCCATGATCTTATTGAAAGGCGGAACAGGCTCGAGGGGCCAGATGGCCGACTCCTGCTCCAAGTTCTGATGTTCTTAACATGAGTGCAAATCAATTATACGATTTAAAGGATAGCAGAATTGTGGGTGCAAACACTGTATGAGAGCAATACGTTCTAGTTTCTGAGTCTTTTATGCATATCCATTTGAAATTAATTAGTTTTTTAAAAAACGTTTTGTTGCAAATTTTGTCTCCAGTTGCAACAGTTAGCAATTTGAATTTGGGCCACGCCACCACATAGCATTGTCATGTTTCATGCTCTAAGTGCCACTCTGAGGTGCAATACTGTTAAAATGTTGCCACCACTTCTCATATATTGATTGTATAATAGATGCTGCACATCAATTCTTTCATTAGCCACATTGCTAATTGATGATATTGTTATCTCAGTAATTAGTGTTTTTACTTAGAACTTGTGGGCAAAATATCACTGAAGTTAACTAGCATCAAATGATTGGAAGCAAAGTTTCCATCAATTTCCAGTTAAGCTGAAATCTTACACGGTAGTGCAATTAATTTGAGTTAGCAAAGGTATTCTTTGGATTCTGACATTGGATGATAAAATGCAGCATTGGCCACTGTAACTGTTAATTTAAGGGCTCTATTGAGATGAGTAGTTTTTACGATATGAATTGCTACAGATCATAGAAACCTACAGTACAGGAAGAGGCCATTCGGCCCATCGGGTCTGCACTGACCACAATCCCACCCAGGTCCTACCCCCATAACCCGATATATTTTACCCGCTAATCCCTCTAACCTACGCATCTCAGGACTCTAAAGGGCAATTTTTTTAGCATGGCCAATCAACCTGGCCCGCACATCTTTGGACTGTGGGAGGAAACCGGAGCACCCGGAGGAAACCCACGCAGACACGAGGAGAATGTGCAAACTCCACACAGACAGTGACCCGAGCTGGGAATCGAACCCAGGTCCCTGGAGCTGTGAAGCAGCAGTGCTAACCATTGTGCTACCGTGCCACCCATAATTGTAAATATAGAACAACTGGTATTTATATAGTGTCCCATGGTGCTTTACAAAAGTGCCTTCACAAGCAAAATTTAATAATTACTTAAAATGACGTTACATCAGTCAACAAAAAGCTTGGATGAGGAGGTATGTTTTCAGGAGTTTTTTCAGAAGGAAAAAGAGATGGGGAGAGGTGTAAGGTGGAAACTCAAGTGCTTAGGGCCTTGGCGGCTAAATGCATAGTGATTAAAATTAGGGATGCGCAAAATACCAGAATTGGAGGAGTGCCAATATCTCTGCTGTGGGACTGGAGATTTCTGAGATGGGAAGGGATGAGGCTTTGGAGGCATTTGAAAAGAATTGATGAGAATTTTAAAATTGAGACATGGTTGACAGAGTTCTCGTATGTCAGCAAGCACACAGGTGATGGGTGACTGGGACTAGAGTCATAGAGGTTTACAGCATGGAAACAGGCCTTTCGGCCCAACTTGTCCATGATGCCCTTTTTTAAAAAACCCCTAAATTAATCCCAATTGCCCGCATTTGGCCCATATCCCTCTATACCCATCGTACCCATGTAACCGTCTAAATGCTTTTTAAAAGACTAAATTTTACCCGCCTCTACTACTACCTCTGGCAGCTTGTTCCACCCTCTGTGTGAAAAAATTGCCCCTCTGAACACTTCTGTATCTCTCCCCTCTCACCTTAAACCTATGCCCTCTAGTTTTAGGCTCCCCTATCTTTGGGAAAAGATATTGACTATCTAGCTGATCTATGCCCCTCATTATTTTATAGACCTCTATAAGATCACCCCTTAGCCTTCTACGCTCCAGAGAAAAAAGTCCCAGTCTATCCAGCCACTCCTTATAACTCAAACCATCAAGTCCCGGTAGCATCCTAGTAAATCTTTTCTGCACTCTTTCCCAGTTTAATAATATCCTTTCTATAATAGGGTGACTAGAATTGCACACAGGATTCCAAGTGTGGCCATACCAATGTCTTGTACAACTTCAACAAGATGTCCCAACTCCTGTATTCAATGTTCTGACCAATGAAACCAAGCATGCCGAATGCCTTCTTCACCACTCTGTCCACCCGTGACTCCACTTTCAAGGAGCTATGAACATGTACCCCTAGATCTCATTGTTCTGTAACTCACCCTAATGCCCTACCATTTAACTGAGTAAGTCCTGCCCTGGTTCAATCTACCAAAATGCATCACCTTGCATTTATCTAAATTAAACTCCATCTGCCATTCGTCAGCCCACTGGGCCAATTGAACAAGATCCCGATGCAATCGAAGATAACTTTCTTCACTGTCCACTATGCCACCAATCTTGGTGTCATCTGCAAACTTACTCACCATGCCTCCTATATTCTCATCCAAATCATTAATATAAATGATAAATGCCAGTGGACCCAGCACTGATCCCTGAGGCACACCGCCTCGGTGTTCAGGCCTCCAGTTTGAAAAACAACCCTCTACAACCACTTTCTGGTTTCTGTCAAGTAGCCAATTTTGTATCCATTTAGATACCTCACCCTGGATTCTGTGAGATTTAACCTTATGCAACAACCTACCATGCGGTACCTTGATCACACAGACTAGGTGTGGGTTAGAACAGGAGCAGCAGAGTTTTGGATGGCTTCATATTTATGTGAGAGGCTGTCTAGAAGTGGATTGAGACCGGTCAAGCAGTTCGAAAGGCACTGATCTGGGTTTCAGCAGCAGAAGATTTGAGGCAGGGCTGGTGTTCAGTGAAGTGGAAACAGTCGGTCTTCATGATGGTGCAGGGGGGCAGATATTAATCAAAACAGTCTGGTTCAGCCTTAAACAGTTGCCAGGTAGATGGATGAAATCAGTGATTAGGGAATGGAGCTTGTGGTGAGGACTGAAACCAAAGGCTCTGATCTTGCCAATATTCAATTGAAGGAAATCTCTGCTTATTCAGTAAGTAGTCTCACTACACCAGGTTAAAGTCCAACAGGTTTATTTGGTAGCCTGAGCTTTCAGAGCTCACCTGATGAAGGAGCAGCGCTCCGAAAACTCATGCTACCAAATAAACCTGTTGGACTTTAACCTGGTGTTGTGAGACTACTTACTGTGCCCACCCCAGTCCAACGCCGGCAACTCCACATCATATTCAGTACGAGATATTGGACAAATAGTCTTAACAGTTCAGAGATAATGACAGGGTTGAGAAAATGTTCTATACATTTGGAATGGAATTAATGACGTACACTGAGATCTAGTATAAGAAGAGTAAGTTCCAGTTTGCCTATTTGATTGGAGTACGTTGATCTTGTGCTTAATAGGCAAATAATAGCTTTGTGAATTATCAATGCCTGTTCTAGTTGAAACTCGCTTGATTGTATTTCTAATTCTAAAATTCTGTTCTTCAGTTGTGAAAAGTTTTATTTATTACAACTTGATTTGTTGGATCAGTTAAACAGATTAATGCTGAATGCACTTTGCAATGGTATTTCAAGGATGGGGGTAGGGAAGAACAGGAAAATGTTGTGCTGAAATGATTGTACAGAAGCAGATTGAAATGTCCTGAAAATGAACACAGTAGTGGGTACAAATTATTTCATGCCAGAAATTATTCTACTACGATAACGACCTTATGGTAAATCAGGAGAAAACTAGGTTATTTTATCCAATCAAGGGGGCTATATAAATGCCAGTTGTGGTTTTTATAATGCCAAAATATTGTAGCTGGAAATTTGAAATAAAAATAGAAAAAGCTTCGAATACTCAGGACAGAGTGAACTTTTGTTTTATTTATTTCATATCTTTGCTTGCACCATTGTTCCTTTTGATATTTAATCGTGACTGTCTCCCACCCTATCACACCACCCTATTTTACACCACTCCCCTTTCCTTGCCTCTATACTTGCTTTAGATATTATTATATCTCTTGCCCCCTGCATCACAACTCAGATGTTACCACCAACTCTGTTCCTCTCGACACTTGCCACCTAACCGGCTCAGTTTTGAGCATTTTGTGTGTTTTTTTTGATTGTTGAAGAGTTTAACCAACCTGTTCAATGATTATTTCACGGAGAGTTTAACCAGAAAGGATGCTCAGAACAAGCAGTTTAAATTACACATTGCAAATGCGCTATGGCTTCAACATTAGGAAGGTAGATATTATTCTAGATTGACTCTTCAGGAACAAAAACTAATTATTTTCAGTGTGTCAAAAATTACTTTGAAATTGATATGTGAAAACGGCCTAAAGATTGTTGCCATGCATGCAATGCAAATTAATGGACTGTCAGAATTCTGCTACCTTTGCAGATGTAGAGAGCATTGAATCTTCAGCATTGGGGACTGGCTTAGATTAGAGGTTATTATAACCTGGATAATTGTCAAGTATAAATCGCAAATAAATCATAAATAATCACAAACTTATGGAAGGAGAAGGATTTTTACCTGTTTTACAAACTCAGCATAATGATGCTTCTTATGAAATAATTGATCTACTCTTTTGTTAGATTACGTTCTTAAGTTTTCTAGAATGAAGAGGATTAGAAAGCAGCGAGATTTGACCCATAGCAGCTCAGATTGATGTTTATTGTTGTACTTTTACTATATTAGGATGGGGTGATGTTTGTGCCTTAGCTGGTAAGTTTTTTTAAATCTTGGTTAGTTTACCAGCTGTAGGTACTAACGGTTCAGACCATGTGCTTCCTTACCCAAGAAGTGAAGAATCATAAGTTGCCAGAAGTGGTTATCACAGATTACTTTGTTGCCACTTGCAGGACTGTGATTCAATTTAGAGGAAGAATTGGAGCAAAACCTGAAAGCAATACTTTGTTACAAGGCTAATAGTTATATTTTCTTAATTATAATGCCTAAAAACAAGCTAGTGTATTTAACTGTTTATTGATGTATAGTTATCAATATAAGTAGCTACAGTAACGTATTTTCCTTTCAGTTTTCCAGACTGGAATGGTAGGTTACCCGGAGGCTTTGACTGATCCATCATATTATTGTCAAATACTTGTCCTTACCTATCCATTGATTGGGAACTATGGCATACCCAAGGATGAAGAAGATGAACATGGACTCAGCAAGGTACACAGCATCTCCTAAACCGTTATCTACTAATGCTGCTCAAGCTAGTCTATAACCAGTAGAATCCCTGCAGCGCGGAAGGAGGCCATTCGGCCCATCAAGTCTGCAACGACAACAATTCCACCCGTAACCCCACGCATTAACCTGTTAGTCCTCTTGACACTAAGGGACAATTTAGCATGGCCCATCAACCTAACCCACACATCTTTGGAGTGTGGGAGGAAACTGGAGCACCCGGAGGAAACCCACAAAGTCATGGTGAGAATGTGCAAACCCCACCCAGACAGTCACCCAAAGCCGGAATTGAACCTGGGTTCCTGGCAGCACAGTGCCACCATGCTGCCCTTGAAGTTCCCTACGTTTCCTGAGTGCAGGAAATTGTACCTGAAAAGAAAAACCTACTTTTGTGTAGTGCTTTTCAAGACATTGGATCTCTCAAAGCAACGAATAAAGTAATTTTTGAAGTATAGTCACTGTTATAATATATGAAACAATACATATATAATAGTACCATCTCTAAACCATTCAGTAAAAGCATAAGAATATGAACATAAAATAGAAGCAAAAAGTATGTCACTTTGGTCCTTTTGAACCCGCTTCATCATTTGGTAAGATTATGCCTGAATCTGCATCAACCCAAATTCTCACCTCACCCCACGTCCCTTGGTTTCTTTAGTATCAACAAATTATCCCAAATTGAATGTACTCAAGAGTTGAGCATCCTTCCCTCTCGGGTAGATAATTCTAAAGATTCACATGCCTCTGAATGAAGAAACTTCTTTTCATCTCGGTACTGAATGGCCGACCTCTTATTCTTAGACCCCCTCCCCCATTCTCCCAGAATCTACCTTGTCAAGCTGCTTAAAAATTGTATACCTTTCAATGAGATCACCTCTCATTCTGCTAAAGTCTTGGGACAGGGGATTTCAAACTCTGGGTTGCGGACCCTGAGGATGTGGGTGACATCTGTAAGGGGTACATCGGAAAAATTGTCGGATGGTAATTCAAGGTCCAGTGTAGTATGCACAAATCTTGCAGCCAGTTATCATAATACATTTAGGGAAGCTCTAGTATCTCTCAAGTAATTTTGTTAATTTTGCAATGCTTCTTGCTTATAGAAATTAGAATCATAGACTCCCTACAGTGCAGAAGGAGGCCATTCGGCCCATCGAGTCTGCACCGACCACAATCCCACCCAGGCCCTATTCCCATAATCCCACATACTTACTCTGCTAATACCCTGTCACTAAGGGTCAATTTAGCATGACCAATCAATGTAACTCACACATCTTTGGACTGGGGGAGGAAACCGGAGCACTCGATTGAAAATGTATTTTAGATCTCTTAGTTGTTGAAATATGTGGCTAGCTGGCAGTTGCTGTAAGTAAAAGAAATGGGATTGACCCTTTAATTTAATTCCCATTAATGAGTTTGGGACATTCACCCATTGATGTGCCAATGTGAATGGAAATTTTCCTTTATTAGAGAGCTGAGAATACTGCAGATGTTTCCAGATATTTGATCCTTTAGACTGGCTAGATGTTCCTCTTATGAATAGGATGTCTTTGTTAGCCTTTGGTTTTGAAGCTGGTGAATGAGTTTAATTTTCATATTTTTACTATTTTAGTGGTTTGAATCTGCCAAAATTCATGCTTCAGCACTGGTGATTGGTGAAAATTCTCAGCATCCAAGTCACTGGAGCTCCGTTCGCTCATTAGACCAGTGGTTGAAAGAACAAGGAATTCCAGCATTGGAGGGTAAGAACCGTGGCTGCTTTTTCTTCATTCTTGAATTGATTAATTTTAAAATAATATTGGTAGTTTCTTGTGGCTTTAGAAAGGGGCAACTAAACACAATAAGAACATAAGAACATAAGAAATAGGAGCAGGAGTAGGCCATCTAGCCCCTCGAGCCTGCCCCGCCATTCAATAAGATCATGGCTGATCTGACGTGGATCAGTACCACTTACCCGCCTGATCCCCATAACCCTTAATTCCCTTACCGATCAGGAATCCATCCATCCGCGCTTTAAACATATTCAGCGAGGTAGCCTCCACCACCTCAGTGGGCAGAGAATTCCAGAGATTCACCACCCTCTGGGAGAAGAAGTTCCTCCTCAACTCTGTCTTAAACCGACCCCCCTTTATTTTGAGGCTGTGTCCTCTAGTTTTAACTTCCTTACTAAGTGGAAAGAATCTCTCCGCCTCCACCCTATCCAGCCCCCGCATTATCTTATAAGTCTCCATAAGATCCCCCCTCATCCTTCTAAACTCCAACGAGTACAAACCCAATCTCCTCAGCCTCTCCTCATAATCCAAACCCCTCATCTCCGGTATCAACCTGGTGAACCTTCTCTGCACTCCCTCCAATGCCAATATATCCTTCCTCATATAAGGGGACCAATACTGCACACAGTATTCCAGCTGCGGCCTCACCAATGCCCTGTACAGGTGCATCAAGACATCCCTGCTTTTATATTCTATCCCCTTCGCAATATAGGCCAACATCCCATTTGCCTTCTTGATCACCTGTTGTACCTGCAGACTGGGCTTTTGCGTCTCATGCACAAGGACCCCCAGGTCCCTTTGCACGGTAGCATGTTTTAATTTGTTTCCATTGAGATAGTAATCCCATTTGTTATTATTTCCTCCAAAGTGTATAACCTCGCATTTCTCAACGTTATACTCCATTTGCCATATCCTCGCCCACTCACTCAGCCTGTCCAAATCTCTCTGCAGATCTTCTCCGTCCTCCACACGATTCACTTTTCCACTTATCTTTGTGTCGTCTGCAAACTTCGTTACCCTACACTCCGTCCCCTCCTCCAGATCATCTATATAAATGGTAAATAGTTGCGGCCCGAGTACCGATCCCTGCGGCACGCCACTAGTTACCTTCCTCCAACCGGAAAAACACCCATTTATTCCGACTCTTTGCTTCCTGTCGGATAGCCAGTCCCCAATCCACTTTAACACACTACCCCCAACTCCGTGTGCCCTAATCTTCTTCAGTAGCCTTTTATGGGGCACCTTATCAAACGCCTTTTGGAAATCCAAAAACACCGCATCCACCGGTTCTCCTCCATCAACCGCCCTAGTCACATCTTCATAAAAATCCAACATGTTCGTCAAGCACGACTTTCCCCTCATGAATCCATGCTGCGTCTGATTGATCGAACCATTTCTATCCAGATGCCCTGCTATCTCCTCTTTAATAATGGATTCCAGCATTTTCCCTACTACAGACGTTAAGCTGACCGGCCTAGAGTTACCCGCCTTTTGTCTCCTTCCTTTTTTAAACCGTGTGGTTTTAACAATGGAGTACCATTCACAACTCCTCAGGTACTGAAGCAGTTTGTGTCCGTATGCAGTAAGACCTCGACAACATTCAGGATTGAGCTAAGTGGCAAGTAACATTTGAACCACACAAGTGCCAGTCATTGACCATCTCCTCCAAGAGAGAGTCTAACCATCTCACCATGATATTCAAATGCATTACAATCGTTGAATCTCCTACTGTCAACATCCTGGGGGTTACCATTGACCAGAAGCTGAACTGGACTAGCCATATAATACTGTGGCTATGAGAGCAGGTCAGAAGCTTGGAATTCTGTGGTAATTAACTCCCCTCCAGACTCCCCAAAGCATCTACACATCACAAGTCAGAAGTGTAATGAAATACTCTCCCCTTGTCAAGATTAGTGCAGCTCCAACAGTACTCAGGAAACTTGACACCATCCAGGACAAAGCAGCCCACTTGATTCCACTCCTTCCACCTCAGAAAACATACACTCCGTCACTGATGCACAATGATCACTGTGTGTACTATATACAAGATGAACCACAGAAACTCCAAGCCATCCTGACTTGGAACTATATCACTATTCCTTCAGTGTCGCTGGATCAAAATTCTGGAACTCCCTTCCTAAGAGGGTGCACCTCCACTAGATGGACTTGAACAGTTCAAAAATACAGCACACAGGCACCTTCTCGAGCAGTTATGTATTCATAGATTCATAGAAACCCTACAGTGCAGAAGGAGGCCATTCGGCCCATCGAGTCTGCACCGACCACAATCCCACCCAGGCCCTACCCGCTAATCCTTTTTTTTAACCCACTAATCCCTCTAACCTACGCATCCCAGTACTCTAAGGGGCAATTTTTTTTAACCTGGCCAATCAACCTAACCCGCACATCTTTGGACTGTGGGAGGAAACCGGAGCACTCGGAGAAAACCCACGCAGACACGAGGAGAATGTGCAAACTCCACACAGATAGTGACCCGAGCCGGGAATCGAACCCAGGACCCTGGAGCTGTGAAGCAGCAGTGCTAACCACTGTGCTACCGTGCCACCGTATGGGGAACAAACGTTGGCCTTCTAGCATTGTCCACAAGAAAAATAGATGAGTGAAGGCCGGTAGGGGAGGGATAGGAAATGAAGAGATAGGGGTTACAAGAATTAACTGGTGAACTGTTTCAGTGGGTGGGAGATGGGGGGAAAGTTTGCATGATGCTCTGTGGTGTGACTTGCAAGGCAACCTTACTCTGGGGTGAGCCCACAAGAAACAACGTCTCAAAAACATACAGGATATGGGTCTTGTATTGACAACTGGCTAGAAAATTGGGTGAGAGAATAAAAAGTTTAGCACCAGGGCAAGTCTGCTTGGATAAGAAATAACAAAATTTAAAAAATCTATGTTGTTAAACGGTAGTCGAAAAGATGAATTCATACCCTCCACGCATAATACATTTAAATTTAAATGATATAACTTCAGGTCAGTGGAAATTCATACACTGTTTATAAACTTTGCAACCCTATTGAAGCAAAGCTGCACACCTGCAATGCAGTATTGTTACCTAATTTGCATTTTTAACATGGAGTAGTTGCATTCACACAAAATTCAAAGACATATCGGAACAATTAAATTAATTCTTAAGGTCAGTAACAAATGATGAGTGAGGAATTTGCTGCCAAGGAGGTTGTGTGTTGATTCATTTGCTTGGCTGTATGGATGGTTCTCATGAAGTGTTTGATGCTGGGGACCAAGCTAGAGACCTTTTTTATTTTTTGAGAGTAGTTGCTGACGTGGCTTTAGGCTTTTTATGCTTGGTTTACATAGTCTGCTGTCTTGTTCCCAACCTTTGTGCTCAAATAGGTGTGTTACTGAAATCAGCTGCTGTTACAACTCGGATTACTTGCACAAACTAACTCCACTTCGTTTAAGAATCAAAACTAAACTGGAAGCCTTTTTAGCATTAGTGAAAATCTGAATGGATGGATCTGAGGGGACCGCAAATATATCTACTTTTGTTTCTCACCATTTCGATGTTGAATTTCAGTTTCCATAGACAACATAAGGAATGCAGAGATATCCCAATTTCCAATCTGGTCTTTGGTCAGATCCGCTGGAAATGATTTTCTCGTTTGGTCAGAGGCGATGAGGCATACAGCAATTTATTTGTTTTATGTTCTTATACTGTCCCTGTTATTGAATTAAATTGTTGACTTATCTAATTTCTGTTCAACCTTAGTGATCTTCTGCACTCTTTATCTCCTGACCCATCAGGTAGGTTGCTCAATTTGAAAACAAGCCAGAGAGGACTCATGGCAGCTAACTTGTTTTACATTGTCCACTGGTAGACAGAGTTTGAAATCCCAGTTACCCACTCGGAAAATAAAGCCACAGGATTCCACGGTTTTAAATAGATAAAATGAACTTTACTACACAATGTCAGAAAAGTAAAACAGTTTACATTATCTACCTTGTATGCCCACATTCAGGATTAATATGTGGTACATGTGAACTAACAGGCAAACTGTGGTGGAACACACCACACTGCACATTAACTAGCAGATTCACCAAGGCAAATTGCACCAATTTCTCAATGACCCACATCAGTGACCACAATCTCAGTAAAATTCTGCCTCCCTGACGAGGGATTTCAGTTCTTGACTTTTGACGATTAAGCCAACACGGACTGCTGCAGTGACTGCTCTCTGCCCAGTTGTTCAATCTCTTCCGGTGCTGTGTTCCAGAGGATTCACAAAGCTGCACTACTGCCTCTAGTTACTGGTACACTGTCAACTCTTTCGCAGATCACTAGCTTTAGTGAGCTGGCACTGCCCCTTGGTTTCTCTGAGCTGCCTGCCTGCTGCACTGAGCTATAAATAGTTTCCAGGCCTTCTGTGAACCCTAACTGCCTCCAGCACTGAACCAATGACCTTTGCCCACCATCTCGGCTTCCCAGGATCTCTCCTGAGCCCTAACTGCGCCGGACAGCTCTGATGATTTTTTTCTGTGAGCTGCAAACCACACAAAGTCCAAGCCCTGACCCTCAGCTGCACTGAATGGCTATCCGTGCTTTTGAGCCCTAACTACCTGGAGACTGCTAACAGCAGCTCCTTTTCATTATGGAGTCTGTGCCCCTCTCTCAGCCAACATACTGATAAATTGAAACCAGAGAACCTTCTCCATGATGAAGTTTTCAATTCATGGATCATTATTTTAAAACTATTTTAGCTCTCTAACTCCAAAAGCAAAACATCTCCCTCGGCTGCACTTCAGTGGCAGGTGGGAGCAGGGCTGGGCCTGGCTATAAAAGGAGTTATTCTGGCTGCTCCAGCAGGAGACTTTCGGCAGCACCGTCCCCAATTGTTTCGACCAGCTGCTGGACGATGAGTCCAACCCTTTCGACATCCTCCAGGAAGCTGAGGAGAGAAAAATAGCAGAGAAGCTAGAAAAACAGAATGGGAGCCAGGAATGGCCTCAGGTGGCACCTCTGCCGCCATCCACCAGCACGGGGAAAAAAATCTTTTGCCAGCGCAGTGGTTAGCACTGCTACCTCACAGCGCCAGGGACCCAGGTTCGATTCTGGCCTTGGGTGACTGTCCGTGTGGAGTTTTCACATTCTCCCCATGTCTGCATGGGTTTCCTCCGGGTGCTCCGGTTTCCTCCCACAGTCCAAAGGTGTGTGGGTTAGGTGGATTGACCATGTTAAATTTCCTCTTTGTGCCCCAAGATGTGTAGGTTAGAGAGATTAACGGGGTAAATACATGGGGCTATGGGGTTATGGCCAGGGGATGGCCTGGGTAAGGTGCTCTGGAGAGTCGATGCAGACTAAATGGGCCGATTGACCTCCTTTTGCACTAGGGATTCTGTAATTTTTTGCAAGCAGTGTAGACATCATGGTGGGGGGAATCTTACCATACGTGTCAAAACTCCGACTGAAAACTGGCATGAAACTCTCCAGCTTCAGTAACTGGCTTTCTCACCAGACTTTGAGCAACAGGGTAAAAATAAAAAGAGTGGATGTGGTTTACAGCATAACTAGCGAGGCAGGGTCTCATAGGGTCGGCACAAACCACTCCTCAGAGATTTTTTTTTATCAGTAACAAGCAGGCTTACATGAAACTACTGTGAATGTCCCCTAGCCACCACACTCCTAGCCTGTTCGGGTACACGGAGGAGACTTGAGCCTGGCCAATGCACCTTAACCAGCACGTCTTTCGGACTGTGGGAGGAAAACGGAACACCCGGAGGAAACCCCCGCACAGACACTGGGAGAACGTGCAAACTCTGAACAGACAGTGACCCAAGCCGGGAATCGAACCTGGGTCTCTGGCACTGAGAGGCAGCACTGCTAACCACTGTACCATCGTGCTGCCCTATTGATTGGGACGCCATTCTAATGGGGTGCCCCAATCAAAACAAAAAGTCAACCCCCCCCACCCCAAAGCCCAATATTTTTGTTACCTTACCCATGACAACTTTCCCAGAACTAGGCTTGCTTCTAAAATATTAACATGAAGCATGAACTGAATATGCACAACATGTTCCAAAGCCAAGTTGTACCGTTCTCCATTGTTCTTGAATAAAGTTCAATCTTTATGATTTTGAGTTTGAACAGTTGGGTAACAGCAATTAAGTTGTGAATTTTATGCTGATCACAAACCTGCAGTTAAAGAATAATTGAAATCTGAACTTGCGTTTTGTAACATTGACGACCTTCTCACACTCTGGCTGGAATTCTCTGGCCGTTCACACCGGCGGGATTCTCCGGTGCCACCGGCAGCACACCCTTACCTGCGGGTTTCCCGCCAGCGTGGAATAACATCAGTGAGAAATCCCATTGACAGCGGCAGAACCAGAGAATCCCGCCGCTAGCAGACAACGTGCCACTTCCCATCGGCAGGAAACACGCGGCTGGGAGGCCGGAGAATCTCGCCCTATATTTATAATGAAACATTAAAATTAAAAAATAATTACCTTAACTGGCTGTTGTCTTTATTAGTTAATATTTTTGTGGTGTACAGTTGTAAATATATATTTAATAGAGTCTAACTAAAATATGACTTGGGTAACTTCAGTGCCTTATGACAAATGACAAATGCCTTATAAGCTACAAAGCCTCCTTAAGGTGTTTTATGAAATAACAATATTAATTTTGTTGAACTGATTAGGAGTCGATACGAGAAGCCTAACAAAGAAGATTCGGGAAAATGGTACACTGCTGGGAAAGCTGGTGATCGATGGGACAGATGCGAATTGTCTTCTTTATGATGATCCAAACAAAAGGCATTTAGTGAAAGAAGTTTCCATTAAGGTAGAGAATCTCACTTTCTTCACACCTTATCACTCTGGCTCCAGTCCTTTCCATTACTGCAAAGTAGGTGTTTTATCCAGTTTCGCTTCGGTTCTTTAACTGAGTGAGCATTTACAGCAATAGGAACTTAAATTTATCTTTAACAGGAAATAATACACCGACTTTCACAGAATCCCCACAGTGCAGAAGGAGGCTACTCAGTCCATTGAGTCTGCACTGACTCTGACAGAGCATCTTACCCAGGCTCACTACCCTATCCTATCCCCATAACCCTACACATTTACCCCACTAATCCCCCGAGCCTACACATCTTGGGACACAAAGAGACAATTTAGAATGGCCAATCCATCTAATCTAATGTATAAATTCTCATTAAGCTTTATTTAGCTTTACTATTAAAATGAATATTATGGTTTCCACATATAAATCCCCTTGCTATTCCAGAAATCTCAATCTGTTCAGTGTAGTCAATGCTTTTCCAGCATTTGGTGTCTCTTTTTGTCTTTGCAACATCACAGGAATCCCACAGGGGTTAATCCTAGATAACCTTTCCTCCTCCAATCACATGCTGCTTTGAGCCAGCTTCAATATGCCTCATAGTGATGCTCAGATCAACCTCATGCCCTGCTCCTCAGCTCCATGATCACCTCCATGTCATCAGATGCTTGGTCAAATTCAAGTGGTGAATCTGCTATCAAACGTCGCTTCCTTACCACTGAACTATCTGCAGACTGCTTGGCCTGGAAACAGACCAAGCCAAACCTTGGCATCGTGTTCAACCCACAATTGAACTTCAAATTGTGTATCCTTTTTATCACCAAGATTGTTCACTGCCACCAACGCAGTGTTGCCCTTTCCGATTCCTACTGCACTTTCAATGTTCTGGAAATCCAAAGCAATGCGTTTGTCACCTCTGGGCTTGAATATTCGAGTGTTTTCTTTGCTGGCCTCCCTCCAATAAACAACTCTGCTGCTCCTGTCCTATCCCACACTATATCTCATCTGTTCATCTCGCAGACGACCTTCACTGGTTTCCCATTCTGAATTTTAAAATCCTCATCTTTTTCTTACAAACCTAGGGCTTTGCCGAACCAGCTCTGTAATCTTCAATTCCCTGATTACAGATCTTCCATTTGTGTCTAATCACTCCACCATTGGCTGGAGAGCTCTTGCCCTCTGAAACCTTCTTCACCTCTCTCTATTCAGGTAAACTTTTCCTGCATTCCTTTAATCTGTCTCTTTCTGTTTTGATGTTCATTCCAGATCCCATCTGTGAAATGCTGTGGGTTTATATTGCAGTCAACTTGAATTCAGGTTGTTGTCAGAGAACTAGGGTTCTGCTTGGTCCCGAACCACAGCTTTCAGGGAATCGAAGATCACAGAAGAAGCCTGTTCAGGTCCATTGTGTCTGCACCAGCTCACCAAATGAACATTGTGACTTGGGGCAATTCCCCTGTCTTCGCCCTTTCATATTTTTTTCTATTCAAGTAGTCATCTAATGCCTTATTGAATGCCTTGTTTGAACCTGCCTCCTCCACACTTTCGGGCACTGCATTCCAGACCCAAGCCACTTGCTATGTGGAAAAGTTTTTTTTCCTCACATTGCGTTTGCTTCTTTTGCAAATCACTTTAAATCTGTGTTGTTCTCTGTCCTTTTATGCGCGGGAACAGTTTCTCCCTAATGGTTCAGAAGGTGAAAGTATTGGAGAACCACAATGCTACTTTGACTCATCAACCCGAGTAAATACTTTTGTTTCTTGGTGTGAATAAATTATACTTGGTCCAGAAAATTTGGGCAACTACTTGGCTGTGCAGGAAGTTGCAGTGACCCCTGAAGGATACTTAAACTTTATTGAATGTTTTCACCTTAAAATTGGGAGTATTTTAAAAATTAAGTGATGATCAGCAAGAACGGCAAAGAAAAAGCCTGAGTTGGAAAGCTATGACCTGTAACTGAAGGGATTGGCAACTATATATTTCCGATAGCAGTGATTTAAAGGCAAGGTAGTGACTGCAGTGTCATACAGACTAGGAAGGTCCAAAGTTAATTTTTGTATTATAGGATTCCTGCTATCCTCAGCAGTCCTATCCTGCTGTATTGGAGTTGTAGGGCAACATTTGACTAATTGCTGACCATAGAATGTATCAGAGAGTTCTTGATACTGCGACAGTCGCACAAACAAAAGTCACCGTCAGGATTTCAAAACACCAGTAGGTGTGAGCCAAAAATAGAAGTTTTGTCTTTAAATGTCCTGCATGTCCCATTCATCCCCTAATGGTCATCACCCTTTGCTGCTTCACAGTGGTTTTATTTACATGCACCAACGAAACTAAACTTCATCCACATTCTTCATCTAAAGGCAGGATATTTTCAAGAGTTTCTTTTCAGTAAACACTCACTTGAGTTAATGAGTTTCAGTTTGTGTTTTATGCTCCTAAAGTTACAAAGGTGATCTGCATAAGCTATTCTTTTTGTCTCATTATTAGGAGCCCAAAGTATACAATCCCAGTGGAAATGTGAAAATTATGGCAGTGGACTGTGGCATGAAGTACAACCAGATCAGAAGCCTCTGTGAGAGAGGAGCTTCTGTGATTGTGGTACCATGGGATTATCCTTTTGATAGTCAAGGTGAGCAGAAATATTTTTGTTGCCATTGCGTGTACCAGACCACTAGAAAACCCGAACTCGAAGGACTGAGGTACTTCAAAAAGCTGGCTCTCCTTCGCCCTCTTGAGGGCAATTACAGATGGGCCACAAATGCTGGCCTTCCCTGTGATGTCCACATCCCCATGAAAGAATAAAAATATAATTATTGGAAATATTAGCATTGTGAAAAACGATGTTGAAGAGTACATCAGGCGAAAGTGATTTAATCTTTTTTAGACCTTGCAGAATTTTTATCCTGAAGAGAAGTTATTTTCCTACTTTTCGCCTGTGCTCCCTCCCTCATTGGCCATTGGGATATGATGTAAACTGCAGTGTTTTATCTGGCATGAAAGATTGAGCAAACACGGGTGCTAATGTTTTATGCGTGCAATTGCACTGCAAATTAATTCCTCCATCCTTTGAGTCCATCTATCGATGTCTGAAATTGTTATGGGTCCTACTCCTGGCTAAAGACTGCTGAAAAAGAGATCTAAAATAAAGTACAGTATTTAGATGCAACAAGAAAGAATCGTGTTTCTAGTATTTTGATATCAGTGTGTAGTGTGTGTTCGTTCAGTTATTTTGAGCTTTGTATGCATGTTTGGGATAAATGTTGGGTTTGATTTCAAATGCATTTTTTGCAGATTTGTTAAGTTGTCAACTAGAAAGTTTGTAATGAATATTGAAGCCGAATTTCGATCTTTGTCGTATGTGAATTATTTCCATTTTTCTATTAAAGTCATTTTGTTTCACCCTTGTGTGAGAGCTCTGCTATCAAGCAAATACACTAAGATGATAGGTACAAAAAGTGGAAGAGAGAATTGGAACCTCCACGTAGTAGTTTTTCAAATTATAAAATAAAGTCCATAATTACAGCACCTATGTCTACTCCTATTTTGGATAGGTTCTGGGAAAGGATTGATGATAATTTGAAATTCCCACTAATTATTACTTCTCTGTTTTCTTCCAGAATTTGATGGCTTATTTCTAAGTAATGGGCCAGGAGATCCTGAGCTTTGTCAAATAACAATTAACAATGTTAGAAAGTTTATTAATGAAGAAAAGCCAAAGCCATTATTTGGAATTTGTCTGGGTCATCAGATCCTTTCATTAGCAATTGGAGCCAAGACTTATAAAATGAAGTAAGTGAATTACTTTATTTAGATGTGTGTGATTTATATTTTGTGGCAGTGTCCTTTTGTAAGGATTAAAGACTCATAAGTATCTTCTTAAATGAACTATTTGGTGAAGATGATGTTTACTTTGGTATTCTAATCAGAAGGTCCCAGATTTAATTCCCATTCTATGTTGAGTTAACTAATCTCAGTAGGGTCTACAGTTATCTTCAGTGC
This sequence comes from Mustelus asterias, assembly GCF_964213995.1. Taxonomy (NCBI): domain Eukaryota; kingdom Metazoa; phylum Chordata; class Chondrichthyes; order Carcharhiniformes; family Triakidae; genus Mustelus; species Mustelus asterias. The sequence goes on from NC_135805.1 coordinate 86,274,223, forward strand.
TGCTGGGTAGGGAAAGATGGTGGACAGGGGTTGATATCAGGCAGTGTTCCTATTCTTATCTACAGAGAGCACAAGTAACTAGGTATTATGTGAGAACAGTATTGGTCTTGGCTGTGCACAGTCTGTAGTTCTGAAGAATGCTGACCATAGTTATCAAGGCTTATGGTGCCAAATTTGGTGAATAATTGACAGCGTCAGTGCTGGGTGAGCTACATCCTTTTTAAGAATTGATACTTAAAGAGAGGAAGGAAGTGATGACTGAACACCTTTTTGCTGCTATGTGATGTTTCTTTAAATTGACCCTTCAATGTACTCTCGGTGCATTATACTATTTATGTCAAGAACAAAAAGCAAAACATTGCAGAGGTTAGAAAGTCTGGGACAAAACACTGCAAACAGGGCAGGCAGCAAGCTTAATATTTTAATTATCTAGACTTTCATCAGCTGACCAGTTCTACTTAAATACGAGCTTGTTTTATTCAGTCTCCATATGGTAATCCATGTTTTGAGAGGTAGACTGCAGTTAGTTGAATTTAGAAGATTTTGTGTTTGAAACTGGAGGAAGATTAATGAGGAAAGGTGATGTTGGTTTTGTGTTGTGTTTTCACCTATTCAGTTTCAAAGCAGAAAAATGTTGACGGGTCGATTGATTTTTTTTTTCTTTTGTCAGTTGTTATTAATAATAGGATTAATTTATTTGTTTCTAATTGAAGTGACAAGCAATGTAGATTTTTTGCCCCCATTGGAACATGGAGTAGATCATAGTCTTGCTACTTGTTGCTTATCCGGTCCTCACTGCTTACAGCAGGCAGCTTCGGGCAAATAAAATTTACCTGCTTACCCAATGACTGGTATAACATGATAATGTTAATTTCAATTACTGTAGTTTTGGTGGGTGCCAAGCACATTGACATTTGGACCTGATTGTGTTGGCACAGCAGCCAGTCCTTAGTCATTCGCTAAATGGGTTTGCAATCTGCCTAATTCCAGCCAGTTTTAGGACTTTGTATGTGTTACCCTATCATAACAAAGCCTCTGTTGGATGGTTGCTTCAAAATAAAAGGCCTGAAATGTCTCTAGTGTAAATATAATTTACAATTTATGCATAGCTACTTTGATATATGCAAACCAAAAGAGGCCACACTTGGAACATTATTTGCAAGGGGCTCAGATTATTGGAATAGTGATGTATCTGTCCTGTTCATAATTAATAATGTCCCAGAGAATAGTTTTAGGAAGAACAGGTTACAGTTATGAAGAAAGCTTTTAAAACCTGGGACATTTTTCACTGGAACAAGAAAAACAAAGAGGGATTGAATGGAGGTTTACAAAATGAATATTTTTAAGGAGGCGGGCCATAAAAAGATTGGAAATGGTGGAAGCACAGATTTGGAGAAAATAAAAAAACTACAGACTCTGAAAACCTGAAATCAAAACGGGAAGTGCTCAGCAGGTCAGGCAGTATTTGTAGGATCATTGATCTGAAACATTAACTCTGTTTCTTTGCCTGACCTGAATATTCCTGATATTTTCTTGATTTTTCTTAGCACAAATTTAGGGCTATCACTAGAAGAACAAAGGGAAAGTTAGAAGTTTTTTTGCATTATTTATATCAGTCTATGTTGAAGCAAAACTTTAAAATTACTTAAAAGACGTTGGCACATATCTGAAAAGAAAGTTAAAGATCACAGCAGAAGGATGGATTTAGATAGTGCTGGTGAAGAGCAAGCACTGGCTCAGCCTTGGTCCAAATGACCAACTTAAAAGTTCATAAGATATAGGAATAGAATTAGGCCATTCGGCCCATCGAGTCCACTCCGCCATTCAATTATGGCCGATATGCTCCTCATCTCCATTTTCCTGCCTTCTCCCCATGACCCTTATACCCGATTACCAATTAAAAATCTGTCTAACTCCTCAAATTTACTCACTGTCCCAGCATCCACTGCACTTTGAGGTAGTGAATTTCACAGACCCTTTCACAACCCTTTGAGAGAAGTAGTTTCTTCTCAACTCTGTGTTAAATTTGCTACCCCTTATCTTAAGACTATGACCCCTTGTCCTAGAATGCCTCACAAGAGGAAGCATCCGCTCCACATCTACTTTTATCATCATGAATGCTTCCGTTTGATCTCCCCTCATTCTTCTAAACTCCAGAGTGTAGGCCTAAACTGTTCAATCTCTCTTCATACGACAAACCCCTCACCTCTGGAATCAATCTAGTGAATCTCCTCTGAACTGCCTCCAATACCACTACATCTTTCCTCAAATAAGGGGACCAAAACTGTGCACAATACTCCAGGTGCAGTCTCACCAATGTCTTGTACAGTTGCAACAATACTTCCTTACTTTTTATATTCTATTCCTTTAGTTATAAATGCCAACATTCCATTCGCTTTCTTCATTTTCTTTATTAATTGCAGTACCACCTGTGTTGGTAATTCCTACAACTCTGGCTAACAGCGACTTTTGGCTACCTAATCTTGTTTTCTTTTTAGAATTGAAAATAATTTTGTTTTTTAACCTTGAATTTAGGTTTTAATTACAATTATTGTCCTGATAGATGACCTTCTCATGTATATATTTTGATTTTCCATTAACATTGTATTGACTAGTCTCCTGCAAATGAGTGAAAAGGGGACTTGGCTCACAAACACGATGACTGAAAGTGGAGGTTGATTTGTTTGCTATTTAAAAGTATCTTTCCCACAGTATTGGTGTTTAGAAAACATTGTACTTGTGAGAAGGGAGGCTTGTTTTTGCCCTCAATGGTTGATTGTGGCCTGTTAAGTTTATATTGGTAAATAGATACTGAAACTTTCTCATAAATGGAATGCAATTAAGTATTTTTGATTTTTGTAAAGTAAAACCATTTGACGTCAGTGTTTGTCCTGCGATTCTGAATAAACTGTGTTCAGTTGTCTTTTTATTCTAGATGAAGCCAGAGTGCTGCATATTTGGGGATTGTGGATGTGACTAAATTTCATCTTTTCTTTTGAAGCAATCCAGTTTGTAGTCCTAAGTTGCATAATGCCTTCCTAAAATTGGTATTTTGAAATTTAATGCTTAAAATATTGATATTCTTTGAATTGCTGGGAAACTGAATAGGCAATGTGCGTCACTCTAGTCCAGTTACCAAACTTTGTATCAGGAACTTTTCCTCTTTATGAAAATGTGACTTTAGTTTCTTTGGAATACTGAACATTTTCTGGAAGGAATACATTTGTTTTTGTTTTTCTTTATAAGGTATGGAAATCGTGGGCATAACCAACCTTGTATTCATGAAGATACACAGTGCTGTTTCATCACATCCCAGAATCATGGCTTTGCTGTTGAAACAAGTTCTATTCCAAAGGATTGGTCTGTTTTGTTCACCAATGCAAATGACCAGTCCAATGAAGGAATAGTTCACAACACTCAACCATTATTCAGGTGAGCACTTTGAAAATGAAAATACACTTCTCTTTCTTGTAACTTTTCAATTACTAACTACAACAACATGCATTTACTTGACTCTTGTAATGTCATCAAATGACCCGTGTTGCTTCAGAGTCCTAATCGGGCATTTCATCGCAATCATTGCACTTGGAGTGACAAAACGTAGCTGAGAGTTTTGGAAGCAGAGGGGCTGAGACAGAGATGTATCATCTTGTAAGTTGGAAGGTGGCAGTCTCTGTGCTGTCAAGGGTTTGGGACTGGAGGCTTGGCTCTGGGTCTAATTGTTGGGCTAGTTCTAAATTTTTATGATAGTTGTTTCATTTGAATTAATTTTGTTACGTGATTTAGATTGTACATACATTTTACAGTTTTTTGTGGAAAAGTATATTGAATTCCTTTGAACAAAGTAACAACAGTTTTCATAAGAACATAAAATAGTTTAAAACTAGTTAAAAGTACTGTATATTCCAAATTAATGTTCAGTTTTTCTGTTCAATTCAAAATTGAAAATTTCCTCCAAGCCTGTTATAAAACCGAAGATGCACATTAGCACAACATAAAAGGAAACCGTTTGGCCCATCAAGTCTGCACCGGCTTCTTCAAAGAGCAATCCTGGTCGTTGTACTTCCTCAGTTTTTCCCATTTCCTTCCAATTGTTTTCTCCTTTTACACGTGTCCCATTCCCTTTTGAAAGCGGGAAGTAAGATTTTGCAGGACAAGTCTTAAGTTTTCTTTTAGTGTGTTTGCCCCATTGCTTCACTTTCAGATCTTGTGTTCTCGTTATCTAGCTCGGATTGTTTCTTGCTGCATAGAAACATGGCACAGAAGGAGACTATTCAGCCTGTGCCCTGTAGATGAAGACGCTTCAAGTGCATGTAAAAATAATTTGAAATGCGCGAGGGTTCCTACTACCTTTTCTGTTTGTGAGTTCTCTCCACAGTCCCTTCTGCGATCATAGAGTCTGAGGTTAGATTAAATTTAGAAGTTTGATATTGGCATCTGGCGTTTCCCATTCTTCCATTGAATGAACAGCCATTTCTGATGAAGTTGTGATGCGTCAAGGTGGTAGCTGTTAAATATGGAACTGAAGGGGAAAAAAATCCAATACAGATATGGACTTCTCCCATCTTCATATTCATATTATAGCAATCGAATGAGGATGTGTGTCTCAACTTTTGTAAGTTATCCTGAGGATTTAGAATCACAGTAAGAAGTTTAACAACACCAGGTTAAAGTCCAACAGGTTTATTTGGTAGCAAAAGCCACACAAGCTTTCAGAGCTCTAAGCCCCTTCTTCAGGTGAGTGGGAATTCTGTTCACAAACAGAGCATATAGAGACACAAACTCAATTTACATGAATAATGGTTGGAATGCGAATACTTACAACTAATCAAGTCTTTAAGAAACGAAACAATGTGAGTGGAGAGAGCATCAAGACAGGCTAAAAAGATGTGTATTGTCTCCAGACAAGACAGCCAGTGAAACTCTGCAGGTCCACGCAACTGTGGGAGTTACAAATAGTGTGACATGAACCCAATATCCCGGTTGAGGCCGTCCTCGTGTGTGCGGAACTTGGCTATCAGTTTCTGCTCAGCGACTCTGCGCTGTCGTGTGTCGCGAAGGCCGCCTTGGAGCACGCTTACCCGAATATCAGAGGCCGAATGCCCGTGACCGCTGAAGTGCTCCCCAACAGGAAGAGAACAGTCTTGCCTGGTGATTGTCGAGCGGTGTTCATTCATCTGTTGTCGCAGCGTCTGCATAGTTTCCCCAATGTACCATGCCTCGGGACACCCTTTCTTGCAGCATATCAGGTAGACAACGTTGGCCGAATTGCAAGAGTATGTACCGTGTACCTGGTGGATGGTGTTCTCACGTGAGATGATGGCATCTGTGTCGATGACCCGGCACGTCTTGCAGAGGTTGCTGTGGCAGGGTTGTGTGGTGTCATGGTCACTGTTCTCCTGAAGGCTGGGTAGTTTGCTGCGGACAATGGTCTGTTTGAGGTTGTGCGGTTGTTTGAAGGCAAGAAGTGGGGGTGTGGGGATGGCCTTGGCGAGATGTTCGTCTTCATCAATGACATGTTGAAGGCTCCGGAGGAGATGCCGTAGCTTCTCCGCTCCGGGGAAGTACTGGACAACGAAGGGTACTCTGTCCACTGTGTCCCGTGTTTGTCTTCTGAGGAGGTCGGTGCGGTTTTTCGCTGTGGCGCGTTGGAACTGTTGATCAATGAGTCGAGCGCCATATCCTGTTCTTATGAGGGCATCTTTCAGCGTCTGGAGGTGTCTGTTGCGATCCTCCTCATCCGAGCAGATCCTGTGTATACGGAGGGCTTGTCCGTAGGGGATGGCTTCTCTAACGTGTTTAGGGTGGAAGCTGGAGAAGTGGAGCATCGTGAGGTTATCCGTGGGCTTGCGGTACAGTGAGGTGCTGAGGTGACCGTCCTTAATGGAGATGCGTGTGTCCAAGAATGCAACCGATTCCGGAGAGTAGTCTATGGTGAGCCTGATGGTGGGATGGAACTTGTTGATGTCATCATAGAGTTGTTTCAGTGATTGTTCACCATGAGTCCAAAGGAAGAAAATGTCATCGATGTATCTAGTGTATAGCATCGGTTGAAGGTCCCGTGCGGTGAAGAAGTCTTGTTCAAACCTGTGCATGAAGATGTTGGCATATTGAGGTGCGAATTTGGTCCCCATGGCTGTTCCGTGTGTCTGGATGAAGAACTGGTTGTTGAAGGTGAAGATATTGTGGTCCAGGATGAAGCGGATGAGATATAAAATTGCATCTGGAAACTGGCAGTTGTTGGCGCTAAGCACTGAGGCCGTTGCAGCAATGCCATTGTCATGGGGGATGCTGGTGTAGAGTGCCGAGACATCCATTGTGACGAGGAGCGCTCCTGGTTCAACTGCTCCATGTGTGCCGAGTTTCTGTAGGAAGTCCGTAGTGTCGCGACAAAAGCTGGGGGTTCTTTGTACAATGGGTTTCAGGATGCCCTCGACATAGCCGGAGAGGTTCTCACACAGGGTCCCATTGCCCGATACGATGGGACGGCCGGGTGTGTTTGCCGGGTGTGTTTGCCACAGATGCCATCATCTCACGTGAGAACACCATCCACCAGGTACACGGTACATACTCTTGCAATTCGGCCAACGTTGTCTACCTGATACGCTGCAAGAAAGGATGTCCCGAGGCATGGTACATTGGGGAAACTATGCAGACGCTGCGACAACGGATGAATGAACACCGCTCGACAATCACCAGGCAAGACTGTTCTCTTCCTGTTGGGGAGCACTTCAGCGGTCACGGGCATTCGGCCTCTGATATTCGGGTAAGCGTTCTCCAAGGCGGCCTTCGCGACACACGACAGCGCAGAGTCGCTGAGCAGAAACTGATAGCCAAGTTCCGCACACACGAGGACGGCCTCAACTGGGATATTGGGTTCATGTCACACTATTTGTAACTCCCACAGTTGCGCGGACCTGCAGAGTTTCACTGGCTGTCTTGTCTGGAGACAATACACATCTTTTTAGCCTGTCTTGATGCTCTCTCCACTCACATTGTTTTGTTTCTTAAAGACTTGATTAGTTGTAAGTATTCGCATTCCAACCATTATTCATGTAAATTGAGTCTGTGTCTTTATAAGCTCTGTTTGTGAACAGAATTCCCACTCACCTGAAGAAGGGGCTTAGAGCTCCGAAAGCTTGTGTGGCTTTTGCTACCAAATAAACCTGTTGGACTTTAACCTGGTGTTGTTAAACTTCTTACTGTGTTTACCCCAGTCCAACGCCGGCATCTCCAAATCACGATTTAGAATCAGACAATGGAGCAGTTTTGGGAGTTGAAACCAGGAGTCTTGTGCTGAACCGCCTGTTACAATGCTATCAAGTCTATGTCAGTTTTTTTTTTCATGTGGACCATCTAGTCTAAACATAAGAATAATCAACTTCATTTAATATTCCACATTTAAAATTATTATCCAATTTCCTTTTAGAAAGACATTCCTGTATTTTGCTGATTCATTGCAGAGAATTCCAAGCTCTTTACATAGAAGGGAGGTTTATTTCTAACCCCACCACCTGACATTCTGTTGTTATAAATTTCCTTCTCTCATTCCCATCTTGTTGACTAATGGAAACAATCTCTTCGTATTCATCTTGCCACACAAGACCTTGAAATCTACATCGGGTCCACTTTAACCATCTCAACTTTACTGAAAAAGCTCCAACTTCTTAATTCTCACTTTATGACTGAACTCCTCAACAACAGCACAGGCAATCTAGGATCATCAGGATTAAGTTCGCAGACTTGTAAAGTGCTCCTTCGAGATTAAATCTTGAATTTTCTGCTGAAAATGTAGTACAGTGCCTGTTTTTTGTATAAGTTAAAGTACTTGTTCAGTTAAAGTAGTGATTGTCACAGTGGCCACTGCCAGTTACACATGAAATTTCAAATGTGCCTAAGTAATTCCAAGAAACTGACATTCATCCTTTATTTGTCCTAGGGTAGCACGGGGATACAGTCGTTAACACTGCTGCCTCACGGTGCCAGGGACCTGGGATAAATTCAGGCCTTGGGTGACTGTGTGGAGTTTGCATGTTCTCCCTGTGTCTACATGGGTTTCCTCCGCGTGCTCCAGTTTCTACTCAGTCCAAAGATGTGCACATTAGGTGGATTGGCTAAATTGTCCCTCAGTGTCCCAAGATGTGTAGGTTAGGGAGATTAATGGGGTAAATACATGGGGCTACGGGGATAGCCTGGGTGGGATTCTGTATTGGAGAGTTGGTGTAGACTTGATGGGCCATCTTCTGCACAGTAGGGATTCTATGATTTTTATTGATGATCTAAATTTCTATTTCTTTTCTTCCTATATTCAGTGTCCAGTTTCACCCAGAGCACATGGCAGGACCAACAGATCTTGTGGGTCTTTTCGATATATTTTTAAATTGTGTGCGGGAAATGAAGCTGGGAATTAATTTAGAGAATACTGGTAAGAATTTAGATACGAGCTACATATTGCACCTCAGTGACATTTACAGATTGCAGTGGATCCAGAAATAAAACAAAAGCATAAAAACACAAACCTTTTAAATCTGTGGTGCACCGCAATCTGGTTTATTTTACCATGAATCACTGACATTGTCCTGGTTGACAAGGACCTATGATATCCAGGTAACCAATGTATTTGTGACTCTTTTTGCATTTTGATGAAGAACTTGGGTTGCATAAACGACCTTTGATCGTAATCTTTCAAACCGTTAATCACTACAATTGATCACCTGGAAAACAGTTATTTTTCTTTTGCTGAATTCTATTTTTTTTACCATCGTGTATCCAGTCAAGGTGTTTAAAGCTTTAAGTTACTGTACCTTTCAGAAATATTGTTTTTTATGTTTTTTTTAATGCTGATATTTCGTAAAGAGAGAACTTTTAAATAAACCTTTTTAGCATTTCTTTGTAAAATATATAAGCCATCATTTTTTCAAAAAGTTTTGATTCATGTAAGAAGTGACAAGGTGGTGCTGATTAATGAAACAGTTTCAGTATTGTGCCTTAGCCTCTGATTAAAAAGAGCATTTCTGAAAAGCCCGTGTGAATCATTGAATGGCACACTACAGAAGGACCCCATTCAGCGCCTTGTGTCTCCGCCAGCTGTTTTGAAAGATCTGTCGAATACCCTCATTCTTCTTTTTCCCCATAGCGCTGTATTTTTTTCACTTTTGAAAATTACTGTTGATTTTGCTTTCATCACCTTTTTCAGACAATGCAGTGTAATTCGTAACAACTTGATGCATTAAAATACATCCTCATCTTTCTTCTGGTCCATAGAATACCAACAAGTACAGAAGGAGGCCATTCAGCCTATCGAGCCTGCGCCAACAATCCCACCCAGGCCCTATCCCCATAACCCCATGCATTTACTCTAGCTAGTCGCCCTGACACTAAGGGATAATTTAGCATGGTCAAATCAACCTATCCTGCACATCTTTGGAGTGTGGGAGGAAACCGGAGCACCCGGAGGAAATCCACGCAGACACGGGGTAACGTGCAAACTCCAAACGGTCACCTGAGGCCGGAATTGAACCTGGGTCCCTGGCACTGAGGCAGCAGTGGTAACCACTGTGCATTTTTTTGCCAATCACATTAAATCTCAAACTGATGCTTCTGCCTCTGAAATAGTTTCTCCTTTATCAAAACCTCTTATGGTTTTGAACACCTGCATCAAATCTCTTCACCTCTGCTCTAAGGAGAACACTTTCAATTTCTCCCCACATTACTAAAGTCCCACATTCCTGGTGCCATTATGCTAAGTTTCTTCTGCACTTTCTCTCTCTAAGGTCTTGACGTCTTTCCTGAAGCGTAGTCCCTTAAATTGAACATCATGCTCCAGCTGAGCCCTAACCAGTGTTTCATAAAGATCTGTCATAACATCCATGGCTTCTATATTCTTTTCCAAATCAACAAAGTCAAGAGTCTGAATATACCTATTCTGCTCAACTTTTCTGACGCTTTCAAAGATTTGTGTACAGTATACACCCCTCTGTCTATATTCCTGTACCTATTAAATGGCACCATTTAGTTTAAATTGTCTCTTCTCACGCCTGTCACTAAATCCATAACTTCTCTCTTTGCATTACATTTCCATATTTTGGACAAAACAATTTATAGAATGTCCAAAATTTGACCAAACCAAAATACTGCAGTGATTCAGGAACCTGAAATAAAAGCATAAAATGCTGAAAATGACGCGTTTAGTAGCATCTCGGGGAATTTCACAGTAACTTCATTGCAGTGTTAATAAACGCCTTGCTTGTGACTAATAAATAAACTTTACTTTAACTTTACTTTATCTATGGAGGGAGAAACAAAGTTAATGTTCAGCCCTGTTTAGAGGTTATTGATTTAAGACTTAACACTATTTCTCTCTCTACACAGATACTTCCACACCTTCTGAACATTTTCAGCGTTTTCTGTTTCTATTTCCGAATTTGACATTATTTACCTTTTTCAAAATAATCGGACAAACTTAAACTAGAGCCTCACTGGGACCATAACTGTAGCAAATTTATTTTCTCATGTTAATGTGATAGGATTTGTCAAATTAGTAAAAGTAATTATAAAAGTGGAGGTACTTTTAAGACTATCTTTCCCAACAACTGGAAATTTATAAGTTCAAAAGTACCATATTTATAATGTAATTGCCTGAAAAGTTAAATATGATGATGCATCTTAAAACTTGTCTTTTCTTTAGTTAAAGAACGGATGATTTCCCGGTATTCCTACAAAAATGGCAGAAATAGAACTGAAAAATGTAAAATCACACACGGAAGAATAGAGTGTAGCAAGATCCTCATTCTTGGATCAGGTGGCCTGTCTATTGGTCAGGCAGGAGAATTCGATTACTCTGGTTCTCAGGTAAGTTGAGGAAAAATGCATCAGGAATAATTTGTTAATGGTCAAAGAGATTTGATGTGGAGATGCCGGCGTTGGACTGGGGTAAACACAGTAAGAAGTTTAACAACACCAGGTTAAAGTCCAACAGGTTTATTTGGTAGCAAAAGCCACACAAGCTTTCGAGGCTCTGAGCCCCTTCTTCAGGTGAGTGGGAATTCTGTTCACAAACAGAACTTATAAGACACAGACTCAATTTACATGAATAATGGTTGGAATGCGAATACTTACAACTAATCCAGTCTTTAAGAAACAAAACAATGGGAGTGGAGAGAGCATCAAGACAGGCTAAAAAGATGTGTATTGTCTCCAGACAAGACAGCCAGTGAAACTCTGCAGGTCCACGCAACTGTGGGAGTTACAAATAGTGTGACATAAATTCTGATTCTAGGATCGCATGATAAAGACTCAGGAGGAAAAAAGCAGAAATATTTATGTGAAATAGTGTGACATAAACCCAATATCCCGGTTGAGGCCGTCCTTGTGTGTGCGGAACACAATGAGGCCGTCCTTGTGTGTGCGGAACACAACGAACACAATGAGACAGCCAATGAACTGGAACAGCCGACAGAGAGATCCGCAGTGCATCCGAAGAGGAAAGAGTCGAATTGGACTCCTCCGGAAGGCCGCTGCCCTCGACTTGACATGTATGCCCAAGCCGTCAGGAGGTGCTTCAACACCAAATTCATCAGCCGCACTCACAAGACAGCCCCGAACATCACCCAAGCACAACGTAACGCCATCCACGCTCTCAAGACCAACCGCAACATTGTCATCAAACCAGCAGACAAAGGAGGGGCCATCGTCATACTGAACAGAACGGATTACTGCAAAGAAGTGTACCGACAACTCAACAACGAGGAACACTACAGACAGTTACCTGCAGATCCGACCAAAGAACACACCCGTCAACTCAACACTCTGATCAAGACCTTTGATCCGGACCTTCAGAACACCCTCCGTGCTCTCATCCCACGTACTCCCCGCGTTGGAGATCTCTACTGCCTCCCGAAGATACACAAGGCAAACACACCCGGCCGTCCCATCGTATCGGGCAATGGGACCCTGTGCGAGAACCTCTCCGGCTATGTCGAGGGCATCCTGAAACCCATTGTACAAAGAACCCCCAGCTTTTGTCGCGACACGACGGACTTCCTACAGAAACTCGGCACACATGGAGCAGTTGAACCAGGAGCGCTCCTCGTCACAATGGATGTCTCAGCACTCTACACCAGCATCCCCCATGACGATGGCATTGCTGCAACGGCCTCAGTGCTCAGCGCCAACAACTGCCAGTTTCCAGATGCAATTTTACATCTCATCCGCTTCATCCTGGACCACAATATCTTCACCTTCAACAACCAGTTCTTCATCCAGACACACGGAACAGCCATGGGGACCAAATTTGCACCTCAATATGCCAACATCTTCATGCACAGGTTCGAACAAGACTTCTTCACCGCACGGGACCTTCAACCGGTGCTATACACTAGATACATCGATGACATTTTCTTCCTTTGGACTCATGGTGAACAATCACTGAAACAACTCTATGATGACATCAACAAGTTCCATCCCACCATCAGGCTCACCATAGACTACTCTCCGGAATCGGTTGCATTCTTGGACACGCGCATCTCCATTAAGGACGGTCACCTCAGCACCTCACTGTACCGCAAGCCCACGGATAACCTCACGATGCTCCACTTCTCCAGCTTCCACCCTAAACACGTTAAAGAAGCCATCCCCTACGGACAAGCCCTCCGTATACACAGGATCTGCTCGGATGAGGAGGATCGCAACAGACACCTCCAGACGCTGAAAGATGCCCTCATAAGAACAGGATATGGCGCTAGACTCATTGATCAACAGTTCCAACGCGCCACAGCGAAAAACCGCACCGACCTCCTCAGAAGACAAACACGGGACACAGTGGACAGAGTACCCTTCGTTGTCCAGTACTTCCCCGGAGCGGAGAAGCTACGGCATCTCCTCCGGAGCCTTCAACATGTCATTGATGAAGACGAACATCTCGCCAAGGCCATCCCCACACCCCCACTTCTTGCCTTCAAACAACCGCACAACCTCAAACAGACCATTGTCCGCAGCAAACTACCCAGCCTTCAGGAGAACAGTGACCAAGACACCACACAACCCTGCCACAGCAACCTCTGCAAGACGTGCCGGATCATCGACACAGATGCCATCATCTCACGTGAGAACACCATCCACCAGGTACACGGTACATACTCTTGCAACTCGGCCAACGTTGTCTACCTGATACACTGCAAGAAAGGATGTCCCGAGGCATGGTACATTGGGGAAACTATGCAGACGCTGCGACAACGGATGAATGAACACCGCTCGACAATCACCAGGCAAGACTGTTCTCTTCCTGTTGGGGAGCACTTCAGCGGTCACGGGCATTCGGCCTCTGATATTCGGGTAAGCGTTCTCCAAGGCGGCCTTCGCGACACACGACAGCGCAGAGTCGCGGAGCAGAAACTGATAGCCAGGTTCCGCACACACAAGGACGGCCTCAACCGGGATATTGGGTTTATGTCACACTATTTCACATAAATATTTCTGCTTTTTTCCTCCTGAGTCTTTATCATGCGATCCTAGAATCAGAATTTATGTCACACTATTTGTAACTCCCACAGTTGCGTGGACCTGCAGAGTTTCACTGGCTGTCTTGTCTGGAGACAATACACATCTTTTTAGCCTGTCTTGATGCTCTCTCCACTCCCATTGTTTTGTTTCTTAAAGACTGGATTAGTTGTAAGTATTCGCATTCCAACCATTATTCATGTAAATTGAGTCTGTGTCTTATAAGTTCTGTTTGTGAACAGAATTCCCACTCACCTGAAGAAGGGGCTCAGAGCCTCGAAAGCTTGTGTGGCTTTTGCTACCAAATAAACCTGTTGGACTTTAACCTGGTGTTGTTAAACTTCTTAAAGAGATTTGAACAGAGAACACATCCCAGTGGAAACAAATTAAGACAGTTACAGTAAGTGTCTGAAGAGCACTGACTTTGTATTTACAAACAATTCTTGGGTTGAGTGTAAGGATTCATGAAGTATTTCTGGGGAGTTTGTCACACTGCAATAATTATTGTGTGATTTGAGATTTGTTTCCCCACTTTATTTGTCTTTTTGGTTTAGATTGATTTAAAGCTGCCCTGCCTCAAAATAATCGTCTTGATTTAACTGACTATGTATTTTTTTTTGTTTTGTATCTAACTTGTGATTCTATTTCAGGCCATTAAAGCTCTGAAAGAGGAGAATGTTCAGTCTGTGCTAATTAATCCAAATATTGCAACGGTACAGACATCTAAAGGACTCGCAGACAAAGTCTACTTTCTGCCTATTACTCCAGAATATGTAACACAGGTATTGCTTCGTTCACTGCTAACGTAAGAATTCTTATTAACACTTGGTTACGGTGGGTAAACCTGAGCAAAGTAATCTGTTGTTGATCACCAGTGCAAATAAACTGTCTTATACTTCTTGAGTTGACGCTCGTAAAGTAAGCGAAAGGTTAGGCGACTTGTGAAATGCACTGACAGCATAGGTCATAAGTCATTTCAGTAAACTTGTTGGTATTTCATCAAAATACCTTTGCTATATTTTGAAAGAGTGTTCATTGTCCTTTGGGTGAAGCAATGAATTTCAATCAGTTTGTCTTATCCACTCCACTGCATCGTGCATCCATGTGAGGTTTCTGGAACATGGTTAAGGTGCTCTCCCTTTGTTGGCTGGTTTTATTGAAACAATTCAATTCTTGCTGTTAAATTCTCATTTTCAGCGCTAAACCTTCGGTGACAAACGTAAAACCACTTGTACAACAAAAAAGTACATTTGTAAGGAATTCATTATAATTAACAAAAATTAGTTCATTACTATCCCTTTGGCTTTATTTTATGATTTTTGTGGCTGCTTATTTTGACCTTGTTGGCCAAACATTTGGCTCCTATCAAATTTATATTCTGGCTGCAGGGGTGGGGGAGTGACTCAGTAAGTTTATTGGAGTGTCAGAGCCAGACTGAATAGGATGATTCCGGGTTTATGTGGGCATAATTAATCTTTTCTGGAACAAAAGTAGGAATGTATGCAGGTGGCCTTGCTGCTGATGTAGGGAGAGGAAAATTAGGTACTTGCCAGCAACCTTACCAGAAGGTTGATCACATCAACCATAATTTCAAGACTGTGACAGTCTTAGGGGAGGACATAAAGCATTTGGATTCAATTTTGCAAGTGCACAATTTAAAGGTAAACTAAATTATAGATATGGAAAGTTTATCTTGTGTGCAAATGAGGAAAAATGTGGCTGAAAATGACAAAAGAACTTGATTTCTATTGCACTTTTCAGGTCTCCCAAAAACACGTCCAAGAAAGATGAGAGGTCACAAGACACCAGTCCAACAGATTTATTTGAAATCACAAGCTGCTTTCGGAGCATTGCTCCTTTGTCAGGACTTCACCTAAAAAAGAAATCTGGACTTAAAAGTCTAATGATGACCATGAAACCATTGTCAATTGTGGTTTTAAAAACTCATCTGGTTCTCTAATGTCCCTTAAGGAAGGAAATCTTACATCCTTACCTGGTCTGGTCTACATGTAACTCCAGATCCACAGCAGTGTGGTTGACTGTTTAAAAATGCCCTCTGAAATGACCTAGCAAGCCACTCAGTTCAAGGGCAATTAGGGATGGGCAATAGGCGCTGGCCTAGCCAGCGATGCCCACATCCAATGAATAATTGCCAGTGTAATCTCTGGTTTGTGCAAATGGTCCTACAATCAAAAACACAAAGAATGATTATTTATTTTGTTTTATTCAGTATTGGTTGAAGGGTAGATATTCGCCAAACAGCTAAAGATCCTGTTCTTAACTAAAGCCGTGACACCTACATGTACCTGAATGAAAGATAGGTTCTTGGTTTAATGGATCATCTAAAAGATGACATCCATGCAGTGCTACCTTGTTACTGCACAGCAATGTCAGCCAGCTTACATGCTCAATTACTAACCCATGATCTTCTCAGAACAAAGAACAATACAGCACAGGAACAGGCCCTTCGGCCCTCCAAGCCTGCGCTGCTCATGTGCCCAACTAGAGGAGCAAATGCTACCAATGAAAGAAGATTAACAAAATGCCAGCTTGTACAGCATATCTGCAGTTAAAATGGTGATTAGTGTAACTGATTCTTGAGCTCCATGTGTTGTACACAGATGAAGATAACATAATATTTTGTATTCAGGTCATTATGAACGAACGACCAGATGGAATTCTCCTGACATTCGGTGGACAGACTGCATTAAACTGTGGAGTAGAACTGCAAAAAAGAGGAGTTTTAGAAAAATACAAGGTCCGAGTTTTGGGGACTCCAGTTTCTTCCATTGAGATGACAGAAGATCGGAAAATATTTGTGGAAAAAATGGCAGAAATTAATGAATATGTTGTACCGAGTGAAGCTGCTTTCTCTTTGAAACAGGTAACAATCCTGATTTATTTATCACCCTGTCCCAACCATTGCATTCTGTTTGTTATCTCTTGGGAATGAACATGAATATTCCTGGACATTGCAGCACCACTTGCAAGTAAAACCCACAGTAAGTGCGATTCAACTAGTTTGTGAATGAAAAACATTTTAACAAAGCTTTAACTTTACATTTGTTGATTAGAGCCAGAGGCTGTGAATGTTCACCACATGTATACCAATTACACTGTGCTGTGGTCGACATAATAATTTGCTGCAAGTTTCTGCATGTTGTTGGATACTTGAGTATAATTTCAATAAAGTAATAATTCAACCTACTCTTCGGTTTGTTAGGCTCAGTGTGCAGCAGAACGCCTGGGCTATCCTGTTCTGATACGGGCTGCCTTTGCTTTGGGTGGCCTGGGCTCGGGATTTGCTCAGAACAAAGAGGAGTTGGTGACCTTGGTGACACAAGCATTTGCGCACACATCTCAAATTCTGATCGATAAGTCTTTGAAAGGCTGGAAGGAAATAGAATATGAAGTTGTCAGAGACGCCTATGATAATTGTATCACGGTGAGTATGAAGACTCCTTCGCTTTGTGAAAAGCCAGTTTATTCAGAAAAAAAAATCCTTGCAAAGGCGTTCTGTGTGAGAGTTATTAAGTTACATGTTTTTTCTTTATGTCTACAGGTTTGCAATATGGAAAATGTGGACCCATTAGGAATCCACACAGGGGAATCAATAGTTGTTGCACCGAGCCAGACTCTGAATGATAAGGAGTATAATGTGCTGAGGACCACTGCAATCAAAGTGATACGGCACTTGGGTGTTGTGGGAGAATGTAACATTCAGTACGCCCTGAACCCTGAATCTGAACAGGTACTCTGCTTGGTCCTCCTGGTTTGCTTCAGCATCTTATGAAATTAAACTTGATGAATTTTGCCTTTGCTGCTTTACCATGTAGCAAAAATGTCTTTTTCAGTATCATATTATGCTTTAGTCCCTAACATGCATGTGAATCCTAATAGATTCAGAACGCAAAGTTTATACAATACCATCTCTTCTGCATGGTTGAAAACACTGTTCCCTCCTATCTGAATTGGTGCATGGCAGTACGACAATCTAGAACATAGCTTGCTGTGCGATAAATGGACAATGCATGGCTAAGACAAAATAGGGGTCATATTGATTGGAAGCTGCTATTTTTGTCTGTGAATTTTAATAAATGCTTATTACATTGAATTATATCTGCCATCAGGATATCTCTAGACTTAAATCATAATTATATATATATCATTAGATATTCAGTGCATGAATCCTACACCTAACATGACAAATTATATAAACATGCATGAAGAGGTTTCACAGCACCTTTAGATTTAATGGACAATTCCTTCCTTGGACAATTCCTTCCTTCGCAGCTACAATATTGTTGATAGTAACGTGGGATTAGAAAAATAAGATTATGGAAAGCCAGACTTGTGTGTCCCTCCCCCATTCTAGTGTTGTCAATTTAGGAATTCTTTGGTGCTGATTTGTGAATTGTTGCCCTCCAGGAAAATAAAAACATGCACATCAATGCAACTTGCATTTGCAATGATGTAGAATTTATGTTTAGGAACTAAATAGCATGTTTTAACAAATCCTTTTGTTACTTGAACAAAAATGGTTTAATTTTAAACTACAGATCATCTATAAATTTAAAATGATTAGGATTTCATCCCAAATTTGAGTTCTGAAGATGTTAAAGTGTTTACTTGCATGGCCAAATTTATGAAAATGTTGATAACGTGGCTTCCATCATTGTTTATCAATTACTTTCACATCACTTCTATCTTCCAGTATTTTATCATTGAGGTGAATGCTCGTCTTTCCAGAAGTTCAGCTTTGGCCAGTAAAGCAACTGGTTATCCGCTGGCTTATGTTGCAGCTAAACTCTCCCTAGGCATCCCCTTGCCTGTCCTAAGGTAATTCTTGCATTGCAACTAAAATGTTTTGTGCATGAATGTAGTCTACAACAGAACATTATTCTGTGGTTTTATCACATGAGGTAAAGCACACAAGGTCTGTCTTCAAAGGCAAAATCCTGCACATGTTGGCAATCTACTTGCTCTGACAGCAGCTGTGCAAAGAGAAGCAGTTAACATTTCAAGCTGATGATCTTGTCAGCTGTAAGTTTCCACCATGTGTGAGACTCCTTGTCTAATGTTTCTCATTGAAAATCTATTGTTCAAATGGTCAGCGTCGTGTGATAGTATAACAATTTAGCACAGTAAATTGATGTTTATTTGGTGGGGAGGATTCAGAGGAAGTCGCCATGGGCAGCACAAATAAACCCCTGATGTCCCCACTTGAAGCGTGACTAGATTTTGTTTTGTTGATACATTTGCTTTTTCAATTGAGGATGATTTGGTGCATCTGCCTGTTTTGAAACTTAATGGGCCATAACTTCATCAGCGTGGCATTCAGCATCGGGTTGCCCCTCTGTGCCCACTTAACCTCTGCCAGATTTGTTTTGTGCCTGTCTCGCCTTACCTTCCCACTCGGGCAGCGCTGCTGTCTCCAGTGTCGCAGCTTAAGAGAGTCAGAGTGAACGAGAACGTATCCCTTTTTTAAAAAAACTGCATTAGCTACCATAAACCAGATATGCTCAAAGGTCCGATTGGAAATGACAGGCTGGGAGAAGGTAAGTGGCTGGGATTTGATGGATGGGAGTGGAAATCAGACAGCGGGATTGTCAAACAGGTTGTGTGAGCGATGATGTATTTTTTTTCTGCCTCCAGTGCACAAACAAATTTCAAATATATTGTGATGTTGCAACATCTTTCAGTAGAATCTAATAATCTTTGTCTTGTCCTTTTTTGTATATAGAGAAGAGAAAGCAAACTTTAGAAAACAGTATGACTTGCAAAAGAAGTATTTAGCTTAACTTGCTGAACTTTTGTATGTTTGATGCAGAAATTCTGTGACAAATTCCACAACTGCAAACTTTGAACCCAGTTTGGATTACTGTGTGGTGAAGGTGCCCCGTTGGGATCTCAGCAAGTTCTTGCGTGTAAGCACCAAAATTGGAAGCTCCATGAAGAGTGTTGGTAAGTATGGTTTAAAACCAAGCCTGCAGTACAGATTGGCTGTTTTAACACTTTGATGGATGGATTCTCTCATGTTCGTAAGGAGTTTGGTTTGATCATCAGGGAGACAAAAGTTCACGACCTAGTCATACCCGCATTAATCAGCCTTGATAGTATGACATTGGAGATTGTTGATAACCTCACATACCTAAGCTCCAGAATCACCGATCGCTTGATGCTGAAATCAACAAGTGCATTGCAAAAGCTGCAGCTGGTATGTCCAAACTGAGTAAGAGTGTGTGGAACAACAGCAACCTGACCGAGAACACCAGACTAGAAGTCGACCGAGCCTGTGTTCTCCATGCACCCCTCTAGCGTAGTGAAACCTGGACAACATTTTGCTAGTCAAGAGAAAAGGCTGAACGGTCATTTTCACTGTCTCAGGAATATATTCAGCAACTCCCACAGGGCAAAACTCACCAACTCGGAAATCTGGAGCATGCTAATTCTGTCAACATGCCCTCATTACTAAGCTAATGACATCTGTCTTGGCTCAGTCATGGTCACTGGATGGATGAGGGCCACGTGCCCAACAACCTTCTTTGTAGTGATCTAGCTACTCGGTCATATCCATGTCTTTGTTAGGTGGACACCTGTAAGCACTGGATCACGTCCATACCGTTGCTCTGTGGACACCTTAAGCAAGGTATAAAGATGACGCACATTGACATAGACAATTGGGAGACAGTTGCCAATGACTGTGATCTTTAAAAGCTGTCAGAATGGAGGGACATTGGAAGAGCCGAGCCGTGGAGAAATGATAGCTAGCTGAGAAGAGGGCCAAGAAAAAAGAAAGACCAGAAAATCCTGTACTTCCTGTCTTCATCTGCAGTAAACTTGGCAGGGACTGCCACGCTAGATTGAGGCTCACTAGGCACAGAGTTGACCATCACGATGCAAACCATTGTCATACAAGACTGAAGGCTGCCAAGCGATATGCTAAAAGATATTTAGTTACCTTTTTTCTGTCATTAACATTCTTAGTTTGGTGAACAAATGTTAGAATAGTCAAAATCCCCATGGATTTAGTCCAAAATTGGTCATTGTTCATTTTTTGAGTTCTGGATGTAACTGTAATTTTCCATTGTTGCATAGTCTGGAGACAGTGAGCACTAAAGTTTTTTTTGGCATGGCAATACTTTGGGAACTAAGTGAGTTTAAGAATCAGAACATTTTGCCTTGATTTTTGGGTTTCATTTGTTTAAGCAGCAGCAGATCCTGGATGCTGCAAAAAATCTGGTTGTTTGGGGCTATTGTCATTGCCTCCAGATGGGCCCAGTTCCATTTAAGTAGCAAGTACCTTTTTTAACTATGAATTTTAACAAGATTAAAAATTCTTGGCAATGTTTTGCTTTAAGTTTTCTTTAATGCCAACAATATTGGTTTTGAGATACTGAACTTGAAACTGTTCACATTGAACTAATACTGCTAGATAAAGAGAGGAGAAGAATGTTTTTCCAGGGTTTTGTGATCTTGTTTTGTCTTGCTATCTGGTTCATTCGCTGTTCCTTCTAGCCAGTTCACTTGAAGGTCAGCCCTCATATTTTGTTCAAAGATATTATTTATCTGATCACAAACTTTGTCA
The DNA here is from genome assembly GCF_964213995.1 of Mustelus asterias. Taxonomy (NCBI): domain Eukaryota; kingdom Metazoa; phylum Chordata; class Chondrichthyes; order Carcharhiniformes; family Triakidae; genus Mustelus; species Mustelus asterias. Next base: position 86,295,308 of record NC_135805.1, read on the forward strand.
ACTGTAAATTTCTGCTCATTTAATAATTTCTACATTTTTAAAAAGGGATGCAAAATACCGTAAATGATCCACGTGACTACATCTTTCCTTTAATTTTAATTAACATAATAGATTGTAATGTGGCAGCTAGTTTCCAAATCAAAGCAGTTATCTTAGTGCTGTTTGGGGGTGGGTACAGACACTAACTTGGTACTCAGGCGCACCTTTAACATTTCCTTTCCTCCAGCTTTATTAAGACCGTGAGCAATTACAAAGCATCAAGACTGGAGCTAAAATGCCAAACTGTTTGCCAAGGTTTGCAGTCTTGGAACTGCTAGAAGGTTGCTCCTTTAGTTGGCTATTTGTGTTGGGGCCCCGAGTTGTGGGATGCTACAGAGCTAATGTTTGAAAGGCCTAGAGTGAGAATTCAGTATTGGTTTGGTTCTTGCTCCATTTTGGAGTCAAAGCTATGCTGAGCCAAGGTTACAGAGTGTCTCGGTGGTGGGAGAGTAGAAATGGAGCTGCAGCAAAACCCATCATACGACAACTGAGATATCAATTGAGGTCCACAAACAGGCTGAGCGCTTGCCTGAACGTATAAGTTGGCCAGATGGGTTTTTAACATGTGTGTACTTGCGTATATGTGTTGTATTCACACAAATAATAAGAAACTAATTTAATTGTAATGCTTGAAATATTTTCTGTTGATATTTTACTCTAATCAAATTATGCACTATACTTAAAAACAGAAAATGTTCATATATATTACGTCAGTCCACATCATGTGGGGACTCTGCCTCCACAGCTCTCTGTGGCAAGGAGTTCCAACGACTCTCAATTTGCTGAGAGAAGAAAATCCTCCTTATCTCAGTCTTAAATTGGTGCCCCTTTATTCTGAATTTATGCACTTTGGTCCTAGACTGTCCCATGAAGGGAAACATCCTGTCAGCACTTGCCCTGTGGAGCCTCTGTGTTTCAATGACATCACCTCTCATTCTTCTAAATTCCAATGAGTAGAATCCCAACCTGTTTAACTTTTCCTCGCGAGACAATCCCTCCATACTGGGGATCATCCTTGTGAACCTTCTCTGAACTGTTTCCAATGAAATAATATCTTCCCTTCAATAAGGGCACCAAGACTGCACACAGTAGTCCAGATGTGGTCTCCACCAGTACCCTGCACATTTGCAACAAGACTTCCTTACTCTTCTCCTCCAACCCCCTTGAAATAAGGGCCATCATTCCATTGGCCTTCCTGATTATCTCCTGCAGCTGTGTGCTAACTTTCTGTGTTTCGTGCACAAGTGCCCCCAAGTTTCTTGGCATTGCAGCGTTCTGCAGCTTTTCTTCATTTAAATAATACTCTGATCTTGTGTTCTCCCTTGCAAAATGAACAACTTCTCATTTTCCCATGTGTAATTTGTTTTAAAACAGGGGAAGTAATGGCCATTGGTCGCAATTTTGAAGAAGCCTTTCAGAAAGCATTGAGAATGGTGGATGAAAACTGTGTTGGGTTTGATCATATGTTGAAGGCAGCTACTGATGAGGTACATTACGAACAATTTCACTTCAGTTATCAATTACTTTAATGGTCCAAGAATTTAGCAGCTTCCAGACAGAGAGTCCTTGCAATTTTGGAGATTGCAACGAGGGGATTTCATTCTACGTAGAGACAACTATTTAAAGAAATATTGTGCATTGCTGTATAAATCATTCAAAAAATTTTTTTTATAGTTTCTGGCAGTTACTGATTCTTACTTAGTCCTTAGCTTGCATTGTTCAGTCAGAAATTCAATTATCTTTTTCTGTTCATTAATTATATTGACGTTGCTAATCAAAATGAAGATTTGCGAGGATTTGTGTGGGAAAAGTTTATTTCTAGTGATGACTGCAAAAGCTGAAAAGCCTGGGGTTCCTTGAGGAGCAGATAAACATCATTCATGATGGGAGTTACCTGCCATTACATATCACACTTGCTGTTGCAAACAAGTACTTCACCCAAATAGAGGCATGAGGTTTTTTTTTTATTTTCTTCCCAAACAGAAATGTTTTCTAGCATTATGAATGTGCGCATGGTGCTATAATTTTTCTGCTTATGTATTTACGATTTGACCTGGTATAATCAAATATAAGTAATTTGATGCATTTACTGTAATAATATTACAATTTATTTTGACTGTAAAAATCATCCCATGATTTAATCCCTGATTAAAATTGCTTCAGTTCTTGACTTGGTAAAGTTAAACTGACATATATGTTGAAACCACATAGATGTATCTCTCCCTGGCAATTTTCCCAAACTCTAGTAGTTTAATTGTCTTCCTTGAACATTGTAACGCACACATTTCGAGGGGAAAAAGCTGTGTCTTGAGTTATTTGGATCAATTGAAATTTTTTTCATTTGTTGTTATGTACAAAAGACATAGGAGCAAAATTAGGCCACTCGGCCCATCGAGTCTGCTCCACCATTCAATCATGGCTGATTTTTTTCTCATCCCCATTCTCCTGCCTTTTCCCCATAACCCCGGATCCCCTTATCAATCAAGAACCTATCTATCTCTGTCTTAAAGACACTCAATGGCCTGGCCTTCAGTGAACCCTTAGTGTTCACATTGAAAGCATAATTGGCTTGCAATCTAACATTATAAGTGTTGTGCCTGATGGGCTTTAAAATGTCTGCTGATAACATTGGCCCAGATGTTTTGGGAGAGTTCAATAACAGCCTATCATCATTACCCCTTTGAAATGGAGCGTAACTTCAGGATGTTGGATATGTGCAGATTAGTGTGGAAATTCTGCAGTTATTGTCTGTAGTCAGGGCTCTTCTGCAAGATATGCTGTGGTTCTCTTCCCCTGCCCCAACAATCAGTGAAATCAGTGTGAACCTCAACTTCCCTGTCTGCACTTCACTGTCATAACCTGACATTAAGTTGCATCATTTTCAAATCAGGCGTAGCTAGGATTTTAATTGTGAGTGGCAAATAATATTTGATGACCAACAGGACCTGACACTGAAAAATAATCACATTCATGGAATGCGATTACATGATTGAGGTGACTTTTTAAACTAATTTTTTAAATTTAAACATGTTTTTCTATAATATTTTAGCTTCTATCTGCACCCCATTTGTACATCCCTATCGTTAATTTGCTCAAAGTAAAATATGTGATTTTTATCTTACTCCCTTCTTGTTCCCTGTTTTGGGGGTGGATGTGAAAATTATTTTAATGTGAGTGGCTGCTTGAACAGCCCGATGACATCACTGCTGCTCCACATTGGGAATGCTGAGTAAGAACGCTACAATTAGTTGCAGCATCGCTGTAAAGTGATAGGGCTGAAATTCTCACTAGTAAGGCTCACTCTGAGGTGAGCGTTAAGCCCCCTTGCTCCTCCACTGACTGCAAACTCCAGGCCAGCGCCTTTCAGAGTGTTGAAAACTTTGTACATTTTTTAAATTTCTTGTTTTCAAATCCTTTTTTCTCCCTTCCCGGTGCAAAGTTTTCCAGACAGCACTAGAAAATGATGTTTCCCCTCTGTCTTGGGTCGTGCTGTGTCAGTGTAAAATAAATGAAGGCAGCCCAAGTTGAATATTGCTTTCCCCTATCAGGAAGAACTTCAGAGTCTTCCCTCCAGTAATGCAGTTTTTGATCCGAATCTTGCATCGTGATGGGAGTCACAGTGCAAACACCTACCGTTGTTGCATGTTATGCACATTTGTAGTGTCTTAATTTATGCACACACAAATTCAGTGTTCTGAGGGAAAGTTGTAGCTGGTTACCCCATTCTTACATTGATATGAACATTTTGCAGCATTCCTCCAAAAGGTCCAGCATCCAATTATTTTTCATAGAATAAAATCCATACAGTACAGAAGGAGGCCATTTGGCCCATCAAGTCTGTACCGAACACAATCCCACCCAGGCCCTGTCCCCGTAACCCCCATGCATTTACCCTAACTAGTGCCCTGACACTAAGGGGCAATTTAGCATGGCCAATCCACCTAACCTGCACATCTTTGGACTGTGGGAGAAAACCGGAGCAAACCCACGCAGACACGGGGAGAATGTGCAAACTCCACATAGATAGAGACCCAAGCCGGGAATCGAACCCAGGTCCCAGGCGCTGTGAGGCAGCAGTGTTAACCATTGTGCCACCGTGCCCTCTTTTACATTTGTTCTAATACTGATTTTAAATTAACCTTTTTAATACTATACCATTCTGTTGAATTGTTTTGTAGGAACTTGAAACTCCTACGGATAAGAGAATCTTTGTCCTTGCTGCAGCCTTGAGGGCAGGTTATGAAATTGATCGTCTGTATGAACTGACCAGAATTGACAAGTGGTTTCTTCACAAGATGAAGAACATTGTGGAATACTCAATGAAGCTCGAGTTGTTCACAAAGGATGAACTGCCTCGTCATGATCTCCTGAAAGCTAAATGTCTTGGTTTCTCTGATAAACAGATTGCAGTGGCCATACAAAGGTAAACCAGTGGGGCAATTCACAGTGACTGTATAATCCAACTTGTTTTCCAAAGTTGGAATTCTAAAAGCGATCATAATTGACTAAGCTATTAACCACTTTGATGTGATCATTTCATTTCCACACAGCTATAATGTTTCTAGGCAAGACTTCAACATTGACAGTTCCCTTACCCCTGACCCTTTGTAAAATTCTGGCAAGGTGACCGTGGCTCGCTTGAAACATGACCACTCCTTGCCTCTTACGTCTGCTGTTTCATAGGCTTGTGATTGCTTTTCACTTGTATCTTGTGTACTTGTGTTGTAGCCTGCACCATTCCTGATCAAGGGAAATAAGACCATTTGGTTTGGACTGAAAAACTATAAGTTAGATTCACAATTTGGATTTAGCTACCGACTTTGTCGTCCTCTTGTGGGGACTGACTGGGGAGGAGAGAATTGAAAAATTCGCAAGGTGTCCCTTTTGCTGCTTCGTACTTGTTCAAAATCTTTGTATCCAAGGGTGATGACCTATGAATTGCTTTGGTTGTTTTTCTTTAGTACTGAGCTGGCAGTGAGACGATTAAGGCAGGAATGGAAAATCCTTCCTGTGGTGAAACAGATTGATACAGTAGCAGCTGAGTGGCCTGCTCAAACTAACTATCTGTATTTGACGTATAACGGTGAAGAACATGACGTCGACTTCACCAAACCTCACGTGATGGTGATTGGTTCCGGTGTATACAGAATAGGGAGCAGTGTGGAGTTTGATTGGTGTGCTGTTGGATGTATCCAACAATTACGCAAGGTGAGTCTTCAAAATTACTTTATTGACGTCTTTTATATATTCCATAACGAGCTAATTGTGAAATGTACCTTCAGTTTATAATGCTGTAAGTAATATATCCAGTAAGTGTTGTGCTCTCTGCCACAGGAATGCATTTTACAAGGCTCTCTGTTAACTTTAAAGTTGGTAATGATGCAATGCTAACCTCAACAGAGGTTACCTATGGGGTTAATTGCTGGAGGTGAGTACATGCTGTCATTAGCACTACCTCTACCTGGGCTTGTGGTTGCCTACGAGTACTCTTGGAACCTGCTGCAAAGGGCATGCCTTCAGTATACAGGTCAACTTTTCCGGAACCATTTTTGTACCATGATGTAGGTGAATGAAGATACTCACAGTCTTGACTGCTAGTTATTATCCATGGTTAATGAGCATTGAAAATTTGTGACCATAACATATTGAATTTGGGCTTTTCAACCAGTAGCATTTTTTGTTGCTGTCGTAAACTTAAATTTGCTGATGGTACTATTATTGTAACAAATAGGTGATTAATGGCTCCCTTCTACTCACCACCTCGGTGACGTCAAGGATGCAAGTTCCCTTTTCACAAAGATGTGCCCTTTACAAATCGGAGCGCATTTAACTATTTAAGCTGTGAACAATAAGTAATATGGGTGACACAGTGGCCCAGTGATTAGCACTGCTGCCTTACAAAGTTTGATTCCGGCCTTGGGTGACTGTGTGGAGTTTGCACATTCTCCCCGAGTCTGCGTGGGTTTCTTCCGGGTGCTCCAGCTTCTTCCCCACAGTCCAAAGATGTGCAGGTTAGTTGGATTGGCTATGCTAAGCTGTCCCCACGTGTCGCAAGATGTGTAGGTTATGTGGATCAGCCATGTGAGATTATGAGGATAGAATTGGGGGGGGGGGGGGGGAAGAGGGCAGGGGTTTGTTGCTACTACATACACACACACCCTACATTTTGTTATGGCCAGGTAAGAACGGGTCAGTTGGCTCCCCTCTATTCAACCTCCTCATTTGGGGACAATAAATGTTTACATTTCTTTTTCACGAGGATGTGTCTTTTCCGAATCTGAATATACTTAACTATTTAAGCTGTGAGTGATAAGGAGCCAGCCAAACAAGGTTTCCTTGAGTCAAAAGAGCAAATTTATTAACCACTAACCTGTAGAAAAATGCCAAGCGTAGAGCCCTCATGCAGTCATTTGGACTTTCCTCTTTTCTCTCTCCCTTCTCTTTCTCCCCTCTCTCTCCTCTCTTTTCTGTCTCTCTCTCTTCTCTTTCTCTCTTTTTTTCTTTCTCACTCATTTTCTCTCAGCTCTTCTTTCTCACACACACATGTATCAGAAAGAAGGGGAGTTGCGGCCCAAAAGAATACACAGTGTCCTTTGACTGTTCTTGAATGTAGATTTTTAAAGCGCTCTGGCTGATTTGGGTTCGCTGGTTTCTTGGATGCAGTTAGATGTAGAAAATGTTGCAATTGTTGTGGGATCTTGGTTTGCTGGTATATTTCTGGTAAACTTGGCTTCCTGATCTAGGTGACACTTTTATTCCAATGGAGAGAACAGCTTTCAGCCTGTTTCCTCTGCTGAAGACTTTCTCGATAATGCCTGTGTCACTTGCCATCTCTCCCGAGTGGCTGTGCAGCCTTGCCTTAAAATACTTCACCCATTGTGTACTCCAAGAGGCTCTATCTCTCTGTGACAGCATTGTTTCAATATCCAGGACTTTATTTAACATCGTTTCCTGAGATGGGTACGAGTTTTGATGAGTGCTGAGTATAGGAAGTGTCTCTATCTTCACACTTCCCTGAGGGTGATTTGCCACCTTCACCTTGCAGTGTGACTTTGCATTTTTAAGCAGTTTGCACTCATTTCAGATAACAAAATTACCAGTCAGTTAAAAGTTGAAAAATCATACCTCAAAAACAAAGGAGCATAGCCTCGTAATGTGTTAAATATGCACATAATAAGTGTGTACTTATTTTTTAGTCTTGTATATAATGCACATAATCTTTGTACTCTTCCCCACCCACTGCGTAATCAGTGTTTGATCTACCAGAGTAGTAGCATGGTATGCTTAATGTTCTTGAAAGCTAAAGTGCTTTAAAAACTGCTAATGCTTTATTCCATTCTTGAAAGCTCAAATGCCTTTAAAACAACTAATGCTTTATTCCACACAGATGGGCTACAAGACCATAATGGTGAACTATAATCCTGAAACTGTCAGTACAGATTATGATATGTGTGACAGGCTTTATTTCGATGAAATATCATTTGAGGTAAGTTATTTCTAAAATTTAAAGTGCCTGGCGTATAATTCTCATTATTGTCCCTTTTATAGCAGAAATATGACTGCATTTAATAATGGAAAGAAAACTTAAACTTAAAATGACTAATATGTCTGTGCGCCTATATGGGCGTGTCTGCCTGCTTGTGTGGGCGCAAGTCTGCCTGCCTGCCTGTGTGGGCGGGTGTGCCTGCCTGCCTGTGTGGGCCCGCCTGTCTGTCGTAGAATTAACTTTCAGTGTATAATGTGAGGAAGTGTACCATTTAGACTAATTATTATCCATTGGCTCATTTAAAGTATGCATATTTGGGCATCTTTAAATGCTGAATGGACTTCCTTGATTAGATTTATCGGTGAAGAATGGGAGGCCTTGTGGCTTCCATGTAATTGTATTTCAGTAGAGAGGGGAGAAGATTGAGACTCAGATTGTCAGTCATTGAAATTATTACTCCAGTTTCTCTGAGCAAATGCTGTACAGGTTGTGTTCACTCTTCACATTGCTCAAATACTCAGTGAATGAAATGATGGCATAAGTAGCTATGTCTGAAAGTTAAATTGTCTAGTCCAGCTGTTTTATTTATCATAAGTTTTACATCCCCTGTCTGCCCCCCAACCACCGCCAATTATTATTCAGCCCCTAGTTTTTACCCTGGTTATTCTACATACCAGGCCTGTAGGTATGATTATCTCACCCATGGGATGCTTACAGTCCGAAAGCCTTTTTAATTCTGAGAAAGCTTTGAAGCAGGTCAAGCATTGAACCTTCCTGTTTCCCCTTTGTTTGCTGTAGTTGCAGCTTTCCAGTTTGTCCCTGTTCAAACCTTCATTGCCAATCTGACCTATTTTTCCAAAGTGTGCTGAGAGGAGGGTACTGACTCTCTTTCGTTCATTCTCCTACGGAGGGTTGATTGTTCCATATCCTATGATTTTGCAAATACCTAGAAACCAAATTGAACCCAGAGGCAACTTTGTTGTCCCTTTCAGGGGATTGGTGGCCACTTGGGTGAACTTAAAGTAAAAATAGGCTTTGTATACCTGTCCAGGTGTTCTGTCAAGGAGCTGCAGTCCTAAACACTCATTTTCCATCTGTGGTGTTTGCTCGGTATTTGATTTAAGTGTAGGGGGAGAACTTGCATCTGATACTTTGCAACATCCTGGGTGACGATGCTGTAAGATGCTCAATTTGAAAGCAATGTACTAGGTTTCCTGTCATTGGGAACTTAATCCAGAAAATAACAGCAGGAGGTTTGAAAAAAGAACTGTAACTAAATTATGATAAGGGAAAAGACAACCTTGAGGAGTGTCTACGAGAGAGCATTAAAAACACTTTCAACGTTTCTTTTATTTTCAGGTTGTGATGGATATTTATGAACTGGAAAACCCAGAGGGTATAATCTTGTCTATGGGAGGACAGTTGCCGAACAACATTGCCATGGATCTACATCGCCAGCAGTGTCGAATCCTGGGCACTTCACCAGAATCAATTGACACAGCTGAAAACCGCTTCAAGTTCTCTCGTATGCTGGATACCATTGGTATTAGCCAGCCACTGTGGAAGGAACTATCTGACACAGAGGTAGGTGTGCACGGGCCTGTCTGCCATTTATTGCAAGCAGTTAAACTATCTGACGTTTCATGTATGCTTGCCGTGTCAAATATTTTTGATTTTAATCTGTTTCGTGGCTGAATAAGGAACACAGTTCTTGCTGAGTTCATCGTTTTTGAAGGGTTATGGACTGTTTTCTTGATCTAATTACTGAATGGTCTCCTCTTTTCACAGTCCTCCAAACAGTTTTGCACAAAAGTTGGTTATCCGTGCCTGATCCGTCCATCGTATGTGCTGAGTGGGGTTGCTATGAATGTGGCTTATTCTGACAGTGACTTGGAGAAGTTCCTCAGTAGTGCAGTGGCTGTTTCGAAGGAATATCCAGTTGTCATATCGAAATTTATTCAAGAGGCAAAGGTTAAGACAACGTGAATTTTCTCATGGTTTTAAATTCCTTTGCAAGTACTTGTTAGTCCCGATTTCTTATTTTCATGCATTATATTTTACGGTTAACGGAAGGGTAAAGTTCCCATCCACCCTATTTTCTAATTTATATCAGTGTTTTTTTTATTTGTTCATGGGATGTGGATGTCGCTGGCTGGGCCAGCATTTATTGCTCATCCCTGAGGGCAAATAAGACTCAACCACATAGCTGTGGATCTGGAGCTACGTGTAGGCCAGACCAGGTAACCATGGCAGATTTCCTTCTCCCTAAAGGACATTTATAAACCAGATGGGTTTTTACGGCAAACAATGGTTTCAGTAGTCCAGACTGTCAATTCCAGATTTTTATTGAATTCAAACTTCACCACTGCCTCCTAGTAAATTAACATGTACTTCAGTATTTTAATTTTAATTTATTTGTTTGTATCCGTTTCTGCCAGACTGACCTTTTTCAATTGAGGCACAAGACACAAAATTGTGGAAGTTGTCAGTTTTGAAGGAGTGATTTTCTTCAGAAGAATGTTAGCACCCAGGATGGCTAATGACACCTGAAGTATATTTTCACAGTATATTTTTTTCACAGTGCACACAGATGCACAAATATACAACTATCTGAGCTGGCCATTTCAGATTTAATGTTTGTATTAATCAAATTTCTGAGTTAATCGTGCCTATCTGGAATCATACTTTTTTTTTCAAGTCGGGAGCTAATGGCAGTAATCGGTGTGAAGCCACATGTCTGAGACAGATGAGAATTCGTATAATTGCTTTAAACTTCTCATTAAAGTGGGTGTGATGAAATAAATTTTGTGATATAAGCAATTTTCGTTATTGCCAATTGTCAGTTTTTAGTGCTCAATTAAAATGTACCTATTTTAACAATCTTTGACATCGTAAAACAGTACTTTAAGTGGATAACCTGTATGAAGCAAGTTGCCCATTTATGCCATACAGGAGATAGATGTGGACGCAGTTGCCTGTGATGGAGTTGTGATAGCAGTAGCTATATCAGAGCATGTGGAAAATGCAGGGGTCCACTCTGGTGATGCTACGCTGGTAACTCCACCTCAAGACCTAAACCAGAAAACAACAGAGAGAATCAAGAGTATAGTTCATGCAGTTGGACAGGAGCTACAAGCGACTGGGCCTTTCAACCTTCAGCTCATTGCAAAGGTTAGATCCTTATTCATACAATTGTGAATTGCTCTGAATTTGATGTTTGAATTGCATCAAGGTCTGGAGGAAGGCCTGCTTATTTCCTGTGTTCTTCTTAGTCCAGGCAGATATTGGGCTGAATTTACTTTGTTTCATACCAACAGAAAAGTCAAAGCTGCAAGGTCTCGGAAGTTTTCTTTAATTTTTGCCCCTCCAAGTGAAGGATCTTGGCTGTGGAAACACTTTCGTTGTTAAGCACTAACAATTCATATTAAGCACTTCAGGTCACATATGGCACTATTGGATTCATCTGCAACATGCTTTGACCCCCATTTCACAAAAGCAGCTTATACTGCATCAGTATACTGGCGTTTCATTCCTTCGCCAGACAACTTGTGACGCCATGGGAAAATTTTAGTGCTGCGAACCATGTCCACAAAAACAGGAATTAGACTGCTGAAATTTCATGTACTGAAACATGAGTTCTTTTCATAGAATTGTATTGGTTCTTCCCCCTTCTGCTATCACAGTATACAGCTAAACCTTGAACGATTCTAAAGTTCTTGACGTCTGGTTCCTAACCCTGAAGACTAATGGTTGTCATTTTTTGTGAGAAGCACTGGTTTCTGGCCATAAGCCAGTAGTTGACACCAGTATTGTGTTGTTCCAGACTCAGTCTAACTTGAAATGGTGCTTCAGATTTGGTTGGTTTTGTTCTACTTGATATCTTCGTGACCTTTATAAGATGCACCTGCTGTTCAAGACCGAGTGAATAATTTAGCTGTAGCTAAGTGTTAAATGGGCAGTCCGATTCGTTGCCTGTTATACACCTTGCCTGAATATTCCTTTCCATTATTGGTCAAAAAAGAAAATCATATGAGGTGAAGAACTGGCAACCAATCTGCTATTTCCTGTTTAACATGATCTGCAACAGTTAAGATCGCCCCTTCTGAGTTTCTTTCATCTAACTTGGTTCTCTGACACGAGGGAATCCGTCTTATGTTCCTGCTTTTACACTGCCTTCAGGTGTTGGGTTTTTCACTTTTATTTTTGATGAGCAGAATTAAACACAACAGTCAAGATCTGACCTCCAGGATATTGTACAGTTTCAGTATGTCATATTGATTTGGCAGGGTAGCTTAGCATTTTGTTAACACGTTTCTCATGGTCTCTCGTTTAGTAAGTTTGTTTTTGCAATGTATCAGACAATTGTTGAGAGACTGGATCACTGAAATGGCTGTTTTAACTTTGGGTTTCTCTCCCCAGGATGATCAACTCAAAGTGATAGAATGCAATGTGAGAGTTTCACGTTCTTTTCCATTTGTATCAAAAACACTTGGGGTGGACATGATAGCCCTAGCTACACAAGTTATTATGGGCGAAGAAGTTGAGCCTGTAGGACTAATGACTGGCTCAGGAGTTGTAGGCGTAAAGGTAAACATATCTTGAATATTATTTAATTACAGTATAGTAATATTGTCTTTTCCTTACCTATAACTTTTCATCCAATGTTTTATTTTCCTTTTTAAAAAAGAGAAATTGCAAATGGACGCAATTAATGGGGAAACGTAAAATGAATATAAATTTTATGCGGTTTATATATTTGTGCAGTTATTCCATAATGTTTCTGCTGTATTGAGAAATTGAGTTGCTGACATTTGACTTATGCAAAATAGTTTACTTGGATTAAGAGTGTACGTTGCAAATGATTGTACGGTTGCAGCATATAAATTTAAGCTTCCATTCATTCATTATTCGCTGGTTGTCCTTGGAACGATCATTGTTATTAAGGCAATCTTTAGGTTTTAATCTATTAGCTCCTGATGGGAGAGTCCAATATGCAAAATACTGCATATGTTGGAAATCTGAAATAACAAAAATAGAAACATGCTGGAAATGCTCAGTCTTTTGATACAGCGCAGAGTGAACAGAGTTAACGTTTCAAGTCAATTATAGATTTGATAGTTTGCTGACCCGATTTACTCTGTTTCTGTCTCCACAAATGCTGTCTGAATTGCGCATTTCCAGCAATTTCTAGCTTTAGGACGGCACGGTAGCACAGTGGTTAGCACTGCTGCTTCACAGCTCCAGGGACCTGGTTCGATTCCCGGCTCGGGCCACTGTCTGTGTGGAGTTTGCACATTCTCCTCGTGTCTCGTGGGTTTCCTCCGGGTGCTCTGGTTTCCTCCCATAGTCCAAAGATGTGCGGGTTAGGTTGATTGGCCCCATGCTAAAATTGCCCCTTAGTGTCCTGGTTAGAGGGATTAGCGGGTAAAATATGTAGGGATATGGGGGTAGGGCCTGGGTGGGATTGTGGTCGGTGCAGACTCGATGGGCCAAATGGCCTCTTTCTGCACTGTAGGGTTTCTATGATTCTTTATTTCAATTAATAAACAGACCGTTTGTTAACATCAGGTAGTATCTTTTGAAAACACGTTGTGCTATTGAAAATGTGTGAAATCTTCTCAAACTGTTGACCTTGTTCATTTTTGCTGTGTGTAATGTTATTTTTAGGTACCTCAGTTTTCATTTTCCCGCCTGGCTGGGGCTGATGTGGTCCTGGGAGTGGAGATGACGAGTACTGGAGAGGTGGCCTGTTTTGGAGAAAATCGCTATGAGGCCTACCTCAAGGCCATGTTGAGCACTGGCTTTAAAATACCTAAAAAGAACATACTGCTTTCAATTGGCAGCTACAAGGTAAATACATACATGCCGGTCAGTTTACAGTTACTGTAGGAGGTTAACCCAGTGCAGTGTTGCCTTGGTTTAAAAAAATCGCAACAATGCCTTTTCGCCTGGGAGTTTCACGTTCTTTTCCATTTGTAACTAAAACACTTGGAGTGGGCATGATAGCCCTAGCTACACAGGTTATTGTGGGCAAAGCCTGCAGGACTAATGACTGGTTCAGGGGAGGGGTGACAGCAGGAGCTCCCCAAAAACTAGTGGCCCAACTAGTTCTGTAAATTTGTACCTCATGCACTGTGATAATGAAAATACTTGTATTGCTGAAACAAGATAACTCAAGACTTCATGAATACAGGCCAGACTTTTGCTGAATGAGAGCACTCCAGTGACTAAGTTAGAAAGTGGAGGTTTCAAGAGCTACTCCAGTGACATGAATGTGATCTATGTGCTTCTGTGCAGTGCTGCGGGAGTGCTGCATAGTTTGGTGCACTGCCTTTCAAATAGAGTGCAAAGCTGAGGCTCTATCTGCTCCATCATATGAATGACCTTCGCAAAAGAGAGCAGGAGTGTTTTCCTAATATCTTAGAGTCGTAGAGGTTTACAGCATGGAAACAGGCCCTTCGGCCAAACTTCTCCACACTTTTTTTTAACCACTAAGTCCCAATTGCCTCCGTTTGTTCTATATCCCTCTATACCCATCATGCCCATGTAACTGTCTAAATGCTTTTTGTTTTTGGCCAATCTTTATCCCTTGACCAAAGCAGATTATCTTCTTATCTGTTTATAACATTTCTATTTGTGGAACCTTACTATGTGAACTGGTAGCTAGAGGTCCCAACATTAGAATATTGACTGCATTTCAAAAAGAGTTTCATTGCCTGTGAAACACTATGTGACGTCCTGAAATCATGAAAGTTGCTAAGTCTAAGTTCATTTGAACAATTGCTTTATGTGGCAGTAATCTTTTATTCTAATATCTGCCTTGTCCTTTTAAATCTTGTTGGTTACTTTCCTAATGGCTTTCAGTATTGATATTAAATGTTCTTAATGGCTATCTATATTGTGCTCTCATTTTTTTCCAACATACATTCAAAATTTTATAATATTTTCAAATTTCAGAACAAAAGTGAGTTGCTGTCCACAGTACAATCCCTGGAGCAACTTGGCTATAATCTATATGCAAGTTTGGGTACAGCAGATTTTTACACTGAGCACGGGATTAAGGTATGGAAATTGAATTTTTGCCTGGGATTTAGAATGAATTAGTTTGATTAAGGTCGGAATAGCTTTCATTTAGAAAGCAAAGAGGTAAAATTCATCAGGAAAGTTTAAACCTTAATTGTTTATAAACTCTTTGGAGAAAATATGAGATACAACTCATCGTCTATGTTATCAAGAAGCTGCACAAATTAGTGCAGCTGATCAGTTCTACTTTATGTAGTTGTCTTATTTTGAAGCTGGCAATGGAGGATGTCAGAAGCAAATTGCTACTTTCCCGGATTCAAATTGTGGTTTTGGTTTAGGATAGTTCAAAATGTTGTTTTAACCTGTTAGCGCGAGTGGGCGAACACGACCACTTCGGACTCGGAGTCAGGTTCAACAGCGGTACAGCTTTATTAACGTCGACGGAGGTGCAATCAGGACATACAAACAGCACTGTCCTGAAAGCACTCTGAAGGCCTGCCGCAATGGGCTACAGTTATACTCGAACTTTGACACTTTGTATGATTCAAATGTTAATGTTTTGTTTACAGTATTTGACTCTGACCATTCTGTGGTTGATGTGTAAATGGTTTGTTTATGGTGTTCTGATATGGTCATCCTGTTTAATGGGTTTTTAGGTGCGGAGTTGATGTGTTAAGTCTGGTGATTGCCCAGTCTAGGGAGGTGATAATTGTCTGAGATCTCTGGAGTTTCTTATACAATAGGTGTTTAGTTGGATATCAGGAAGTCTTCCATGTCTAGGAGACCTTCTGTTTGATAAGGGCTTCCTGATATCCTTGGAGCCAATTTAATTAAATGGAAGGTTATGCTAATGTGAGTTCCTGAGTCCCTTTGTCAGCCTGGTTTCTGCATTTTAAAAGACCTGCTTGTCTGTTCACACTTTGTGCCTGGGTGCTGCTCTGTCCTGTTTCATTTATTTGATTTTATTCTAAGAAATATTTAATCTAAGGAATCACAGAAATTTGTGTTTGCTTACAAACCATAACTAAATTGAAACAATGGCATAAAAACATATTTGATCCTTTGTGTTTTAAGTAAGAACATGTTGGTGCAGGATCTTTTTCACTCTTGTCGCCTATTGTCATTTAAAAAGCGTAACCAGGCCAAATGTAGCGTAGTCTGTTGCAAAGCTTCCTCTGCTTGATCCCAACAACACATTTTTTGATGCACTAGTAATGTTTCTTGAGCAGTGACAATTTCTTATGGTGCCAAGAGAAGAATGAATAGTGAATGGTTTTGTGTCTTGCAGGTGGAGATGCCGGCATTGGACTGGGGTGGGCACAGTAAGAAGTCTCTCAGCACCAGGTTAAAGTCCAACAGGTTTATTTGGAATCACGAGCCTTCGGAGCGCTGCTCCTTCATCAGGTGTGTGGCTCCAAAAGCTCGTGATTCCAAATAAACCTGTTTGACTTTATCCTGGTGTTGTGAGACTTCTTATTGTGTCTTGGGGACCACAGGCTAATTTGAGACCTGCCAATCACATTTCATAAACTGCACTTGTAGCCGGCTGAAAAAAGGGTTCGAGCTTTATTCTTCGAAGTTGAATTTGAGTTCTGGTCCTAATGCTGAAATCTCTGTCAGGCATTTTCATTACCTCAACCAGTGTTTTAATTTTTCTGGCTAAATCCCAGTATTTGCCCCTTTTTGTCTCCTGCTGCCTTTCTCCGCAGATTAAGGCAGTGGACTGGCCTTTTGAAGATTCTGACAACGGTTGTCCTTTGAAAGAGAAGCACAGAAGTATCGTGGACTACCTAGAAGAAAATCATTTTGACTTGGTTATCAATCTCTCCATGAGGAACTCTGGAGGACGGCGCCTTTCTTCGTTTGTTACCAAGGGTTACCGTACTAGACGATTGGCTGTAGATTACTCTGTTCCACTAATTATTGATATCAAATGCACCAAACTGTTCGTTGAGGCAAGTTTCCTGATAAAGTTTTACTTGTGGGGATGGTGTCATTTTCATTCTCTGACAAGCCTGTTTAGTCTGCTAATTGGTGTCCCTTCATTCTCCAGGCTTTGCGGCTGGTAGGTGACACTCCTCCAGTGAAAACCCATGTTGATTCTATGACTTCTCATAAATTGATTCGTTTGCCAGGTAAATGACCTGTAATCTTGCTGCTTTCACTGATTAGCCAGCAACACGTCTAAACAGCTGTTGACTTTTGATTTAGAGTCAGAGGTTTACAGCATGGAAACAGGCCCTTCGGCCAAACTTGTCCATGCCGCCCTTTTTTTTTAAACCCCTAAGCTAATCCCAATTGCCTGCATTTGGCCCATATCCCTCTATACCCATCGTACCCATGTATCTATTTAAATGCTTTTTAAAACATAAAATTGTACCCGCCTCTACTACTACCTCTGGCAGCTTGTTCCAGACACTCACCACCCTCTGTGTGAAAAAATTGTCCCTCTGGACACTTTTGTATCTCTCCCCTCTCAACTTAAACCTATGCCCTCTAGTTTTAGACTCCCCTACCTTTGGGAAAAGATATTGACTATCTACCTTGTCTATGCCCCTCATTATTTTATAGACCTCTATAAGGTCACCCCTCAGCCTCCTACGCTCCAGCGAAAAAAGTCCCAGTCTATTCAGCCTCTCCTTATAACTCAATCCATCAAGTCCCAGTAGCATCCTAGTAAATCTTTTCTGCACTCTTTCTAGTTTAATAATATCCTTTCTATAATAGGGTGACTAGAATTGCACACAGTATTCCAAGTGTGGCCTTACCAATGTCTTGTACAACTTCAACAAGACATCCCAACTCCTGTATTCAATGTTCTGACCGATGAAACCAAGCATGCTGAATGCCTTCTTCACCACTCTGTCCACCTGTGACTCCACTTTCAAGGAGCTATGAACATGTACCCCTAGATCTCTTTGTTCTGTATCTCTCCCCAACGCCCTACCATTAACTGAGTAAGTCCTGCCCTGGTTCAATCTACCAAAATGCATCACCTCGCATTTGTCTAAATTAAACTCCATCTGCCATTCGTCAGCCCACTGGCCCAATTGATCAAGATCCCGTTGCAATTGGAGATAACTTTCTTCACTGTCTACTATGCCACCAATCTTGGTGTCATCTGCAAACTTACTAATCATGCCCCCTATATTCTCATCCAAATCATTAATATAAATGACAAATAACAGTGGGCCCAGCACTGATCCCTGAGGCACACCGCTGGTCACAGGCCTCCAGTTTGAATTTTGTATCCATTTAGATACCTCACCCTGGATCCCGTGAGATTTAACTTTATGCAACAACCTACCATGCGGTACCTTGTCAAAGGCCTTGCTAAAGTCCATGTAGACAACATCAACTGCACTGCCCTCATCTACCTTTTTGGTTACCCCTTCAAAAAACTCTATTAAATTTGTGAGACATGATTTTCCACTCTCAAAGCCATGCTGACTGTCCCTAATCAGTCCTTGCATCTCTAAATGCCTGTAGATCCTGTCTTTCAAAATACCTTCCAACAATTTACCCACCACAGATGTGAGGCTCACTGGCCTGTGGTTCCCAGGCTTTTCCCTGCAGCCCTTTTTAAACAAAGGCACAACATTTGCCACTCTCCAATCTTCAGGCACCTCACCCGTGACTATCGATGATTCAAATATCTCAGCTAGGGGACCCGCAATTTCCTCCCTAGCCTCCCACAATGTCCTGGGATATACCTCATCAGGTCCCGCAGATTTATCTACCTTGATGCTCTTTAAGACTTGCAGCACCTCCTCTGTAATATGTACACTCCTCAAGACATCACTATTTATTTCCGCAAGTTCCCTAACATCCATGCTTTTCTTAACAGTAAATACTGATGAGAAATATTCATTTAGGATCTCACCCATCTCTTGTGGATCCGCACATAGATGACCTTGTTGATCATTTAAGAGGCCCTACTCTCTCCCTAGTTACTCTTTTGCCCTTTATGTATTTGTAGAAGCTCTTTGGATTCTCCTTTGCCTTATCTGCCAAAACAATTTCGTGTCCCCTTTTTGCTCTCTTGATTTCTCTCTCAACTCTACTCCTACACCCCCTATACTCTTCAAGAGATTCACTTGATCCCAGCTGCTTATGCACGTAATGTGCTTCTTTCTTCTTCTTGACCAGGGCCTCAATATCCTGAGTCATTCAGGGTTCCCGACTTCTGCCAACCTTGCCCTTCACTCTAAGAGGAATGTGTTTACCCTGAACCCTGGTTAACACACTTTTGAAAGCATGCCACTTACCAGACATCCCTTTGCCTTCCCACAGACTCCCCCAATTAACTTTTGAAAGTTCCTGCCTGATACCATCAAAATTGGCCTTGCCCCAATTTCGAATTTTAACTTTTGGGCCAGACCTATCATTCTCCATAGCTATCTTAAAACTAATAGAATTATGGTCATTGGTCCCAAAGTGATCCCTCACTAACACTTCTGTCACCTGCCTTCCTTATTTCCCAAGAGGAGGTCAAGTTTTGCCCCCCCTCTAGGGGCCATCCACATACTGAATGAGGAATTCCTCCTGAATACACTCAACAAATTTCTCTCCATCCAACCCTCTAATACTATGGCTGTCCCAGTCAATGTTGGGAAAATTAAAATCTCTGACTATGACCACCCTATTTTTCTTGTAATATATCTGTAATTAGATGCCTGAGAAAACCTTGCATTTTATTAAGCAGATGTGGATAGTTAAGACAAAATGTTTGCATTTGTGACAGTGTTCCTTCTAATGCAGTATGTATTTAAAAGGAAACGTTTCTTGATTGTACGTTTTGCATCTTAAGGTTTGATTGATGTTCATGTGCACCTTCGTGAGCCTGGTGGGACCCATAAGGAGGATTTTGCTTCTGGCACGGCAGCAGCTTTGGCAGGAGGAATTACCATGGTGTGTGCTATGCCAAACACAAACCCAGCAATCACAGACCATACCTCTTTTGCCCTTGTACAGAAGGTAAATGGTACTTAATTTTCACTTTTTTTGAAGTGCAGATTCAGATATGTTGGCTGGAATTCTACGGCCATTCCTACCGGGAAGCCCCATTGACAGCGGCGGGACCAGAAGATCCTGCAGCCGAGCAATGGCGGGCCACCTCTGCCACCACAAAATACACCACGGGGGAGGGTGGTGTGGAAAATTCCACCCATTGAGTATTTTTGAATTCTAGTCAGATTTTAGGGTAAGAATTATTGATGTATAACATTGCCACATTCTCTTATTTGAAAATTCTTAAATTTTTTGCCAAAATAATCTTGGTGCATGCTACAGGCAAATTGAACAATTAGCCGAATAGTTTGCTTTTGACGAGTGCCAAGAGAACCAATGATGTATTTTGGAGCAGCTGAAGTAAAATAAATGCTTCTGGTCTTGTGATAAAGCATTTTGTTAAAATGAAATATGTATTTTACTGTTAACAATATCTATAGGTCACAGTTGACTTTTTAGATTACAAAAATTTGACACCCTGGCAAAATCTTTTCTCACTCATTCCCCAACCCCACCTGCAGTTGGCAAACGCTAGTGCTCGGTGTGACTTCTCATTGTTTCTTGGAGCGTCTTCAGACAACGCTGATGTTCTGCCATTGATGAGCAATTCCGCTGCTGGCTTGAAGATGTATTTAAATGATACTTATTCGACACTCAAAATGGATAACGTATCCTTATGGATGGAGGTAAAATGAATTTTATTTTCCTGTTTTGTAAGGGTCAGATTCTGGTCTTGGTGCATTAGGTCTTTTATATCACCTAAACAGAGCTGAGAAATTCCCATTTACAGATTAAATTGTTCAAACTTTTCTGAGACACGTATTGAAATGCTTACTAAATGAATTGATGCCAAAACACTTCTGTCTAAGTTGATCTAACATTCTTTTAATAGCTGCCTTATCTTTATTTAGCATTAAATGAGTGCCTAAAATCTGATTATTCAACTGGCCATTTTTGCATTATAATTTATTCTTCTTGTCTGGACGGGAAGACATTTTCTAAGTCCCTGTTGCCTTAATTTCTCTCGCCAATTTTATTTCTTTTTTTCTTGAAAACATTGACTTTATATTAAGCTCCAATGCACATGATCAGTGTTACTAGGATGTTCTTTTATATTTCCTCGTCTCTTCTTCCCTCATGCCCCCACCTCCTCCACCTCCTGTATGACTAAACTCCCCAGTGACTTGGGAATTTAGTACAGTGCTGTAACATTTGTCTACTCTTTCTTTGAGATGGTGAGGGAGTGATGAGAAGGACGAGCATATCAGTCTTTCAAATTATTGAATATTATAGAACTGGCCTTGCAACTTTTTCTCTGAAGGACGATCCACGTTTTTGGTGATATTCTGTGATGTTTTGGAGTGGTTTTGTAGTCACTTTATGCAATTCCCTAAGGTCTACATCCTGTCTTCAGTCCCCACCTTACCCGAGCATCCAGTGAAGCATGATAACTATTTGCTATAACCTAACCAAAATCCCCTATTCTGTAAAACTTATCCGTGTGGGAAACAAATGCGCCAGGCAGCTCTAAGCATCTTCTCGCATGGGCATTCCCAAACTGTGGGTCCTGGCACAAGATTTTGGGGTCGCAAGCTCTGGAGCTTTAATGACGGCCATGGAGCAGAGACTGTCGGAAATGTCCTGGGACCGACTGCGCGTGATTTTTTTCCCAGCTCTATGTCTGCCATGAATGCACCCGATATATTTTTCTCTTCCGGCTCGCAAGGGGAGGAAAAGGCTTTGCACACGCAGCCTCTTAGAGCACATCTAACTCCAAAAGACACCTATCAGCCACACTGTCAAACTTTGAGAGACTGCCTCAACACTGTCTCATTAGGCCCAGTGAGTAAGATAACATTTGCAGAAAATAATTCAAATTGAAAAACACATGAGTTTCATCTGTATGAAGTTAATGTGCACGTTAATAATAAAATAATGAAGTTTGTTATCCATCTGTTTTTGTTTTACTTTGGTACGGGTACCCCTTCCGCTCAGCAACTCCAAATACCCCCAAATTTTCACTTTGCCGTTGCGCCAAGCCTGGAGCATTGAAATGGGGAAAATGGATGTGGTGTTCTAGGAGATAGGCCAAAAGGAGACAAATGTGTTTGCTTTCGTCTCCTTCCATTTTCGCTTATGGGGAAGCACTTCCTCTGTTTAAGTCAGAGCTTCAGCATGTTTATTACTTACTCTGAATGAAATGCCTGACTAAACTTAAGTGATAACGTCTTGTGTTAATTTGTGCATTTTAACTGTTAATGAATTTCAAATGCAGTTACTTCTTCTTTTCAGCACTTTGAGAAATGGCCCAAGCATTTGCCCATCGTGGCACATGCTGAGCGACAGACTGTAGCAGCCATTTTAATGGTTGCTCAGTTGTACCAGAGACCGGTTCACATTTGCCATGTTGCTAAAAAGGAGGAGGTAAGAATCCATACTTAGATTACAAAATTACCACTTAAGAATTCACTCCAACCATACTTTTTTTTTCACAAAATATTAAACTTTAAAGTTACAAATTTACATTCCTGATCTTACTTTAAATTTAGTTATAGAATCCAAACAGTGCAGAAGAGGCCATTTGGCCCATCGAGTCTGCACCAACTCGCTGACAGAGTATCTTGCCCAGGTCGTTTCCCCCGTAACCCCACACATTTCCCATGGCTAATCCATCCAACATTGCTGTGGATCTGAAGTAACATAAAGGATGTTGATGAACCAGATGGATTTTTATGACAATCCAGTAGTTTCATGATCTAGCTTTTTATTGCAGATTTATTTAATTGAATTTAAATTACCCTGCTGCCAAGTTTGTGATTTGAGCTAGTGTCTCTGCATGATTTTCTGGGCCACTGGATTACCAGTCCAGTAATGTGACCGCTACCTTACTGTACCTCTGGTAGATTTGAGAATGTGTAACCTCGTGCTGTTTTATTAATTCAGCTGAAAATGGGTTTATCACAAAAATAAACTTTTAGTAAATGTCTAGCCCATCACCTATTAAATAATTGAAAATGACTTTTTAAACGATGAAGCAATTTTCTAGTTTATTTAATGTATGCTAGCTAGTCTTGATTTAAATATTTAAAAATTATTTTACTATTTAAAAAGTGCCGACTGGAGCTTTTGTACGAAAAAAATAAATCCTAATTTGGCAATCCTCCGCAGACCGGCAAGATTGTCCCAAAATTGAGTATTCGTGTTATTTTGATCTGGGGCTGTTTCCAGGTTTGTGAGTGTAGCCAGCTTCCAGTGTAATGGTTTTAAAGCTGCGTTAAAAGATCAGTGAAACTTGATTTATCTTTGCTATCACTTGCACTTAAACCACCCCCTCCAATCTTTATATGGGTTTTGCCAGTTTAGGATGAATCGCTCCCTGGTGTCATTTCCTCTAGTCTGAGACAAGATTCAACAAAATGGCATCATGCAGAAATCTGCAGAATGACGCTTCTAAAATATCTATATTTCCCCCCTTGAATTATAGAAATGATGCACTGACCAGTTTATTTGGAATGTGAGCAGCAGTGAACCATTCAATCCCTCAGGCCTGGCAGGCCAATCAATACTTTTCTACTTGGTGTATAACTCATGAAAAATAGTAAACTTGTGGGTTCATATCTAATAACCTTCATTAATTCAAATGAGCGAGTAGTATTTCAGCCCAAGCTGTTGAATAGCTTTTTTAAAAAATTCCTTACTCGAAGAAATGTGACGACCCCCCCACCCCCTTGAAAAAGAGTTGTGGTCAGTTACGATCTAAAAGTGATTGGGAAGACGGGAGGGCTTTTATTGGGCACGCAGTTATGTGAATCTTTATTTGTTTCGTCCTACAGATCCAAATTATTCGAGCTGCGAAACAGAAAGGTGTGCAAGTGACCTGTGAAGTGGCTCCTCATCACCTGTTCTTGAGTGAGGAAGACCTCGACAGTATAGGCCATGGCAGAGGTCAGGTCAGGCCAATGCTTGGTACTAAAGAAGACGTGAAAGCTCTTTGGGAGAATTTGGACATCATCGACTGTTTTGCCACTGACCACGGTATGTAGTTGTGCCAGCATGTCCTCAGTTCTTAAAGCACTTTTAACGTTTGTGTCACTGGGAGAACCAATGAGAAAGTGCAGCTGTTTTCAGAAAAATCTTAACCTTGTGAATCTTGATGATGTGATGAAATACATCATTCTCTTTTTATTTACTATAATCTTTGCAGTTCCCAGTCCCAGGAGATTCCTGTGGGTGAGGCTGTACAGAGTGGGTTCAAGCTAAAGCAAGTAACTACACCAATGGCAATGTGTAGTAAATGTGCTGAAAAGTATTTTTGCTGCCGGATCAGTGTTTTGCATGAAGCTGTTTTCCCCCTCTGCATAATGAATTGTTTTTAAGTTTGACTATTAAAATACTAAATCATGCTCACTAACAATTGCTTCAATTACAGCAAGAGCTTAAAATTATTTTATATTGCTATATTAGAACCGTATTTTTATATACGGTTCTATGATTAATTGAATGTGGTGCTGTGATCGTTTGTTTTTCATTAAAATCGTAAAAGCAAAATTGTTTCAGGTGTAGGGTTGCTAAAGATGTATTTTTGAAACATGGTATTGATTTAGAGCCAGAAAAAGTGCTGGGCAGAGTAATTGTGTTTTATGTAAATGTTTATTAATGTTTCATCTTCACTTCTTCAGCCCCACATTCTGTTGAAGAAAAGGATAGTGATTCACCACCACCAGGTTACCCTGGCTTAGAGACCATGCTGCCTCTACTACTCACAGCTGTTAGCGAAGGCAGACTCACCATTGATGATCTGGTTAAACGACTGTATGAAAATCCCCGTAAGATTTTCTCCTTGCCAGTTCAGGAAAACACCTACGTGGAGGTAAGGCTCGGACCTTTTGGAAATGTGAAGTTGTGTTGCCAAGAGAATTTTTAAAAAATATGTATGTAACGTGTCCATTCAAGATCAATCTTATTTTTAAGGCTCTGGCTTTATAAGAGGGTAGGAATAGATGATTCCTGAAAAATAGTATGCTGTTCACCAATGAAATCCCCAAACCATCTATACCTTTCCATTACAGCCAACCTGTTGCACGCTACACGACATTCATAGCCTGTCAAGTATATTTTGTCCATTTGCCCTGGCCCACCACACACACAAACACACAAGCCATTGCACAGTCATGCAAATTACTTGGATAGAAGGCAGGTTATAGTTAAATGGATCAGTGATTACACAATACAATAGAAGGCATAATAAAAGTACTAGTTGCAGAGAGTTTGTGAAATGTTGATGGTGTGGGTATGGTTTGGTGAGATACAGAAGCGGCAAAAACCAGCAAAGCACATCAACCTGTAGTGGCTAAAGTTCCCAAAAGGCAGGTGGCGACCTCTGCACCAGTGCAGTGTTTCCACTGAGTTTCCCATCATAAGCACCAATATGCTCACCAAACCTCCCTCCTGAACCACTGCCACTTCCTAAAAAGCTAAGACACTCGTCTTACATTGTCAGCGTGTACTGGTGGAGGGAAAGTAGCAGCCAAAGTGGAGGTCTGAAATAAAAGTCTGCATTAAGGCCAGATGGCTGCATTGGGGGCGCTTGGTACAGTTTTAATGCTCTGCCTGCATTTTAGGTTGATTTGGAGCAAGAATGGACAATCCCACATCACATGCAGTTCACAAAGTCCAAGTGGACTCCATTTGAAGGAAAGAAGGTGAAGGGAAAAGTCAGGCGAGTGGTGTTGAGAGGTGAAGTGGCCTACATTGATGGACAGGTAACATTAATTTAAAAGATTTTCTAAAATACGTAGCCTACATTGTCACGTGACAGTGTGGCAGGTGTGTTTTTGTGCTGAACTTTATCTTGATGTGCAGAATGGTACATTCCATTAAAATGCTGCCAGAAAACATTTGTGCTTTCTTTTCGTTCTTAAGACGAGATTGGAAAATCAGGCTCACTGTCAACTTGTCTTTCTTCTATTTATGGTATAGACCAAGCTTGCGTTTCGAAAAACTCAGTTTTAACTAAAAAGTCTATAATTTTGTGAGCGACATGTTTTAGGAGGAGTTTGTACCGTTAATGACCCAATTCACCCTTACCCATCTCCCCTGTCTCCAATCCTTTTGCCACCAACCCTCAGTGCAAGGAGCTCATGAGCTTCTTTCACTAAGATTGAGAGTATCCAATCAGTTGCCTCTGCCCCTTTTTCCCTTTTCCTCGTCCATTGGAAAATTCCCCTGCCCTGAACTCATCTTTCTTTAGTTTTCCTTCTGTTCCTCATGCTCTTTCCAAGTTCATCTTGTCCGTGACAGTCACCACCCTTGGTGCTATTCCCATTAAATTGCTGATCACCAACCTTCCCTTCTTGGTTGCCATGTTAGCCAATATTGTTAATGGTTCTCTCTTTTTCAGGTAGTGTCCCCGCATATTTCTCACCTGTATGCTGCCCCCTTGGCAACATCATCTGAAAATGTGGTGTTGGTTTTAACGTGGACACTGATGACACCGAGGTCTACCTCACTACCGCCTCTTATGACCATTCCACTGTGGTTAAATTGTCAAAATGCTTGTCCAACGCCCCAAACTGGGTGGGCAGAAACTTTTTCAATTAATTGTTTGGAAGTCAGGAGCCATTCTCTCCAGTTCCTCTTCCAAACTCCCTTTCCTAGCTCCTGACTCCATCCTTCTGTCTGGCAACTGTCGGTGAGACCAAACTTATCCATTTGTAGTCTATTTGTAATCTTGGTTTTATATTTGGCCTCAAAATAAACTTCTGACCACAAATCCACACAATCACTTCAGACCACCTAACTCCACCGGGTCAATAAGTCAGATGCCACACCATTGACTTATTGCCTCGTCTCAGTGTATCTGCAGCTGAAACTCTCATTCATACTTCAGTTACCTCAGGACTTGACTATTGCGGTGCACTCCTGACTGGCTTCCCACATTGTACCCTGCGTAAACTTGAGGTCACCCCAAACCCTGCTGCCTTTGTTTTGTAGCAAATTCTATTCGCCCCTCACTCCTGTGCTCATCGTCCTACACTGTCTCCCACTAAGCAAGCCTTGATTTTAGGCTTTCCGTTTTTTCAAATTCCTCTATGGTCTTGCCCCTCCCTGTGTCCATAATCATCGTAAGAAGTCTCACAACACCAGGTTAAAGTCCAACAGGTTTATTTGGTAGCACAAGCCACTGGCTTTCGGAGCGCTGCTCCTTCATCAGGTGAGTGGGATTTCAGTTCACAAACCGGGCAGATAATGACACAAACTCAATTTACAAAATAATGCATCTTTGTAGAAACTTGATGTCTGTATCGATATGCGCGATCTTCTTGGAGATCCTCTCCACTTGGAGCCGGCAGTTTGTGGTGTCGATGGTAGCTATGATGTGGAGATGCCGGTGTTGGACTGGGGTAAACACACTAAGAAGTCTCACAACTGGTGTTGTGAGAGCCTCACAAACCTGGTGTTGTGAGACATCTTACTGTCATAGAAATCATAGAAACCCTACAGTGCAGAAGGAGGCCATTCGGCCCATCGAGTCTGCACCGACCACAATCCCACCCCACATATTTACCTGCTAATCCCTCTAACCTACGCATCCCAGGACTCTAAGGGGCAATTTTTAAGCATGGCCAATCAACCTAACCTGCACATCTTTGGACTGTGGGAGGAAACCGGAGCACCCGGAGGAAACACACGCAGACACGAGGAGAATGTGCAAACTCCACACAGACAGTGACCCGAGCCGGGAATCGAACCCGGGACCCTGGAGCTGTGAAGCAGCAGTGCTAACCAATGTGCTACCGTGCCGCCCCTGTGTTTACCCCAGTCCAACGCCGGCATCTCCACTCCATAATCATCTCCAGTGCTGCAACCCTCCCAAACTTCTAATTCTGCTGCCTTGAGCATTCTTGATTTTTAATTGCTCCTGCATTGGCGACTATCTCTCCAGCTTCCCAGATGCCAAGCTCTCAAACATCCTCCCTATACCTCTCTTGCCTCCTTTAAGGCATTGCCTTGACCAAACTTTTGTTCATCTACCTCAATATCACCTTGTGTGCCTTGGTGCAAAATTTTGCTCTATAATACTCCTGTGAAGCACTGTAGGATGTTTCATTATATTAAAGACACTAGATAAGTACAAGTTTTTATTGTTTATCTTCTGCTTGTTGATATTTAGTTTGGCTCGTGGCTTCTGTGCTTTTAAAAATAGCAATTCGAGCCTTGTCCCTGCTGATTTGAACCAGCTGCCAGGTTCATTTTCCTTTTGTGATGTAAACTCACATATTGGTGATTTTCTATAGACTTTTAAGATTGACTCTGGTCTCGATTTGTGGCTGTTACATGTTGTGGACTTACAAAAACTTCAAGTCTACCATTGAAAGTTAGACAGAACTGAGTTGACTATAGAAATACCAACAGTCACTTAAATAAACTTCCTATGAATTATAACTATCAGCTGCTTGGTTTCTGTTGTAAACTGTCAAACTACATAAATCCATTATTGCCTTTAACAGTGGCGGAATGACCTTTTTTATTTATTCCTAACATACACACTGCACCAATGGCCTTGTTGAGATGTGGCCTGATCTGTTTGGAATGAAATGCGAGCACTTTTAAGAAAACAAACCTTTCAAATGTTGTACTAACATGTTGGTGACTGTTAATTAGCCACTGGAGATTTTTCAGAGTTTTCTAAATTTAGGAATGAGGCTGTCAGTAACAGATAAAGAAGACAATAAAATTCAAGGAAGGCCAGTTTTATTTTCTAATTAAAAGGTGGTAATGAGAAGAGCAAAGCATCATTGATAAGAGAGCTTCAATGGGAAGCAACACTCCTGCCTTGGGAGGTTGAAGAATCAGACCAGCTGCCATCCATTTCACTGCTGCAAGGAAAATGTTGTAGGTGGATCTTAGCTCAGGGCAAAATTGTCCTTGCTGTAAGTTGCCTACTGCCACTGGCTATTTAATCATGTGTGAATACTGGCCACTTGGATGAAATATTGGAAGGTCAGCAACGCTACTGGAATCATCTATTTTGGAGAAGTATGGTGGAACTAACAACTATGAGGTTTTAGCTGGGAACTCCAACAGGATAGCAAAATCAAAGGATTTTGAATAAAAATAAGAATTTCCCCCTAAGAAACTTATCTGACGATGATGCCAGCTGAAACTCAGTGGATTGCAGTGGCAGTCAATTATTTCAATTAACCATATTCCTTTTAAAGTATTCTTTAAACCCATAACAATAAACCAGATGTCTATATATAGATCAAATCAAGAGCCGGTGACCAGAAAGCTTCTGAAGGCCGGCTGATGTACGAGTGGCTTCGACAGGAAATTTCAAATAATAGGACCAGACCAGCTGAGTCATCTGCCTCTGATGATGGACAAAAGAAGGAAGGGAGAATGAGGCAGAAGCCAGAGTTAAAGGACCAAAGGCAATATCTTGGGGCACCTATTTTCAGAACTGGGGTTGGAGTGAGGTCATGCACCAGTTGCATTCTATTCAGCTTTGGGTGAAGAAGGGTTAGTGTGACTGATTTCATGATAGTAACATATATAATCTGTAGAAGACAGTCAGATGCCAGGATGGGTTTAGGGAGTGATTAACAAAGCATATAGTATGCTAGGCTTTCTCAGTAGGGGCATAGAGTAAAAGAACAAGGTGGTGATGTTGAACTTACATGGAACATTACATCAATCTTAGCTAGAGTATTGTATTTCATTCCGGGTACCACACTGAGAAGGATGTGAAGCCATTGGCGTGAGTTCAAGAGAACGGCTCCAGAGATGAGGAACTTCAGTTATGGAGACAGATTGGAGAACATAGAACATAGAAAACAGTACAGCACAGAACAGGCCCTTCGGCCCACAATGTTGTGCTGAGCTTTATCTGAAATCAAGATCAAGCTATCCCACTCCCTATCATCCTGGTGTGCTCCATGTGCCTATCCAATAACCGCTTAAATGTTCCTAAAGTGTCTGACTCCACTATCACTGCAGGTAGTCCATTCCACACCCCAACCACTCTCTGCGTAAAGAACCTACCTCTGATATCCTTCCTATATCTCCCACCACGAACCCTATAGTTATGCCCCCTTGTAATAGCTCCATCCACCCGAGGAAATAGTCTTTGAACGTTCACTCTATCTATCCCCTTCATCATTTTATAAACCTCTATTAAGTCTCCCCTCAGCCTTCTCCGCTCCAGAGAGAACAGCCCCAGCTCCCTCAACCTTTCCTCATAAGACCTACCCTCCAAACCAGGCAGCATCCTGGTAAATCTCCTCTGCACTCTTTCCAGCGCTTCCACATCCTTCTTATAGTGAGGTGACCAGAACTGCACACAATATTCCAAATGTGGTCTCACCAAGGTCCTGTACAGTTGCAGCATAACCCCACAGCTCTTAAACTCCAACCCCCGTTAATAAAAGCTAACACACTATAGGCCTTCTTCACAGCTCTATCCACTTGACTGGCAACCTTTAGAGATCTGTGGATATGGACCCCAAGATCTCTCTGTTCCTCCACAGTCTTCAGAACCCTACCTTTGACCCTATAATCCACATTTAAATTAGTCCTACCAAAATGAATCACCTCCCATTTATCAGGGTTAAACTCCATTTGCCATTTTTCAGCCCAGCTTTGCATCCTATCTATGTCTCTTTGCAGCCTACAACAGCCCTCCACCTCATCCACTACTCCTCCAATCTTGGTGTCATCAGCAAATTTACTGATCCACCCTTCAGCCCCCTCCTCTAAGTCATTAATAAAAATCACAAAGAGCAGAGGACCAAGCACTGATCCCTGTGGCACTCCGCTAGCAACCGGTCACCAATCCGAAAATTTTCCATCCACCACCACCCTCTGTCTTTGATCAGACAGCCAGTTACCTATCCAATCGGCCAACTTTCCCTCTATCCCACACCTCCTCACTTTCATCATAAGCAGACCATGGGGGACCTTATCAAACGCCTTACTAAAATCCATGTATATGACATCAACTGCCCTACCTTCATCAACACACTTAGTTACCTCCTCAAAAAATTCTATCAAATTTGTGAGGCACAACTTGCCCTTTACGAATCCGTGCTGACTAGTTAGGACTTTTTCCTTTGGGGGGTGGGGTGAGGTTCTGTAATGATAAAAGATGCAAAAATGATACGAGGCAAAACCTTTGCAGGCAGCGAGTGGTTAAGATCTGGAAGGCACTGCCTCAGTGTGGTGAAGGCAGGTTCAATTCAAAAGGGAATTCGGAAGTTATCTGAAAAGGAAGAATGTGTGGGGTTACAAGGGAAGGCAGGAGAATGGTACTTGGTGAATTACTTATTCAGAGAGTTGGTGAAGACACAATGGGCCAAATAGCTGCCTCCTGCACTGCAACAATTCTGCGATTCTGTGAAGACAGGTGAGGAGAAGTGGAATGGGTCCTCTCTTTTCCCACTCCTGATTTGACCGCAACAGTGTCATTTTTTAAAGGACATGCTTGCCAATTCTGAGTCCAACACATAAATCAGAGTGGGAGAATGGGTGAAATGATAAAGATTAAAGTGATATGGTTCTCATAGGTTGATGACTTGGGTGGATTCAAGCTGTGCTTGATTGTCCTTGTTTTGGTATCAAGACAGTTTAAAGATGTAGGTGGCCAATGTGTTTATTCTCCTGGAACCAACAGCTGCTCATTTAAACATCTGTCTGCAGCACGTGAATAGTCAAATAGACAGGGTTCGAGCTTGCAAGATGGTTCACGAGAGAGATCAATGCCCACGTGGGTCTTTACATTTCTTGTCGCTTCTGATGAAAACAATTTCTCAAACACAAAATGAGTTAGCTGACTTGTTATCTGACCTATCTTTCATGCTGTCTCACTCTCTCGATTAAATCTAATTCATGGTCCCAACCCAGATGATTCAGATCACCGGAATGTAGCTTTAGGGTTTTTAAAATTTAATCAGTGATTTCCAACCAGTAAATTCATGAAATAGTTTTTTTTAAATAAAGCATGGCTTTGTACCGTTACCAAAAAAAGTGTTTTGGATTATCTCCTCTTTAGTTAGAATCAAAATTAAGAAGAACAAAAACCTTCTTGGTTGTTGTGATATTTTAATACAGTTAAGAACCTATTTCTAAACATTTTGCATTTTATTGTTTATCTTGTATTTTTTTGTAAGTATATTTTGGTTCTGGAACAAATTTCCATTGTAAACGTACTTGATTCTAATTTGTAATTACAGGTATTAGTTCCCCCGGGTTATGGACAAGATGTGAGGGCCTGGCCTTTGGGTGTCCCATTGCCGCCACCATTAACTACAGTAAAAGTAAGCTTTCAATACCAGTGCAAACTGTTTTGATAAACTCATTTCTGTGGTTTATTAAAATAAAGTGTGATCAAGTTTTAAGATGTCGCCATTTATGGGTGCGTCCCCGACTAATGCCTTGTGTTAGGTCCTTCTCAGTGGACAGCTATTGGTCAATGCAAGGCGGTAATTACTGTCAATCAGCAGACAGCATCTGTCTGAACTCTTTGTGGTGTTCCGATAGCCTACATTTCATACAAATAGATAAAAAGACAGGTCCGTCAAACTGCTTGTAAACAGTTAATGTAACAGTAAGTGATGACTCCCAGTACACCCCCTGATTTGTAGTCATGCAATCTCCTGAAAAGGGGAGAAAGATCTGGAAGGCACAAAACGTGGCAAAAGTCAGAGCTGAATTCAAGCTTTCTTTTGAGGGGGTGGAGGTGGGAGCACAGGAATCTTCAAATTTCCTCCCAGCCCTCTAGAGCTATCTAAACAATGTTAGAGTAATAAGTGCGTACTTAACATCCTATCTACCTTTCACTAGCAGTGATAGTAACCCCAGTATGGAAGTTGTCTGCATTTTTTTGAACAGTAGCTGCAAATCTGTAATGGAACAGACTGGTGTGAGGCAGTCCAAGTGCTGAAACTGTTAAAGGGAACCCCTTCTTTATGACAGCAAATGGACTCCTATATTTGTATAACTCATAACCCTTAATTTTCCTTGCTCGTTTAGATTACAGAGTCTGTCCACAAACACAATTTTAAGCGCTAAAATTAAATCTCCCTGAGGCTTTGTGTTTATGGTGTGAAAAGAGGCTGTTCTCTAAGCCTATCATAATTGAGGGCTTTTACACTGCGGGTAATTCTGATGGCTCTCCCCAGAACCTTTCCAGAGCTTGAATTCCCACCATGTGAGGAAACCAAAACTGAACGTATCATTCGAGATGAGACCTCCCTCCGCCTTGTACAGAGATACTTATGCTGAATTGTCCTCCCTATACACCCGAGCACTCTGATCAGCTTTGCAATAAGTTCACACTAGTCTTGTGGTCTAAGATTCTGCAGGTACAATATTTAGTTCCTTTTCCTCAGCAGACTTCAGTTCTGTACCAAATGTTAGACCCACCCAAATGCACGATGCTGCATCTATCTACATAAGACGACATCTGCCAGATATGACCCCACTCCCCATTGTATTTTGTTTTGAGTGGGGAGGATAGAATCTACAAAGGATGTGGGATTGGAACGGAGCTGTTTGCTGTCTGCTATCTCAGAAATGGTCACGAGATGGCCCTGTTGACTGTCGGGATTATGGGAGTAGAGAGGCAATGTAAGATGAGTGTCAAGGGGCTGGCCATAAATATGAATCGGAAACTTTACGTGGAGACAGATTTAGGAAAGGTGGGAGGAAAGAAGGTGAGAGACTTGAGGGCTGGTGTACCAGTTCTGAATGCAGGCTTGAAAGGATAAGTGAGGAATGAAATCAAATGAAGAGCACAAAGGAAGGGAAGGTACCAGAGGAGATGATCAGGACAACAGAACTCTCTCGTCTTCAATTTCTATTGCAGGGTCTTTAAGATTCTGTGGGCAAGCACCAAGAGCCTCTGTTTAGTGTCTTCATCTAAAGTTTGACATTTTTACATTTGGCAGTGTAACACTCCCTCAGTTCTGTGCTGAAGTATTTGGTATGATTTTGTAACATGCTGTAATCTTTACAGTACTTAAACATCAGAAACGTTGTTTCTCAATGATTTTCAAAATTGTCTTATTGAGACTTCTAATTTTTAGTTAATTTGCCTGATAGGTAATTAATTATCTAATAATCTACATCCTCATGCCACACTTATTTTTAAGACCCCAGAGCATTCAAAACATCCGAGTCAAGCTGAAACAGTCCGAACTAGAGCAGCAAGCCCTCGCAGGTTGGCAACTTGTGCTCCTGCTGTGGATCCCAGGTTCCATCTTCCTCCAAGAATTCATCGCTCTTCTGACCCTGGACTTCCAAATGGTACTTTTCCTTTTGTCTTTAGGTGTGATTTAACATGGTCTTCTGTAGTTCAACTTGCATTCACATGTTACATTGGCCTCTAAGATTACTAGATGGCCTGGTAAAAAAATTTTTTAGCTTTTCTGGGCTGAATGATAATGAAAATAAATTGTTCCTAAATTTATACATCTATTTCCATATTTATTCTGTCGTTATTTCCATATTTGCTGCTGTGTTTATGTTCATTTTCCCAGCTAATGTGTGTTCACCCAAGTTGCATCACAAATTTAGCCTATTTATAAAAAAAAATACAAATTGATCATCAGTCATGTGGCCTATTTTTAAATAACACATTTCACTACATTGTTTGCTAGTTATCATTTTAACCATCACCCCCATAGTTTAAAAAAAATATAGCATGCAAACAGAATGGTCTGACTTATGCAGATCTGAACAAGAATTCCATTAAGTTCTGAGCATGTCACCTAACAAATCTATAGAATGTAGGTTTATACAGTGAATGTAGGTTTTATGCACTGTCCCTGCTAGTATTGCCATTTGAGTTCCCAACTGGTTTCCGTGTTGTTGCATGATGAGTTTGATTGAAGGCCGTCTGCGAGTCAGTTTGTAACTCAGCACCATTTTGGTAGTTTTTCAAATGTTTGTCTTGTGTGAACTTGTGTTTTTTTTTTAACAGACTGACTGATCAGGTGGGTAGTACCAGCAAAAAGACTAGACTTCTGATAAATGATTTTCCTACTTTAACTGAATAATTTGTCATGCAGTAATCATGGTTAGTACAGTGGCAGTATTCATGGACCATTAATGTTCTCAGTACATAGTTAGGAATCTCACAATTTTTGAGCTCCTTTGTTAAATAAATTTATTTTTTAAAAATGCCTACTAAATTATAAAAGTCTCAAATTATGGTCTTTAAAAAAAATCCTGATTCTAGGAATGAAATCCAATTGTTGGAGCAGAAACATTACTCGTCAGCTAACACTTTAGCCTTGCTCTTAATCTGCAGCTTTGAATCTTGGACTCATTGCTTGCATAAGTAATCATTTTAATGTGATTTCTCAAATTGTAAAAGTCCAGTCACCTCAAATGGTCTTGATTCTGCCAGCTGCACAATTGTGTCTCAAATCTTGTCAGTCATGCTCTGTTAAATGATGCATCAAACCACTTTTTTTTTAAAAAGGCTGACTCCTTGTACTACAAACACATGAAAATACAGTTGCTTCAATATTTCCTTGGCTAAAAATCCATTGAATAGTGGAAACTTTGCCTTATTGATGGTCACTTACTGAACACAAACTTCCATGAGGATCCACGTTTTTCTGCAATACTGGCAT
The DNA here is from genome assembly GCF_964213995.1 of Mustelus asterias. Lineage (NCBI taxonomy): Eukaryota > Metazoa > Chordata > Chondrichthyes > Carcharhiniformes > Triakidae > Mustelus > Mustelus asterias. The sequence goes on from NC_135805.1 coordinate 86,330,504, forward strand.
TAAAGAATGCATTCTTGTGTTAATTGTGGGTCTCATGGATGCTTGTGATCATGCCATGCTGTCATCTAAATATATTACCTAATTCCCTCTGGTCAGCACATGGAAAGAAGTGTGTTATATTGCAGAGCATGCTTGACTGTTCTGATCTGGATTGCTTCATTCAATTGTTGACTGACTTTTGCTGCTTCTGCATGCTTTGATTTAAACAGCTGAAGGAGAATACAAGGAAAAACCAGTCAAGAAATTCATCGAACAAGGTGTGAATTGCAGTTTCTGATATAAAATTCAACTTAGGAATGTTCAGATGTTGGAATTGATCATTTTTGTAATCTGTTTAAACTGATTTGGTTGTCTGATAATTCAAAAACAGAAGTAAAAAAACTGGATGCGGAAATCTGAAATAAGAACACAAAAAATCCTGCAAATACGCAGCAGATCTGGTCTCATCTACAGAGAAAGATACAGAGTTAATGTTTAGGTCTGATGAAAGGTCACAGACGTGAAATATTAACTCTGTTCTTCAATACCAACAATGTGTGGAGTTTGCACATTCTCCCCATGTCTGCGTGGGTTTCCTCCGGGTGCTCCGGTTTCCTCCCACAGTCCCAAAGATGTGCGGGTTAGGTGGATTGGCCATGCTAAATTACCGCTTAATGTCAAGGGGACTGGCTAGGGTAAATGCATGGGGTTGTCGGGATAGAGCCTGGGTGGGATTGTGGTCGGTGCAGACTCGATGGGCCGAATGGCCTCCTTCTGCACTGTAGGGATTCTATAATTGACCTCTTAAAAAATATGTTGGGTTCCTGTCCTGATTTTTTTTTTTAAGTTTCTGTTCAACTTTGTAAGTATATTGGAGAAAAGTACTGAGTCTACTTCATAAACTGTGCTGATTCTAACACTCCTAAGTGTCTGCATGTCGTCAGACTGCATAGCATTGAGACATTATAGAAATAGGATTGATAAAATTTGAATAATTCTGCAGTTGTAATAAATGTTACTGTTTATTTTAGGGTGTTAGTGATGTGCTGTAGACTGAGCTGGTGACCCAGATTACTATTCTAATTTAGTTTACATTTGTATGTTGAGGGTTTATGATTGATTTTTATCCACAAACATATTGCAACTCAATAAATCAAACAACAGGTTTTCAGAGATAAAAACAGAAAATTCTGGAATGCTCAGCATGTCAGGGAGCATCTGTGGAGAGGGAAACCGAGTTAACGTCTGTGATCCCTCATCAGAACAGTTAGAAATGTAATAGATTTCAAGAAAGTTGAGGTTTTTGAGGTATCAAATTGAGGTATACAAGATGATAAAAGGTATGGATAAAGTAGACGTGGAGTGGATGCTTCCTCTTATGGGGACAAGAGGTCATAGTCTTAGGGTAAGGGGTAGCAAATTTAAAACAGAGTTGAGGAGAAGCCACTTCTCCCAAAAGGTTTTGAATCTGAAAAGGGAGAAGAATCTATAGGAAACAGACTGGAGCCAGCGGTTTTCAATGCCTTCCTGAATCAGGGTGAAGTACAGCATACTAAGCTGTGTAGTCATAGAGATTTACAGCATGGAAACAGGCCCTTCGGCCCAACTTGTCCATGCCGCCCTTTTTTTTTAAAACCCCTAAGCTAATCCCAGTTGCCCACATTTGGCCCACATCCCTCTATACCCAGCGTACCCATGTAACTATCTAGATGCTTTTTAAAACATAAAATTGTACTCGCCTCTACTTCTACCTCTGGCAGCTTGTTCCAGACACTCACCACCCTCTGTGTGAAAAAATTGCCCCTCTGGACACTTTTGTATCTCTCCCCTCTCACCTTAAACCTGTGCCCTCTGGTTTTAGACTCCCTTACCTTTGGGAAAAGATATTGACTATCTACCTTGTCTATGCCCCTCATTATTTTATAGACCTCTATAAGGTCACCCCTCAGCCTCCTACGCTCCAGAGAAAAAAGTCCCAGTCTATTCAGCCTCTCCTTATAACTCAATCCATCAAGTCCCGGTAGCATCCTAGTAAATCTTTTCTGCACTCTTTCCAGTTTAATAATATCCTTTCTATAATAGGGTGACCAGAATTGCACACAGTATTCCAAGTGTGGCCTTACCAATGTCTTGTACAACTTCAACAAGATGTCCCAACTCCTGTATTCAATTATTAATAGATGGTGGGAATGAAGCATAGACAGAGCCTGTGTGGTGAATTGCATGGTGGCATCTGTAACGGAATAATGTTTTCAACGTCTTATGGTCTGATAGCAGCAGCAGCACATTAACCTATTGGCTATGAACCTGATCGCAGCAATTTGTATAATTGGTTTGAAGAGACTCTGTATTTTTAAACTCCAAAGTGAAAGTCGTGTCTCTCGTCACATTCAATGGGTGAAGTTTTACAGCCCTGTTGGGGTGGGGATGGGGCCGTAAAATGCAACGAACCATTCAAACGTCCATTGACTTTGGCGGGACAGGAAAGCCCAGCCGGCGGGATTCTACCCATTGAATGGATTATATTTGAAGCTGATAAGTTTTCAGTTGATATATTTAAAGTAACATCCAACAACAGTGAGGGGTTAGGTGAACGGCTGAATGTTTGCTTGATGGCATAAAGCCAGTCATTTGAAATGATGCTAGAATGACATCTTAACACTTTATTTGTCTTTAATGTGCCAAAGATACCATTAATCAGGACAGTTATATACATCCTCCTCCAGTCTCGAGGCTTCTGTCACCACAGAATCTTGCAGCACAAGTCGTCCCTCACCCTTACTCTCCTTTGTTACATTCTTTTGTGGGACAGCACATACTGTCAGTCAGACAGTTCACTAAGGACCAGGTAATCACTATTTTCATTGCTCTTAATCTGCTTTCTGTTCTCAGGCTGAGCTGTCTAGTGAAATGGATCATTGATTGACAGAAACCAGTTTCTAATTGACAAGGACCTTGAGGAAGGACTGATATTGCTGTATTAATTCCCTGCAAATTATGTTGCCTCCAAGCATTTAACCAAAATCCACTTGGCACTGCTTATCACACAAAGCAGACAGTGGGTTCTGCTTGTGGGAGAAAATAAATTCTGCGCCATACCAAATTTCTAGATAATTTGATAAAGTCATCAAGTGATTTCTCAACTGTCTTATTTATTTAACAGTTTAGCAAAGACCAGACAGCTACTAATGCTTGATGATTTTGCCATGCGTAACCGTGCAAACAAAACCTTTGTAAGAACTGTTTTACGTAGCCCAGCTTTCCTTTTTTTCCTCCTACTTTATTTCAAAAAGTTAAATATTATTAGTTTACAAATAAGTCAGGAAACCCAGCAAAGAATGAATTGTCTAGGTATGAACATTGTTTTCATTTTAAATTTTCTGAAACTCACACTTTACGAAAGAGGACATTGGTATCCCAGTTCTCAATGCAGTATTTACAGCAAGTTGACTAATTGTGTTGTATCTGTACTGTAACTTAAAGTAATGTCTCATTTTCAGTGAAAGATGCTTTTAGTGTTATTTATAACACATTTCCACATTACATAATATCCGGTAATACGTATTTGTAGCTTTCAAATATTGTTCATTGAGCATATCTTCAATGCTGAAAAGTGATCTTAGAAGAACAATGCTGCCACTTGATTTGTTTGCAAGTGATTTAAAAGTAGAACAAGTTCTGGTCTGACGAGTAGTACAGAATAACTGCTGGTTTTTTGGATAGTACTCCATTCACTCTTGTGAATGGAAGTAAGACACCCATTTTTTTGTCCAAATTACGTTCAAATAGACATAAGAAATTATGTACTGCAGTTCAATCTTCCTCCATCAATTCAAATATTCACTTTAGGACCTATTTGAATTGTCAGGCATTTAAGCAGTGGAAGATGTTGTGTTTCACATTGCTGTTAATCGCTATGTCCAATCTTCAGGTACTGGTTATGGATGGTACATCAGCGCTAGTGTCCGCCTGTGTTTACACGTCAACAGATATGCTTTCATCGCTGTCTCAGCTGATTTAAGGACCACTACACCTGTGTAGAACCAGAGTCTCCATTTTCTGTATTATTGAAAGCTTTAAATGGGGAACTTGATTTGCAACCAAAGAATGAGTAAATTTAATCAATTTCTTGCTTGAGAAAATAAAAATAATGAATGGTTTCTTGACTTTTACGTTTTTGCAGTGTAGACCACGTTTTGGTCATCTCTAGTTACTCTGATAACGTGGTTGGTGGTGGATCTCTTAAACGGCTAATTTTACAGCTGAGTGACAAATGAGAAAATGCGTCAAACTTTTAAAAATATATATTTATGGGATGTGGCCAGCAATTATTGCCCTTGAACTGAAGCCATTAACAGTCAACCACATTGCTGTGGATCTGGGGCCACATGCAGGTCAGATCAGGTAAGAATTTCCTTCCCTAAAGGACATTAGTTTGCTAGATGGATTTTTACAACAATGGTTTCATGGTTATCATTTAGTCTTTTAATTCCAGATATTTATTGAATTCAAATTTCAGTTTCAAATTTCAAAATCCGCAGTTGTGGGATTCAAACCTGGGTTCCCACAGCAATACCCTGGGTCTGTGGATTACTAGTCCAGTGACAAAACCACTATGCCATTGCCTACATTAAATAATATCTCTCATCTTCAGAGATAAAGAATTGAGTTGAGAACTCCGAAATGGGGTAATAACATTATGGTAATGTTACTTGACTAGTAATCCAGAAACTGAGTTTAACCCTCTGTGGACATAATTTCAAATCCCACCACGACAGCTGGGGGAATTTAAATTCAATTAATGCATTTGATTCCAGATTTAAGTCCCATTAATTATAATGAAATTACGGATTGTTGTAATAACCCTGGTTCACTAATGTCCTTCCAGGGAAAAATGTGCCAACCTTACCTGGTCTGGCCGACACGACTCCAGATCTACAGCAATGTGGTTGACCCTTAAATGCCCTCTGCAGTGGTGCAGTGATCTATTCCGGGCGGAGTGGTTGAAAAAGGCAGCTCACCATTGACTCCTCAGACGCAAATAGAATTGGGCAGTAACTGGTGACCTTGCCCGCAACACTCATCCCAAAACAAATCTTAAAATAAACTTGGGGTTTTATCTTTGAGGATTTGGGCGGACACCAGAAGATAGTTCTTTGAAAGTATTAACATATAATTTCATTTGTACAATAAGTTGTTTAAAATGTATACAGAGAGGAATTTGAGCGAAGACTTTTATGGTACATGTAACATTTGGTCTCTGTTAATGACTTAGACTAACTACAATCAGAATGTCAGAACATTGCGGTTACCTGGGTACTTCCGTACTATTAAGAGAAGCTAAAAGTGTTAGTCCTGCAACTCTTTCGTCATATTAATTTGTACATAATAATAGAGTTCTAAAGCTAGTTTGTTTCCCTGATCTGTATTGAAAGTTGCATTCTGAAGAGAATTCAGGTAAAATGTAATTAATGTTGATTGCTAATGTGTACATTCAGTCTGTGTGAGGTAAGAATTTATTTGTGGTACATGGAATTTCTAACAGCATTTCTTGTCTTTTATTCTTTGTCTGTAGTTGTCCCATTTGTTCAATATTGCTCATAATCTACGCTTAACAGTGCAAAAAGATCGGAGCTTGGACATTCTAAAGGTTTGTTTAAATAATCATTTTAAATAAATGTGACATTTATTCCGGAGAGTGGGTGTTTTTAAAATGTGCTTTAGATATCCAGTGATTTTTTTGAAAAATACATATATTTGTAATTTTTCTCAGTGATTCCTCTAAAGTGACTTTACAGTTGTTCAAGATGTGCCTATCCAAGATTGGCTGTCTTCTGATGTATCACTGGGATCATCCTTGACTCACTCACTTCACAGTTTGCACGCTACCTATTACTGATACCTTTCAGAAGACGGAGTGTAGCTTCCACATGTGTGCTGACAACATGTGACTCTATCTGTCTGCCTCTCTGATCCCAAGGCTTTTTGGGCAGCTCACCATACTGCTGAACCTCTTTGCCCACATCCCACCACAGCAGATCGTGAAATATGAATCCAATAGAAGCTGCAATTAAAAGTTTAATGATGACCTGAAACCACTGTTTGTCATTAAAAATCCATTTAGTTCACTCATGTCCTCTCCACATGCAAGTGGAGACCCACAGCAATGTAGTTGACTCTTAACTGCCCCTCTGAAATGGTCTAGCAACACTTGGTTGAAGAGTAATTAGAGATGGGCCCAGCCAGCAGCACGCATATCCCGTGAATAAATAAAATCTACTCCTTAAAAAGGCAGCTTTCTTCCTTCATGCATCTCTGCTCCAACTCTAAGTTGGGCCTTGATTAGTTCTAGGCTTGACTTCCTGATAGTCTCCAAGCAGAAACCTCTAACAGAGGATTTTAAAAAAAGGATAAAGTTCTAAAAGCAGAATATAAGGAATTATGAAGTAAATTAAAATGTAGGACCTCAAAGGTAGTGATCTCCAGACTATTACCAGAGTGTGCTAGTCAGAGCAGAAAAAGCAGGAGATATCAGATGGATACATGGCTGAAGAGATGGTGCAAGTGGGACGTGGGACCAGTACAAACTGGACAGGTTGTATCTGGGCAAGACCAGGACTGATGTCCTCGGGGGAGTATTTGCTAGAGTGGTTGCGAAGGATTTAAACTAAAATGGCAGGGGATCGGAGTCTATACAAAGCGTCAGAGGAGGGAGAATCAAGGACAAGAACAAAAAGACAGAAAGTGGATAAGAAAAGTGGTAGGCAGAGAAATTAAAGACCAGAAACAAACAGGGCCACAGTGAAAAATAATGGGAACGGGACAAGTAATGTTAAAAATGATAGACCAGTTAGCCTGACGTCGATAATGTGGAAAATGCCCGAGTCCATTAAAAAAGATTTAATAGCAGAGCACTTGGAAAACAGTGGCAGGATTGGACAGAGACAGCATGGATTTATGAAAGAGATATGTTGGAAAATCTATTGGAATTCTTCGAGGATGTAACTAGTAGAGTTGATGAGGGGGAGCTAATGGATGTAGTTTATTTGGACTTTCAGAAGGCTTTTGACAAGATCCTACATAAGAGATTAGCTTGTAAAATTAAAGTGCATGGGATTGGAGGTAATGAATTGAGCTAGATAGAAAACTGGTTGGCAGACAGGAAACAAAAGAGTAGGGATAAATGGGTATTTTTCCAAGTGGCAGGCAGTGACTAGTGGGGTACTGCAGGTATCAGTGCTGGGACTCCAGCTATTCACACAATATATATTAATATTTTAGATGAGGGAACTAAATATATTATCTCCAAATTTGCAGATGACACACAAACTGAGTGGGAGGATGAACTGTGAGGAGGGGGCAAAGATGCTTCAGTGTGATTTGGAGAAGTTGACTAAGTGGGCAAATGCCTGGTAGATGCAGTATAAAGTGGATAAATGAGGTTATCCACTTAGGTAGCAAAAACAGGAAGGTAGATGATAACTGAATGGCTGTCGATTGGGAGAGGCGAATACACCAGGTTAAAGTCCAACAGGTTTATTTGGTAGTAAAAGCCACACAAGCTTTCGGAGCCCCAAGCCCCTTCTTCAGGTGAGATTTCTTCACCTGAAGAAGGGGCTTGGAGCTCCGAAAGCTTGTGTGGCTTTTGCTACTAAATAAACCTGTTGGACTTTAACCTGGTGTTGTTAAATTTCTTATTGTGTTTACCCCAGTCCAACGCCGGCATCTCCACATCATGTCCTTGTACACCAGTTGCTGAAAGTAAACATGCAGATGCAGTAAAGAAGGCAAATAGTATGTTGGCCTCTATAACAAGAGGATTCGCATACAGGAGCAGACATGTCTTTCTGCAGTTACACAGGGCCTTGGTGAGACAACACCTGGAATATTGTGTGTAGTTTTGGTCTCTTTATCTGAAGAAGGATGTTCTTGCTATCGAGTGAGTGCAGAGAAGGTTTACCAGACTGATTCCTGGGATAGCGGGACGAATATATGAGGAGAGATTGAGTCGATTAGGATTATATTTGTTGGAATTTAGAAGAATATGGGTGGGGTGGGGGATGGGGTCTCTTAGGAATCTATAAAATTCTAACAGGACTAGACAAGGTAGATGCAGGAAAAAAGTTCCCAATGGCCGCGGAGTATAGAAACAGGGGTCACAGTCTAAGGATATGGGGTAAACCATTTTGGACTGAGATGAGGAAAAATTTCTTCACCTCGAGACTGGTGAGCTCATAGAATCAAAGAATCCCTGCAGTGCAGAAGGAGGCCATTCAGCCCATCGAGCCTGCACCAACAATAATCCCACCCAGGGTCTATCCCCGTAACCCCATTTATCCTGTTAGTCCCCCTGACACGAAGGGCAATTTAGCATGGCCAATCAACCTAACCTACACATCTTTGGACTGAGAGGAAACCGGAGCATCCGGAGGAAATCCACGCAGACTCAGGGAGGATGTGCAAACTCCACACAATCATCCAAGGCTGGAATTGAACCCAGGTCCCTGGTGCTGTGGGGCAGCAGCGCTAACCACTGTACCTACCACAGAAAGCAGTTGAGGCCAAAACACTTATGTTTTCAAGAAGGAGTTGGATATAGCTCTTGGGGGCTCAAGAGATCAGAAGATATGGGAAGAAAGTGGGAACTGATTACGGAGTTGGATGATGAATGGCAGAGCAGGTTTGAAGGGTCGGATGGCCTCCTTCTGTTCCTATTTTGTATGTTTCTATGATTCAGCCTTTGACATGTTTCAATTCATTTAAATCAGCGCAAACTGCTCATAAACACCTATTCATTCTTAACTCCCATCTCTCCAAGTTTCACTAGCTCCTCATACTCCAGTCCTGTTACAGATGTGCATTCTCCAGCTTCAATCTGCTTGTGTCCGGTACATCATTGTCTCTTTTCCCCTTTGCCTGTTTGGTAGGAGCCTTTGAAGTACATTGCTAGTTGTGTATTCCAGAGCAATTCCATTGGTTCATGTCTGCTGCAGTTATTATTTCAAAGCAGGTAACTGCATCTTGATTCTCCCTGACACAAAGGGGCAATTCAGCATGGCCAATGCACCTAACCCACACATTTTTGGACTGTGGCAGGAAACCGGAGCACCCGGAGGAAACCCACATGGACACGGGGAGAACGTGCAAACTGCACACAGACTGTTACCCAAGCTGGGAATCGAACCTGGGTCCCTGGTGCTGTGAGGCAGCAGTGCTACCCACCATGCCACCCTATTTGAAAAGAAATCATAGAAACCCTACAGTGCAGAAGGAGGCCATTCGGCCCATCGAGTCTGCACCGACCACAATCCCACCCAGGCCCTACCCCCACATATTTTACCCGCTAATCCCTCTAACCTACACATCCCAGGACTCTAAGGGGCAATTTTTTAACCTGGCCAATCAACCTAACCCGCACATCTTTGGACTGAAGTATTGATTTATTTAATAATTTGCAAGCCCTAACCTCTTTCATTGTGGAAACTCTCCATCATAATTAAAACTCCAAAATAAAGTTTATTAGAATCGGTCAAATTCTGAACACTTAAAGAAAGGTGTTGAAACAAACATTAAGAAACTTCAGTTATGATTTTTGCTATTACAAAGACTTGACTGTTAAAATGATTTCTCTGACACAGCAGTTGCACATGTGCACAAAGTACTACCCCTAGTATTGCAGCACAATGCAAACCTTTCCCTTCCTCAACATCCATGCTCTTTCCTCAATGTAAAGTACTTTGGGACATCCTCCATTACATGAGAGATACTTATGGGAGCCCCAACTCGTTGAGAGCCCCCTGGTTGTAGGGAACAAGTGTGAAAAGTGGAGTGAGACTGGTAACTAAGTTCTGTTGCCCACACATTTTATCCAGACTTTACATTCTCTTTTGTAATGGGCTGTCAACAATGCTGTAATAAAGGAAACTCCAGGTTGTCTTCTAGACAGGGAACAGTTGTGTGATGAAGTTGTGCAAAGCCGGTAAAGTAGTCATTGTTCTTTGTGCTTGTATGCACTATGCAAATCATGGAAACTGTTTTTGATGTCCTAACATTTAAATCATTTAAAGGCATCAAAATAAGATGCCAAAGCAGCAATTTGAAGTCTAGCCTAATGTCTGTTTTCTCATCACAGGGGAAAGTTATGGCTTCCATGTTTTACGAGGTCAGCACAAGAACTAGTAGTTCATTTGCTGCTGCCATGCAGCGGCTTGGGGGTACAATTATTCATTTTGCAGAAGCCACTTCATCTGTACAGAAAGGGGAGTCTCTGTTGGACTCGGTACAGACAATGAGTTGCTATGTGGATGTATTGGTTCTTCGCCATCCTCAGCCAGGTGCAGTTGAGGTATGTCTTTCAATTTGCAGCGTACAAAAATATTACTTGAATGATAGTTTAATTTTGTGGGCTTCTTCATCTGCAGAAAATTGCGTCTTCAAATATGTATCTTTTTCTGTTGTGGTTACATTTGTAAAAATGAAGAGAAAACATGAGCATTAGTTTCTCATATGTGTGGGGGTTGGTGACATAGTGATAATGTCACTGGACTAATAATCCAGGGACTCAGTTAACACTCCAGTGACATGGGTTCAAATCCCCACTATGGCAGCTGGTAGAATTTAAATTTAAGGAATAAATCTGGAATTGAAAGCTCACGTCAGTAATGGTGACCATGAAACTATCATTGATTTTCATCAAAAACCCACCTGGTTCACTAATATCCTTTAGAGAAGGAAATCTGCCGCCCTTATAAAAGCAAATTACTGCGGATGCTGGAATCTGAAACCAAAAGAGAAAATGCTGGAAAATCTCAGCAGGTCTGGCAGCATCTGTAATTCTAACACTAAGAGAGAAATGGAAAGCAATGAAGGTGGAAAGGGGAGGGAGAGACATACGGAAATCCTGTCGGAGAGAAGAGCAGTACTTTTTCAGGGTAGGCATTCCTGGAAGAGAAATGACAGTGAGTTAAAGAACAAAGAAAATTACAGCATAAGAACAGGTCCTTCGGCCTTCCAAGCCTGCACCGACCATGCTGCCCGACTTAACTAAAACCCCCTACCCTTCCGGGGACCATATCCCTCTATTCCCATCCTATTCATGTACTTGTCAAGACGCCCCTTAAAAGTCACTACCGGATCCGCTTCCACTACCTCCCCCGGCAACAAATTCCAGGCACCCACTACTCTCTGTGTAAAGAATCACACCTTAAACCTATGTCCCCTAGTAATTGACTCCTCCACCCTGGCAAAAGCTTCTGACTATCCACTTTGTCCATGTCTCTCATAATCTTGTAGACTACTGTCAGGTCTCCCCTCAACCTCCGTCGCTCCAGTGAGAACAAACCAAGTTTCTCCAACCCCTCCTCATAGCTAATGCCCTCCATACCAGGCAACATCCTGGTAAATCTTTTCTGTACCCTCTCCAAAGCCTCCACATCCTTCTGGTAGTGTGGCGACCAGAATTGAACACTATATTCCAAGTGCGGCCTAACTAAGGTTCTATAAAGCTGCAACATGACTTGTCAACTTTTAAATTCAATACCCCAGCCGATGAAGGCAAGCATGCTGTATGCCTTCTTGACTCCCTTCTCCACCTGCATTGCCATTTTCAGTGGCCTGTATACCTGTACACCCAGATCCCTTTGCCTATCAGTACTCTTAAGGGTTCTGCTATTTACTGTATATTTCCTATCTGTATTAGACCTTCCAAAATGCATTGCCTCACATTTGTAAACACAGTGTCATACGATAAACAGTATGTCTCTTCCCCCCCCCCCCCCCCCCCTCCCGCCAATCTACCTTCACCGCCACTGCTTTCCATTTCTCTCTTAGTGGTGGAATTACAGATGCTGCTGCCCAATCTGCCATCCTCACCTGGTCTGGCCTACATGTGACTCCAGAGTCACAGCAAGATGGTTGACTCTCAACTGCCTTCTGAACAGGGGCAACTAGGGATGGGCAATAAATCCTGCCCACCCAGCGACGCCCATGTCCCATGAATGAATAGAAAAAAAAGAAAAGAACAAAAGTAAACACTCAGGAGCCAAGAGTCACCTTGGACTGAATCCAGGAAAAATTAATGAATACTTGGAGACAGTGTGCAGTATACCTGTGAAGTGGGTTTTATGATTGTATTAAAAGTAGAAGGGGCAAGTCCTGTTATGTAGCTTAAAGATAAGTTTCCTACAAAAGTAGTGTTTAATCAATAATGCTTTTAGTCTGTTACAGTAAAAGTCTTTAAAATGTGAAATCTTGTCATGTCATGCTTTCAACTGGAAGTTCAATTTTTTTTACAAGTTAACAGAAATGGTCTCCACAGAGATCCTAACAGCAGGATAGGCAAAATTAATGGAGCAATTAAGTGCTGATGGTGTAAATATAATAGAAACATAGAAAAACTACAGCACAAACAGGCCCTTCGGCCCCACAAGTTATGCTGAACATATCCCTACCTTCTAGGCCTACCTATAACCCTCCATCCTATTAAGTCCCATGTACTCATCCAGGAGTCTCTTAAAAGACCCGACTGAGTTTGCCTCCACCACCACTGACAGCAGCCGACCCTCTGTGTGAAAAACTTCCCCCTAACATTTCCCCTGTACCTACCCCCCAGCACCTTAAACCTGTGTCCTCTCGTAGCAGCCATTTCCACCCTGGGAAAACACCTCTGAGAGTCCACCCGATCTACGCCTCTCAACATCTTATATACCTCTATTAGGTCTCCTCTCATCCTACGTCTCTCCAAGGAGAAAAGACCGAGCTCCCTCAGCCTATCCTCATAAGGCATGCCACTCAATCCAGGCAACATCCTTGTAAATCTCCTCTGCACCCTTTCAATCATTTCCACATCCTTCCTGTAATGAGGCGACCAGAACTGAGCACAGTACTCCAAGTGGGGTCTGACGAGGGTCTTATATAGCTGCATCATGGTATAGCTGCAATGGTAGAGAATTGGTGAAGAGCGGAGTCTAATTTACTGCACAGTTACCAAGAATTTAAGTAAAGATGTCTGGCAATCAAGGTGGATGGATAAGAGAGCTCTAAGGGATTCAGTGAAGGAAAAAGTTTTACGTTCAAATTTATTTTTTAGTGTTCTATTTTTTGAAGTATCTTAGTTTGTAAGAAACACTTATGCACAAAGATTGATTTGACTCCTATTTCAGAAAACTCTGAATAAAATTATTTTGGGTATGTGACTTCAGACTAACCTGCATTGATTCAGATCCTGGACGTGTTGCTTTCTGTATTTGTGCTTGTGCATATTTTTGACTTCATATAAACTCCAACTTCAATAGTTAAGAACTTCTGTGCACCTGTTTCTTTCAGCTTGCTGCGAAACATTGCCGAAAACCTATTATTAATGCGGGAGATGGTGTCGGTGAGCACCCAACTCAGGCTTTGCTTGACATTTTCACCATTCGGGAGGAGCTGGGGACTGTGAATGGAATGACTGTAAGATGATTTTGTTGTGTATGTGTAATTACATTATGCCAGAAATCAGTGTCCAGGCCTGAGTAAGAACTAGATTTATTTCAACCTCCTTCAATCCAGTTCACATACTTTGGAACATAGATTATGGGTAGCACTGTTTGTTTGTACTATTTGCAGCCTGATCTTTTATCTTGATATTGCTAAATTGTCTTGTATTAAACTTATTCCAGATGTCTGTGACTACTGGTACGTTAATGTGAAACCAACATGCAGTCGTCTTATTTTTTTTGGTACAAATCCAATGCATGATGAACTGCAAGTAGACAAAGATGCCGTTACTTTGTCAAGTTATAGTTTAATGATTCCATTGATAAAAGCCCTGGAAACCTTTGAACATAGTGTTACCATATTATCCAGCATTATAAATAGTTACTGTTAATTGATTTCAATGTAATGTGCACATGTTGCATTAAGAATCTCCAGCTGTCTACTTTATCTTGCAGGCATTTGTTTTATCAATAATCCAATATTAGAAGGTTTTAGTGAATGTGCTATGTTTATATTGTCACTGGATCTTATCAGAGCACACTTTAATAAGGAGTGATTGAACTTGACATATGGGTAAATGATATCAGTCTGCGACTACATTTAAAGTACTTAAAGATTTAAGATCAACTTCTTGATGTAACAATTATTTTTACCAAATGCAATTTTGTGTAATAGATCACAATGGTTGGAGACCTGAAACATGGACGAACAGTACATTCACTGGCCTACCTTCTCACATTATACCGTGTTAATCTCCGATATGTTACTCCCAGAAACCTTCGAATGCCCCAAAATATCATACATTTTCTGGCATCCAGAGGAATCAAGCAGGTGAGCAATATGGACACAAACCTGAGTTTAATTTTGGGAGTTACTGACTTTAAGAAATAGTAGTGTTTAATAAATCCGTGTTCTGTATCCTGTAAGCATGTTCTGAGAACTGGGTTTTTATCCCTATAATTGAGAAAACATCAATACCTTAGTTTTGATTGAAAATGTCTTAAAGCACAGTGTTGCTGTTTGCTTTCCAATCTACATATTCATACACTTTTGCATACACAGGAAGAATTTGATAGTCTGGAAGATGCTTTGCCAGATACTGATGTGTTATACATGACTAGGATTCAGAAGGAAAGATTTGCCTCCGAGGAAGAATACGAAGCGGTAATGATTCAATGTATATGAAATAGAATCAAATGACTTTCTCCACTCATGCCCTCTTTGAAATTCGAAAGTAGAATTCCGCATGCATTTAATTTTTCTGCTTTTAGAACCAATTTATCTATTTAAAACCCCATATAATTGGCAATGGTAGCCTTGAGGTTGAGTTCATAGAGCGAATTTGGGATAATTACTTTGAACAATACATTCTTGAACCAACTGGGGAACAGGCTATTTTAGGCCTGGTAAAGTGTAATGCGATGGGATTAATTAGTGATCACAAAGTAACGACCCTGTCAGCAAGAGTGAACATGTCATGATCTCTCTGTCTCTCTCTTCAAGTACCATGCCCTAAGAGGATATTGGCACCCATGAACTTCCATGTGTTGGTCTTTGGGTGTGCTTGATTAGGTACTGCAAAGTTTTGCCATTTCCTTCTGCAGATTCTGTTGATCAGGAGACTCGCCTGCTCTCCCTGCCTGCCATAGGCTTATTAGAGAAGTTTATGCAGCTTTGATATTCAACCTGTTTGACTAGATTATGAATACACCTTCCTTGGCCATCAAGTCCTCGGGGGAATGATTCCAAAGCTCTGGCTCCAAGACGAGCACACTATCCACTGTGCTACAAAACAACCTGTGATCATAGGATAGAATTTCACATTTAGTTTGAGGGTGAGAAACTTGGCTCTAAAACTACTGTCTTAAATGAAGGCAATTATGAAGGTATGAAGACAAAGTTGGCTACAGTGGACTGGAAAGATAGGTTAAAGGGTAAGACAAAAGATGAGCAATGGCGGACATTTAAGGATATTTAAAAACATTCAACAAAAATTGTTCCACTGAGAAAGAAAGACTACAATAATTATGCACCATTCATGACTAACTAAGGACGTTAAGGATCTTATTAAATTGAAAGAAAATGTCTACAATTCTGTGAAGTTCACTGATGGGGCAGAAGATTGACAAAAGTTTAGAAACCAGCTAAGGATGACTAGAAGGAATATGGGGACAAGTTAGAATATGTGAGTAAACTAGCAAGAAAAATAAAACCAGACAATAAGGACTCATACAAATATATGAAAAGGAAGAGAGTAGCCAAAGTAAATGTGCCCTTGGAGGATGAAACTGGGAATTAATAATTGGAAACAAGAAAATGGAAGAGATTTTGAACAAGTATTTGGATTTGTCTTTATGGTAGAAAACGCAAAAAGCAAACCAAGAGTAGTGAAAAATCAAGGACCAAAAGAGAGGGAGGAACTTAAAACAATCACTATCACCAGAAAAAAAAATTACTAGGATCACTAATGGTACAGCACGCTGACAAGTACTCAGGACCTGTTGGCCTGCATCCGAAGATCTTAAAAGAAGTGGTTGCAGAGATAGTGGATGCATTGTTTGCAATGTTTCAAAATTCCCATGGCTCTTGAAAGGTCCCAGCGAATTGGAAAACTGCAAATGTTCAAGAGAATGGGAGATAGAAAGCAGGAAATAATAGGTCATTTCACCTATCACTGTCAGTGGAAAAATGCTGAAATCCATAATTAAGGAAGTAAGATTCATGCCACAACCATATTCAAGGCTGAGGTACAGAGATTTCTGGGAATTGAGGGCTATAGGGTGCAGGCAAGAAACTGGAGTTAAGGCCACAATCATGTCAGTCATGATCTTTTGAACGGCGCTGAACATGAATATTTCAGAAGTTTTTTTAATAGACTTACGGACGCAATCTTACTGGTCATTCACGCCATGCTCCCGCTGCAGCGAGGTTGGAGAATTTGGCGGCCAGCCAATCTCCATTCACTGCGGCAGGGTGGGAAAACCCTACCGGTGTGAACAGTGGTAAGATTCCGGCCAACATGTTTGAATTTTGAAAATTTGCTCTGTGGTTTGCTGCTATAAATGTCTACAGTGGTCAGGAGAACACAATTATTAAAAAATTTACTAGTCATCGTCTCTTCCCCCCCCCCCCCCCCCCCCCGCGCCATACCTCTGTCATTCATGAATTAATTGTGATTTTTTTGCCCCTACCTAAGTGTTTTGGACAGTTTATTCTCACTCCTCACATTATGACCAAAGGGAAGAAGAAGATGGTGGTTATGCATCCATTGCCACGAGTTAATGAAGTGAGGTAAGACAGATACGCGGTGTTTGTGTATACACATGTTCATTGAGAAAATTTGTATATGCCGATTGGTCATTGTCTGAAATTGATATTCAGAAATATTCCAAACTTAGTTTTCTTTTAAAGGTACATCAGATTGAAACTTACTTGTGAATATTTATAACATAAAGTGAGGGAGAGATTGTTGAAACTATTGTTTATCTCTTCCTCAATGCAATTGTAATACTGGATATATCATCGAGTTGGCTAACATAGAGGCAAGTGATTTCATTATGGGAAAAGGAGGAAAGCAGGAAGCTGGATAACCTCAGATTGCTCTTGCAAATGCTGTGGTTCGCTCTGGAGCAGTGTTGGAAGATACCTAAGGGCCTAGTAGTTCTATTTAAATTCTGGTATTCACAACTTTGATACAATCTATATGGACCTTTGTTTTAAGATGGATGTATGTATACCTTTATCCACTTAAGTTGATATTTTTTGTGTCTTTGGAGTACCACTTCCTTACTGATGGTCTATCTGTGGGGTTGTTTGGACAAGCATCTTCTCTTCCCTTCTGGTATGACTTTAGATTCCATATGTACATCAACAGCATCAGCTCTGTTATGATTCCTCTCCCTGCAGCATCCCCCACACTGCTGTTAACAACCTGTTTGCCCAACACCCAATCTCACTTATCAGACACGCAGGTCTGACAACAAATGCAGTCAAGGCCTTGAGAGAATGAAAAATTGGGTGTTGTCAACATATTACAGTCACTGTCCCAATGTTTGTTGGTGATGAGGCCAGAAGGTGATGTCTAGAAGAGGAAGAAGAGTTAGTAAAGAATATAACCTGGACAACTGAAAAAATAAGGTTGAGAGGAGTCAGAAAAGAAACCATTGCTCTGACCACAATTGAGTAAGAGTGAAACTAAGCAAAGGTAGTCTTCTCTGGATGGAAAGGCATTGGAGGATGATGGTTTGATAGATGAACAACTGCAGGGAGTATGAAGAAGATAATGTACCACAGTCACAGAGGATGTTATTTGTGAATTTGGTTGTTGTGGTGGTGGATAAAACCTGATTGGACGTATTCAAATAGTTGCAAAAATGTAGAAAAAAGTTTGGGAGGTGACAACATTTTAAGACTTTAGTGAGAAAGGGAGCTTGGAGATAAGGTAGGACAGGGGTTAAAGGTAGAATGTTTGAGAATGTGAGCAATGGTCATGGTTTTGAATGTGAGGGGTGCATTTATAATGTGATCTAACATACAGGTCTGAAGGAAAGTTAAATGAACATTGGTTCACTGGGGTCAAAGGGGCCTCATGGTCATGAGGGTGATAGGAGAGAAATGAGAGTAGTGTGGGTTCAGGGTTGAGCTTGGGGGATCCTGCAGGGAGGTTTAACATTGGGGTAAGGGAGCAGGAAAGCAACAGAAACAGCGAAATGATTGTCACAATTTGAGTGATAGATAAATCTATGAGCTGTTGCCAGTGGCTGAGGGTGAGAGGATGAGGGAAGGGGATTAAGGAGACCTTGGGTATGGAGAAAAGAAGCCAATCCTTGGTTTTGCTCAAAAATATTCCTGGAATAATGGGTGGTGTTGGCAGAGGAGAATGAGGCCCATTGGAGATCAGTATGAACCAGCTAGATCTTTGGTTAGTTGTGTGACAGACATGCTCAAATCCTTGCCCTTATTCATCATCTGTACTTGCAGCGAATATTGGAGCATATCAGAGGAATGGCCAGAATGGGAGAAATGACAATGGCATCAAAGATGGAGGAGAGGAAGTGGTGTAAATCATTAGATGCAGAAGTATCATGGTGGATGGAAGGCCAATGGTTAGGCAATTAGGAATTCGGGAGAGAGGTCTTTTCCAGAGCCACTGTAGAAGAAAATGGGTGATGAGACACACACAATTGGTTCAGAGATGCCTTGTTGGTAATTTGAGACGATGGGAACAGTGAGAGAAGACAGAGATGGCAAGGTTAAAAGGGCAATCTCTACAATTTTAATCTTCATAGTCTGGAAAGATTAGTAGTTAATAGTCTTGTAGCTTCTTGTTTAAAAGCACTCAGGGTGTCAATTTTTCTCTCTCCTTTCACGATCAGACCAGCCTACAAGGTTTGTGAGATGTTTACTGGTTACTGGGGCAGGCTAATATTGCTAAACATTTATAATCCTTGGAGAATTAACTTCAAAACAGCTTATTGTATTAGCTGTCTCATTTAAAAATAAAGTTCCCTTTATAGCTGTGCTCGTTTTACTTCCCCCCCCCCCCCCCCTCCCACCCAAAACTCTATTGTTCTGACCAGTGAATAAGGTCTCTGTTGTTTATAGTTGACCAACAATCAATGCATTTGACAAGTAGAGGAAAGAATCTTCTTTACATTTTGGTCAGATTTATCTTAACATATAATCCATTGGCGAAACTGAAATTTGTATTATTGTCAAATCTTTGCATAATGAAAAAAAATAAGTTAATCTTTGGTATACATTTTTATTTTGGACTTGGAACCGAATCAAGTTTAAAGTTACTATACTAATGCTTCTGCTCCTCTTCAGTGTGGAGGTGGATTCTGATCCTCGGGCAGCTTACTTCCGCCAGGCTGAAAATGGCATGTACGTGAGGATGGCTTTACTGGCAACAGTTCTGGGCAAGTTCTGAAAAGACAGACCAACACACAGGGCAAGAAAAGAAACAGCAATTAACAGCAAATTCAAAAATACTTCATAAAATTAGTGATAGCCTTTTTTTGCAACCATGGCTTTAAAGAGATGGCAATATTTGGGCTATCCCCCAGAGTATCATTTTAAAATTTCAAGATTTATGAGATGAATTTAGTTCCATGGATTTGATGCCTTAAGCTAGATGAAGTCTTTTTTAGCATAGTTTCTGATCTCTTGAGAAACACTCCTTGTTCACTGAGAACAGAAGGCTTTATGTATGGATATTATTGCTGCTTTATTACTTCATGAACTTGTTTTGCTAGACCAAGTCCTCAGCCTTTTCAGAAATACCCAGGCTTGTGATTTAGAGGTACAAGTGCCTTAGCCTCTAAAATTGATTATTCACGTCTTTGCAATTCTTCGAACATTCAGCAAACATTTTTCATCTGTCCAACACAAGTTATAATTTTGCATACTAATTCTTAAAACTGTAGTCACAGTTTGCAGTAACAGAAAACCGTTCCTTTCATTGGAAAAGATTAGAAAGCACAATTGTATCTTAAAATTGATTTATGGTGGCTAGAAACACAAGAATGGATGTTTGTGCTCATATCAAATTTTTTGGTTATTTGAATGGAAACATGCATGTCTATTTGATTTGCACCTGTTAAAATGGAGAAAATAGGAATTTGATATGCGTGTAAGTATACCGAAAAGAACTTCAAACTTTGGGGTGCGATCTTATCTGCCGTTCACACGCCATGCTCCCACTGCTGCGAGGTTGGAGAATTTGGCGGCCAGCCAAACCCCCGTTCACTACAGTGGGATGGGAAAATCCCGCTGGCGTGAACAGTGATAAGATTCCAGCCGTGGTGTTTTAAATTTCTCCCAACCAACACAACAATCTCCCTTTCCAAACTTCCACTTTCCAAATTCAATGCATTTCAAAATGAAGATCACTTTTACAGAATGTTCTGTATGATGTATTCAGTTTAGCAAACACTCAAGTGACAGCCCATTTAAAAAATACTTGTAGTTGCAGAAATTCTGGCAGTTTTGCCCTGGGTCTGTTCAGCTTCGGACTGCAGATTTGGTTTTGAGTGTTTTAAACTATAGACTAGGTGGCCCAAGAAACACCCGTGGAATGTTTGCTGTCCTATTGTACTAGAAGAGTTACCATCTTTTACAGACTGTTTACGACCTGGGAACCTCTTGGTCTGTTTGCTGCGCATTCCGAAGAATAAAATTGTTTGACTATGTTAAACTGAAAGTGAAGTTGATGACTGTGCCCCGAAATATTCTTTAGATACTACTGCCGATTGCTGCTGTCAAATCAAAAGTAAGATTTGCCAACACCAGGCAATTCAAGCTACTGTGAAGTTACAAATATACAGTTTCTGCAAGATTCCTAGTCAAGAAACAATGATGCATTTGAAGCTATTCCACCTAAACAGGATCATCTGGATATATTAAACCTTACAAAATGCTGATATGTTACAAGTGTTATTGATTGCTGGACATGTCTGAGTAAACTTCTGTTTATATTTCTATACAAGTCAGCTTGGTTCCAATCTCTAAGAACCACTACATTTTTCTGTTATGATTAATCACACAACCAGTAACATTGGCTTTGTAATCTGTTGAGCCTAATTGTGAACATTGTTTTTTGTTGAAAATTTTCTGTGACATTAACTGCTTGCTAATTTTTTTTAAATAAACTCTTCATATAGTGAACTTCAAACATTATTTAGCCTGATGTCAGTTTGATTTCCAGAACCTTTGCACGAATTAAAGCTTTAGTCTGAATAGTATGTGAACAGTTGGCAGTGCTTCCAATCTTCAGAAAGCTGGGGCTTAAGCCTGCTGAAGAGGAAGAAACGGGCGGGGGGTGGGGGAAATCGATGGGAGAACACAGTAATGACTGTTATCTCGGAGGGAAAATCTGACGAATCGTTTCTTATCAAGTAACTTTGATCTAATACTGTTTTATGGATGTTGATTTCCATTATAAATTGATAAAAGCAAAATACTGTGGATGCTGGAATCTGAAACAAAGACAGAAAATGCTAGAAAATCATGGGATGCTGTCAGACCTGCTGAGATTTTCCAGCATTTTCAGTTTTTGTTCCATTATAAACTGGTCTGATAAAAGCAAAATACTGCAGATGCTGGAAATCTGAATTTTTTTTTAAAAAGCTGGAAAAAAATCAGCATGCCGAGCAGTGGCTGTGAAAAGAGAAAGAGTTAATGTTTTCGCCCAGTATGAATGACACTCCCTTGGAACTGGTTTGATCCTGGTTTCATGAATGCTGTTTGATGTTTGCAGTTTATTGCCTTTCAAAAGAATCCTTTGCAATTTGAGTTCCTATCATTTCACAATCACGAATTCAGTCATCCAGCCCGTTTTGAAAGAGATCTAATTTGAACTAGATCTAATTCAAAAACAGAAAAATGCTGGAAAATCTCAGCAGGTCTGACAGCATCAGTGGAGAGACAATAGAACCAACATTGAGTGTCTAGGTGACCCTTCGTCAGAGCTAGATCTAATTTCCTTTTTGGGGACTCTCCAAGTCAGTTATGTATTTTTTTTTCCCTCTTCACATGTTATCGAATTTCCTTTAGAATGTAACTTGTGTGTGTCCTCCAACTTATCTCTCTTTCTCTCTCCCCCCCCCCCACCCCCAACACACACAATATGTATTGAGTGCATTCCAGATCACAGCAACTCCGTTTTTAAAATGTTTCCTTTTGCCAATCATAAATCTGTGTACTCTGGTCACTGATCTTTCTGCCACAGGAAACAGTTTCTCCTTATTTATTTACTCTTAACAAAACTGTTCATGAATTTAAATACCTCAATTAAATCCCAGGTTCTCTATTTTCTTCCATAAAACTGAAATCCTTCATTGCCTATGCCAGCAGGTTACAAACCCCACTGATGTTGCATGCGAAGGTGTCCCAAAACCCAGAAGGGTAACTTGGAACAATGTACAATCCAGTGAGGAACTGTCCAGTTGCTGTGTGAACAATTAATAAAGACTATTTATTAACTTGAAAGAAAAATGAAAATACAATAAGGACTATAATAGAACACCTAAGTCTATTGACCGTACACAATTACACGAACTATCCCTTAGACCCCAACTACGTACATTACCAGAAACGCTGATGCACTCCTTTTCCCAAACAAACATCCGATATTAAGTAACTCTATAAGCTAAATCCAGCAAATAATTACCACCTACAGGTTAAGGTGGCCACATTTCGGAAATAGTCTTCAGGTTCAGCAAAGGCAGAAAAAGACGACTACTTTCAGGAGATTATATCTGCAACTGCTGTAGTTCTGATGTTAGCTGTCTCCCACTTACTGTTCTACAGTAAACTATTTCTTTCCCTTTGATGTTATCCACCCTGTAGAGTCGGCTTTTGGCGGGTACATGTCAACTTTATCTCTCCACTTTGAAGTTACCCCTTCTGTAGCCCTATTTTCTCTAGTCACATCTATGAACACTTGTTTTTCCACTGATAGACTAGTTAGCATCTTAACATTTCTTCAAACCTCTGCCTCTAATCAACTCCCTATTAATGTTATTTTATCCATTGTTTCATTTTGTTTTTACTCTTAATTTTCTCCAATTCTTAATTCTTTCCCTTTTTAATGAAACATATTAATTTGGGAGACTATTTCATTTCTCAACCATTTCTGATTGGTTTTGCCTTATCAATTATTACAAACATTTAAAAGCATGCATGAAATATGCCCCAGTGTATTTCCTCCCAATGTTCTCAATAGTCTCTTTTCCCCTTGTGATAAAACATCTGCAATGACGTTTTCTCGATCAGCCACATGAATGATTTTTAAATTGAACTGTTGTCGTAACAAACTCCATCAAAATAACCTGGTGTTCCGACTTTGACATTTCTCCAGAAATTTTAGGGAATTAAGGTCCGTTTATGATTGTCTCCACTGGATTATTGGCAACATAAATCTCAATTATGCAATCCCAATATCAAACTTGAAGTCTCTTTTTCAATTGTAGAACACCTCTGGTGACAATTTCCTTCAGAAATATTCCACAGGCTTCTCAATTCCAAGTTCATCATGTTGAATCAACACTGCTCCCATACCAATATCACGAGCATCCACAACCAGTTTAAACTGTTTTATCATAATCTGATGCGGCTAACACTGACTTTGTTGTCAACACAGTTTCCAAATGTTGGAATGCAGTTTGGCAGTCCTTCATGCGGTTAAGTTTCTTGTCCTTCAATGGGTCAGTTAGTGGTGCTACCACACTGCTAAAGTTTGACACAAGCTTAGGATAAAATCCACTCGTGCTCAGATTTCTTATTTCTTGTAGGCTCCAGAAAATCCCAACTGGCCTGTATTTTCACATCTTGTGGTGCCATTTGATCATGTACCACTATATGTTCTAAATATGAAATTTGAGCTTTTTGCAAATTCTCTCTTTCCAAATCATGACGAGATTAGCCTCTTAAGCTTTCAAACAGTTCTTTTAAGTGTTGCAGAGGTTCTTCCCAACTTGGACTAAACATCACTAAATAGTCACTGCACAGTGACTTAGTCCTTGAATAACTTTAGTCATTGAAATTTTGTGGGCATGTTCTTCATCCCGAACGGCATAATGTTAAACTGAAAGTCCATTGGGTGTCATGAATGTGGAGACTTCCCTCAGACAAAAGGTACTTGTCAATAGCCCTTTAGCAGGCCTATTTTTGTAATGAATTTAACCGTCCAACTCTTTCAATGCAATCCTCCAACTGTGGTATATGAAACAAATCCCTCTTGGTGACAACATTAATTTTCTTGCAGCCCACACAAAGTCTTTGTGTTCCATCTGGCTTCATCGCCATTACAATAGGGGAACTCAAATCACTAGAACTAAATGCAATAATGTCATTTTGGAACCTATATTCAATTTTGTTCTGTATTTGTGATAATTTGGCTGGATTTAACCAATGTGGATGTTGCTTTATTGGAACTGCTTCCCCCACATCAACCTTCTGCATCGCTATCTCCATTCTATCTCATTTATTTCCACCGGTACATTTATAAAACTGCAGTAACTCTTCCAATTTGCCTTAGCTGTTATCTGGAAGTTAACTTAATCAGTTTAAATTTTTCAGTACTTCCTCATTATCCAAATAAATTAGAAGGAAGTCACTGTTAGAATTTAACCCTTCTTCTCCTTCATTAATATCAAGACCTCACGTTTGCCCTCATCTCTATTCCAATACCTCTTAAGCATGTTAATACGACACATTGAAATTTATGTTTCTCTGGAATGCGTACCAGATAATTTATTTTGCCCAATTTGATATGGTCCACTAAATCTAGCTTTTTGTGGTTCATCCCACACAGGTAATAGCACTCGCACTTTCTCCCTGCTACAAAACAGAGTGTTTTTCCATTAGCCATTGCTTTCATTCCCTGCTGCGCTATCTTTAAATTCTTCCTTGTCACCTCACAAGCCCCATTCAGTCAGAGTCATAGGGTCGTGTAGCACAGAAAAGGCCCTTTGGCCCATCGAGTCTGCACCAACAATAACTAGCACGAAAGGCGCGCTCACCCCATTTTCCAGCACTTGTCCCATATCCTTGAATGTTATGATGTTTCAAATGTTCACCGAAATACTTTTTAAAGGTTGTGAGGTTATCGGTCTCCACTTCCTTCCCAGGCAGTGCATTCCAGATCCCCACCACAATCTTGAGTAAAATGAATTTTTTCCTCAAATCCCCTCTGAATCTCCTGTCCCTTGCCCTAAAACTATGCCCTCTCATGATTGACCCCCTCAACCAAGGGGAACAGCTGCATCCTATTCATCCTGTCCATATCCCTCATAACCTTGTACATCTCAATCATGTCCCTCTTCTGCCTTTTCTGTTCTAAAGAAAACAATCCAAGCCTATACAATCCCTCCTTATTGCTCAAATGCTCCATCCCAGGCAACATCCTGATGAATCTCCTCTATAACTCTAGTCTTTCTCTGAAATTCAATACACAGTCGTTGATTTATTTAATAGCCTTTCTTGGATTAATTTCAGTGGTCCTCTAACTCCATGTCCATAGACCAATTCAAAAAGACAAAGTCCAATTCTCCCATCATGACCCACAACTTTTCTGGCAGGTCCAATCGAGAGAATCACGTGTCGGCCATTTTGTGGGATTTGCGCATGTGTCAGGAATGCATGCGTGCCTCTCACAGCCGGAGAACAGTCGCAGTCGAGACCGCACTGGAAATCGGTGGGAAGAGTTAAGTCATTGAATCTTTTTTAAAATGTATTTTGCATGCGATTATTGGGCCCGGCACGGAACTTGCCGGGCCCGATAGCATATATCATTCCGCCAGGAGTACTTCATTCCAGCGGGGTTTAGAGTAGCTCCCCACATTCAGGGAGCTAGCGGGAGACCCCGCTGGAGTGAATGGGGGACAATCGGGCCCCCCCCCCCTGGGGGTTGGGTGGCGGGCGGGATGGTGCTCCCAAGGGGCAAAGTGCCAATGCCCAGGGGGCACCTTGGCACTCCAGTGGGCATGGGGCAGTGCCAACTGTGGGTGGAGCCTAGGGGGCGATTGGTGGTGGTGGGGGGTCCCGCTGCCACTCTGCATTGAGATCGGTCTGGGCTGGAGGGAGGGCAGTGATTGGGGTGGGCTGGGGGAGGTGGTCTGCTTCCCGGGGGAGGGAAGGGGGGGATTGCCACTGCTGGGGGGGGTGCTGGACATCGGGGTGCTCCAGGGCAGGGGGGTTGGTCGGGGCTGGCCCAGGAATTGTTGTGGGGGCCGCGATCAGGCGGTGGGGGGGGGGGGTCTGGAGGGGCAGCACTGGGGGTGGCCAGTGATTGAGCTGGCCAGCTAACGGGGAGACTGACAGATCGGGACCACTGTGCATGCACAGAGTTCCAGAACTATCAGACTCTGGCGTGAATAGTTCCACTCCCCCAACCCCCCCTCGGGTTTTTTAATGAGATTCCCGATTGTGACCTCTGCAGTGCACAGAATGGGGAGATTCAGGTCTGAAGCTACACTGAAAAAGCAGTCATGATCTGGAACAGTTTTCCCACCAATTCAGCACTTTTGGGAGAATCGCCCCCTAAATCTTGTAGAATCATTTGGTGCATCCCTAATGACAAATAATAATGGAATCCCTTCATCCCAATCATGAGGGTAATCTTGACTATATACTCTCATCATTGTTTTCAAAATTTGATGCCTCCTCTCTCATTCTGAATGATATGCTGTTGATTTATATTGTTTTATTTCCAGCCTATTCATGACCTCTTTAAACAATCCTGACATAAAATCTGACCCTTGATCTGATTGTATCTCTTTCGGTAAGCCATATCTAGTAAAGAAACAGAAACTAGAAGTAGGAGTAGGCCATTCAACCCTTTGAGCCTGCTCCACCATTCATTATGATCATGACTGATCATCAGATTCAATATTCTGATTCCCCATTCCCCCATATCTCTTGATTCCTTTAGCCCCAAGAGCCATATCTAATTTCGTCCTGAAATCTCACGTTTTGGCCTTCTGTGGTAGTGAATTTCTCACACTCATCACTCTCTGGGCGAAGAAATTTCTCCTCGAACTTGGTTAATTCCTTTCCACTCTCTTGGCTGTAATGTTTCTTTATGGTATGGCTTCAGGAAATCTGGTGGATATTTTCATAATAGTCAACAAATATTGATATCCAGTTCACATTTTCAACAATCGTCCCACAAGGCTGACTAAAACTTTTGTAAAAGGTTCTTTAAAAGCTGGAATAGGGATCAAAGGTGCTGGATTTATTGCAGCTTGTGGTTTCCCTATTACTTAACATGTGTAACATGTTTGACAAAATTTAACTGCATCTTTATGTACACCCAACTAGCGAAACTGTTTCTGTATCTTTGCTTGTGTTTTCTTTATTCCTAGATGTCCCCCTACTGAAATTTTGAGAGCTATCTTTAGAATCTCCTTCCTATACTCAGGAGGTAATACAATTTGATGTATTTCTGCCCATGTGTCATCTGCAGTAACGTGTGGGATGTCATTTTCTCATTAATGTGATCCTTTACGTAATAACGTTCAGGAATACACTGTTCTCCAATTCCGAGCTAGCTGTTTAATAGATTTGTTTTAATTTGTAATCACTCTGCTGTAATTCCATCAATCTCTTTGAACTAAACATATTGGTATCTTTCCCCTCGTCTGTTCCATCCTCATTCAGCTTTACTACAGATCATGAGAGATAATATTTCACTTTTCCCATCCTGTGCTCTTAACTCCCCCGACTCTTGACTTAGCTTGTGTGCCTGTGATTTTGCTACTAAACAATAAGGACACATCCCAGGATGGTCTGTTAGCAGTTTTTCTGCAGCTGGATTTTCTACCGACTGTAACCACAGGCGTCACCACTGCTATCTGTGATTCAGCTATATCATTCCCTAGAATTAATTGAATCCCTGCAATGCACATGTTTCTATAGCCACTTCTCCCATCTTCAAGCTACTCAAGTTTATTTTCACCAGAGTAATTTTTCTTGTTTCACTGTGAATACTGCTAATCAGAACTACTTCCTTCAATATCCTTTCTGGACAAAAAATATCTTTATCCCACAATATTAGGGATTGACTCACTCCAGTATCTATCAGAATTTTAATAACTTTCCCCATTCCATTTTGTACACATGGAAACACTTACCCTTCATATACAAAATTCCTAAACACATCAGCTACCTGCTGGTCTCTCTGTCCCTGTACAATGTATGTACACATTTTCATCCCTATTGTTTGTTCTTCTCTGTTTATGAATCCTATCGGCTTCTCTTGTTCTCCAGTCTCTGATTTAATGGTTACTTAAGATTTCTAACTGTAACTGGCTTTCTGTTTAACCCCCAGCATGATGATTTGATGCGGCCCAGTTTATTACAATGAAAGAATTTAACTTTCCTCCTATCTCTCAATCCCTCAGCACCATCTTTTCTATTTTGAGGTGAGGTTTCCTTGGAATTTTCAACTACTCCCACTCTTGCTTGACCTTTTTCACACCTTTCTATTTCCTATCTTTCTCAGATTTAAAAGTATGTCAAAAACACAGGCTTTGACCTATGAACCCAAAGAATTATGCTTTTAAAAATCCTGGCCAAGAGCCCCCAATTTTTGTTAAGAACCCAGTTGATGTAACATGCAAAACCCAGAAGGGTAACTTGGAACACCGGTTCTTAGTGGTGTTTTTTGTTTGGTGTCATGAGCAATGATGTACAACCCCTCCAGTTATGTGAACAATTAATAAAGAATATTAAATTAAATGAATAATAAAAGCACAAGGAGGACTATAATACAATATGACACTTAAGTACACTGATGTCTATACACACACAATTTCACATGAAACTATTCCTTGGTCCCCAACTACCTTTTATCTGAACTTTTAGACACCCCTTTTCCCAAACAACATCCAATATTAAGTAACTCTGAGATAAATCCAGGAAATAATTACCACCTACAGGAAGGGTAAGACAACCACATCTGGAAAATAGCCTTCAGGTTCAGTAAAGGCAGAAAAAGGCTACTACTTTTGGGAGTCTATGGCCAAATCTTACCACTGTTCACGCTGGTGGGATTTTCCCATCCCGCTACAGTGAACGGAGATTTTGCTGACTGCCAAATTCTCCAACCTTGCTGCAGCGGGAGCATGGAGTGTACAGCAAGCAAGATCGCACCCGAATCGGCAACAGCTGCAGGTCTGATGTTAGCTGTCTCTCTTCCCCTTAGTGTATACTAGTGTATACTTCCCCTTAGATATACTATTTCTTTCCCTTTGATGTTATTCACCTGTAAAGTCTGCTTTTGGCAGGTGCATGTCAATTTCCATATCTCTCCACTTTGAAGTTACCCTTTCTATAGCCAATTATTTTCTCTAGTCACATCTGTAAACATTTGTTTTTCCACTGATATGCTAATTCACAACTTATCATTTCTCTAGATGTCTACCTCTAATCAACTCCCTTTGTAATGTTCTTTTATCCATTTTTTTCATTGTTTTAATCTTAATTTTCCCCAATTCTTAACACAGGATTTTTCAAACTTTTACAGCCAGAGAGCACTGATGGAATCCCTGAGAAACATTCTTATTGTAATGAAGATTTCAACTGCAAAAAATTATTGCTTTTGTGCAACAGGTACAAACATACAAGTACCAAACTTATAGATGTATGCTATTATTATGACTAAAATGTTCTCTTATTTAAAGAAAACCCTAAGTCTTACCTTTATCATCTTTATTGGGAGGAGTGTTGCTGGAAAGCTGGATTTTCACACTAGGGACTCTCGTGCACACACTCACCCCTCTCGCACACACTCTTATTCTTCTCTCACACATACCATGCTCTCACCGTCACTCCGCAGTCCGCGCTCACCCTGATACGAAGATTCGAGTTTTGAAGTGTTCTAAGCTTGAAGCCAGCCTCTGATTGGACAAGCAGCTCCGTAGTATTTTACATGTCAGCCTGGCCTGCTACAGAACCCTGTCTGGGAAACCCTGGCTTACACCATTCTAATAAACCTCTCCTGCACTCTTAGGCCTTGGTAATCTTCCTGTAGTGTGGAGCCCTAAACACAATTCCAGCTGAAGCCTATCCTGTGGCTTTATAAATGTTTGGCACAACTTCCTTGATTTTGCACTCTGCTCTCTTAATATAGCCAACTTGTCATACCACCTTCAAGACTTAGGTCCATACACACTCTGGCCTCTTTCATAGCACCTCTCTTTAATTTGTACAAATTAGTTAATATCACCCCTGTTCATTCTTCTGACCAAAATGTATTACATTGTTAATCTTCATCCAAATTATATATGTATGCATGTATACATTATTATTGCTCAGTGTCCTCTTAAGGCCTGTTACTATCCTCTCCTTAGTTCTACATTTGAGTTAGATATTATCAGCAGAATTGAAACTATGCCCAATATATCAGATCATTTATATATATATATCCAAAGCAGCAGTAGTCCTAATATTGATCCCTCGGTCAATATTATACGATATACTTTCCACCAGTATAAATAAACATTTATTAGTGTGCTTTCCATTAGCCAATTTTGTATCCATACTGCCAATGTCCCTCTAATCCCATGGTCTTTAATTTTGTTATGATGTGGAGATACTGGGGTGGGTATAGTAAGAAGCCTCCAAACACCAGTTTAAAGTCCAACAAATTTATTGAGTATCAGGAGATTTTGGAGCGCTGCTCCCTCATCCGGGAGTTTAATTTTGTTAAGTCTATTATGTGATACTTTGTCAAACATCTTGATAGTCCTTGATATGCGTTTATCCACACCACCCCTATCAATTCTCTGTTACTTCACGCAATAATGTAATCAACTTTGTCGAACATTGTGTTTGCATGTAACAAATCCATGCTGACTTTCATTTAGTAGCAGACTTTTCCAAATTTCAACCAATTTCACCCTGGATTTTGTTTCAAATTTCCACAAGACGGATGGTAAGCTGAGTGGTCTGTAGCTGCAGAGTTCATCGTACTACCCATTTTATAAATATTTCCTCCAGTCCTCTACCTGCAACCCCATGTTCAAGGATGATTGAAAGATTGAGGCCTGAGGGTCTGAAATGTCCATCAACCCTCAAAAAGACTCAGATGCATCTCACCCTGATTGGGTGGCATTTCTACACCGAGCACTGCCAACGTTTTAAGAACATTCTCATTATATCCAATGTAATGCTAGAACTGCTACATTATCCGCTTTAATGATACATGATGTTCATGAAAAACTACAGAAAAGCAAGTTGTTTTTTTTTTCAATTGAAAACATGCAATCTACTCGTCAAGCATCTCAATCCGTCTCCATAGCAATATATTTGCTTCTCTTGACTCACCATTTATCAGTCAATATCAGCAGACATTTCTGTCAGGAGTGATCTTTAACCTGTCTCCTGAACAACCCGCACTGGCGGCTAACTCTTTTCATGACGCGGGCGATGTTGACAACTCTGCATCAAAAGCCCATGTCCAGCTGGCGACAGGGGCTGACTGTCAGGACACCCAGGCATACCGATTGCGACACGCAGCTGGCATGTCCTGTGAGATGTTAATACGTATGTTTCCACCGGGCTGACAAAATATCACCTACTGTATTGTTTCTTTTTTTAAAAAAGATGCAAATGCCAGCTGATGAATTCTGAGCCGCCGCCATTAACCGAGACACTGATTGTATTGGTCACCAGGCGCTGACCCACCTGACCGGAAGTTCCGGCGCTCACTTCCGGCAGCCGCTGCTCCTGTTCCCGGGTTCGAGCCGAGGGTGGCCCCGTGCTCCCGCAGCAGGTGAGAGACCGAGACCGGGACCGGGGGGAGAGGGAGCGGGCAGGGCCGGGCGTCCGGCAGCCGAGAAGGAGGAGGAGCGGCGGGGGGCTGAGGCAGGAGACCTGGTCAGAGAGCCGGAGCCGGCGGGGCGGCTGCTGGGTGCTCAGTGCCCCGGTCACTAAAATCACTGACCGGGCACCTTCAGTGAGTGAGGGGCGGTTAGGGAGCCGGCCCTGGCCGGGGGAGAAAGTGAGCCTCTGCTCGGATTCGGGGTTCACAGGGAGGAAGTTGTAAGACTTTCATTTATGTAACGCCTCCCGCCGCCACCAGCCTCTGTCAGCGCTCCAGAAGCACTGAAGTAGTTTTAGGAAGTACCCTCTCTGCCGTAATATGGGAAACACATACACCACAGCAAGTTCCCGCAAATTGTAACGTGTTCATGACCCAGACATCTTTGTTTTCTCACTGTTATTGACTGAGGGATAAATAACAGTCAGGATACTGTGGGTGACTCCCTTGCTCTTCAGGATTATCTCATGGGACCCTTCATGTCCCCATGAGAGGGCACTTGGGGCCTCAGTTTAACCTCTGATCCAAAACATGGCACCTTTGATAGTATTGCACTCCTCCTGCATTGCAGTGTCAGCCTATGTTTTGTGCTCAAGTTCCTTGAGTGGGATTTAACCCAACAACCTTGCTCGTGAGAGGAGCGGTGGTGGGGAATTGCTACGTAGGGAATGTTGGGGTGCAGCTGATTTGGGATGGAGACAGCACAAAAAGATTGGGATTATGGTTGCATCAGAGAGGAGGAAGTGAATCCATTTGGGGATGGGGTGTTGGTGGGGGGTTCAGCTGTGCCGTCAGCAGTGTCTGTGTCCATGTACTAGAATCCTGGGAAGTTCTGCCTTAATTTGATGGTATGTGCAGCAACCACAAATATTCATTTTAAAAGACAACTTCGATGTATCGAGTGTTCCTTTTCGAATATATTTTTAAATAACAAAGCTGGCCTAATACTGCTGCCATTTGTACTGCTGAGTTAATCAACCAGTTAATCAGTTGTAATCTTCTTTTCTCTTTTAGCTAACGTAAACAAATTACAAATGCGTTACTAGTCTAACAAAGTTGTGCGTTGTATTCAGATTAGGAAAAAGAAGGAAAAGATGACACACAAAAAGCAGTGTTTGAATTTGAACTTGGTAGTTTTACATTAAGACTCAATGAGGTGGTTAATGTCACATGGTTTTGATTTATCTAGCAGCTTCCACAGCCTCTGGTTATCCTAAATTACCAAGGTAAGGAAGTGTAGCCAATGGAGGAAATTCAGGAACCAGATTGCACGCACAAAGATCCCACAAACAGCAACATAGTAATGGCCAAATAAATATTGGCCAGGATACTGGGTAGAGTTCCCCAGCTCTACTTTGAAATGTTGCCATGGATGTTTTAGGTCCACCTAAGAGCAGCCAGGGCCTTGGAGGATGATTTGATTTATTGTTGTCGCATGTATTGGGATACAGTGAAAAATATTGTTTCTTGCACTATACAGTCAAAACATACCAGCCATGGAGTACACAGGGGAGAAGGAAGAGATAGGATGCAGGATATAGTGTTGCAGTTACAGGTAGGGTGAAAGAAAGATCAGCTTAATATATGATGAGACCATTCAAAAGTCTGATGACAGCAGGGAAGCAGCTGTTCTTGAGTTTGTTGATACGTGTTTTCAAACTCTTGTATCTTTTTCCTAATGGAAGAAGGTGGAAGCGAGTACGTCCTGGGCGTGTGGGATGCAGAAGAGATTCTTTAGAATGGTACCAGGAATGCAGGACTTCAGTTACATGGAGGGACTAAAAAAGCAGGGGTTCTCTTCTTAACCTTGTATGCTCCAATGAGGGTATGCATATTTGCGTCATCACTGACCACCCATTTCCTCCTCTGGAACACAGCCTGACTTTATCTCTATTTTCATCCTATCTGCTACTGAAACCTTCATTTATGCCTTCATTAGCTCTAGAATTGACAGTTGTAATCCCAATGTTGTTCATTTGTTTAAGAAGGGTAGCAAGAATAATCCAGGTAATTACAGGCTGGTGAGCCTTACATTAGTGGTAGGGAAATTATTGGAGAAGATTCTTCGAGACAGGATTTATTTCCACTTGGAAATAAATGAACGTATTAGTGAGAGGCAACATGGTTTTGTGAAGTGGAGGTCGTGTCTCACGAACATGATCGAGTTTTTCGAGGATGTGACAAAGATGATTGAGGGTAGAGTAGTGGATGTTGTCTACATGGACTTCAGTAAGGCCTTTGACAAGGTCCCTCATGGCAGACTGGTGCAGAAGGTGACGTCGCATGGGATCAGAGGTGAGCTGGCATGGTGGATACAAAACTGGCTCGGTCAAAGAAGACAGAGGGTAGCAGTGGAAGGGTGCGTTTCTGAATGGAGGGCTGTGACAAGTGGTGTTCCTTGGGGATCAGTGCAGGGACCTTTGCTGTTTGTAATATATATAAATGATTTGGAGAAAACTGTAACTGGATTGATTAGTAAGTTTGCGGACGACACAAAGGTTGGTGGATTTGCGGATAGCGATGAGGACCATCAGAGAATACAGCAGGATATAGATCAGTTGGAGACTTGGGCAGAGAGATGGCAGATGGCGTTTAATCCGGACAAATGTGAGATAATGCATTTTGGAAGGTCTAATACAGATAGGAAATATACAGTAAATGGCAGAACCCTTAAGAATATTGATAGGCAAAGGGATCTGGGTGTACAGGTACACAGGTCACTGAAAGTGGCAATGCAGATGGAGAAGGTAGTCAAGAAGGCATACGGCATGCTTGCCTTCATCGGCCGAGGTATTGAGTTTAAAAATTGGCAAGTCATGTTGCAGCTTTATAGAACCTTTAGTTAGGCTGCACTTGGAATATAGTGTTCAATTCTGGTCACCGCACTACCAGAAGGATGTGGAGACTTTGGAGAGGGTACAGAAAAGATTTACCAGGATGTTGTCTGGTATGGAGGGCATTAGCTATGAGAAGAGGTTGGAGAAACTTGGTTTGTTCTCACTGGAGAAACCTGGTTTGTTCTCACTGGAGGTTGAGGGGCGACCTGATAGAAGTCTGCAAGATTATGAGAGGCATGGATAGAGTGGATAGTCAGAAGCTTTTTCCCAGGGTGGAAGAGTCAATTACTAGGGGGCATAGGTTTAAGGTGCGATCGGCAAAGTTTAAAGGAGGTGTACGAGGCAGATTTTTTACAGAGTAGTGGGTGCCTGGAACTCGTTGCTGGGGGAGGACGTGGTTACGGTAGTGACTTTTAAGGGGTGTCTTGACAAGTACATGAATAGGATGGGAATAGAGGGATACGGCCCCCGGAAGGGTAGGGGGTTTTAGTTAAGTCGGGCAGCATGGTCAGTGCAGGCTTGGAGGGCCGAAGGGCCTGTTCCTGTGCTGTAATTTTCTTTGTTCACTCCTGGAAAACCTTGAAGCAGGGTTTTTGAACCAATGGAGAAAATATTTATTCAAAATAAATGTCAATAAAAGTTTATAAATTTCTGGGCAGCTTGAGTTTCAGAGGTTATTTCTCTGAATTGTTTTATGAAATAAATTATACGTTCACCATTAAAATCTCCAAAACCTATGAATAATCAGAGTAAATAACTAGCTTAAATCTTGGGTGGGTAGGTTTTAAATTGTGGAATTGGGAGTAATTAATTTTTGAGGAAAAGTTGTGGAGTACACGGAAGCCATTTGGCCCATCATACCTGTGCTGACCTTTTGAAAGAGATAGCAAATTTGTGATGCTCCCCTTTGCTTTTCCTGCAACCTTAAAATATTTGCCTTTACAAGTATGTATCCAGTTCCCTTAGGAAAGTTGTCCTTGAATCTGCTTCCACCACCCTTCCATTTCAGAACACAATTTGCTTCATTTAAAAAAAAAGTATCTCTACTCTCCTTTTCAGTTGGCTTCAATCTCTGTCCTTTAGTTACCAACCTTTCTGCCAATGGAAATAGCTTTTCATTTACCTTGTCAAAAATCCATCAACATTTTTAATCACCTCTCTCAGACCTCCCTTTGATCTTTGCTTGAAGGTGAATAACCCCAACTTCCCTAGTCTATTCAAATAATAAGGGCGGCACGGTAGCAGAGTGGTTAGCACTGCTGCTTCACAGCTCCAGGGACCTGGGTTCGATTCCCGGCTTGGGTCACTGTCTGTATGGAGTTTGCACATTCTCCTCGTGTCTGCGTGGGTTTCCTCCGGGTGCTC
This sequence comes from Mustelus asterias, assembly GCF_964213995.1. NCBI lineage: Eukaryota > Metazoa > Chordata > Chondrichthyes > Carcharhiniformes > Triakidae > Mustelus > Mustelus asterias. Next base: position 86,366,489 of record NC_135805.1, read on the forward strand.
CGGTTTCCTCCCACAGTCCAAAGATGTGCAGGTGAGGTTGATTGGCCATGTTAAAAAATTGTCCTTAGTGTCCTGGGATGCGTAGGTTGGAGGGATTAGTGGGTAAGTATGTAGGGATATGGGGTTAGGCCTGGGTGGGATTGTGGTCGGTGCAGACTCGATGGGCCGAATGGCCTCTTTCTGTGCTGTAGGGTTTCTAAGATAAGTCTTTATCCCTTTATTCCATTAAATCTCTACTGCACTCTCTCGACGACCTTGAAATCTCCTCGAGTATGGTGCCCAGAATTGTATATAATACTTCAGTTGAGTGCTAACCAGCGATTTATAAAGATAAAGAAATATTTTGTTTTTTGAGCCTCTGTTTATAAAATCAAGAATCCCATGTGCCTTCATAACTTCTTTTGCTACCTTCAAAGATTTGTGTTCATAAACCCCCACTTGCCCCCTCTCTTGCACCACCTTTAAAATTGTATCATTTAGTTTAAATTGTCTGTCTCCTTTTTTCCAAAATCCACCACAAAAGAATGTTTTTGTGACATTTACATGGATTTTAATTTTGTTTTTTAAAAAAGTCTTGGTGCTGAATATTCTGCATACGTCCTTGGAAGTATTTTCACAGTAACTTTATTGCAGTGTTAATGTAAGCCGACTTGTGACGCTAATAAATAAACGTAAATTTAATGAGCTCTCGGAGTAATTCAGTTGAGAATTTACCTGTTCTTAACTCCCCTGCGAATCAAATGATGTTGATATCTCTAATTTGGACCTTGTACCTCTGTCTCAGGTATGCAACCTGTCATTTGGTAGTATGGAACTTGAGTATTGTTGAAAAAAGAAACATGCTGTTGAAGTAATCTGGCTGATCATCTACCCTCTGAAATTGAGGAGTGTACCTTCATGCATGCCTTCAATTTTGATGTTCCTTTGTCATACATCAAACAGAAAGAGGTATTTGCAGTGTTTGAACTCCTCTGTTCACAGCTATCCTGCCACAAACCAGTGTCCAGTGAAAATATGATCCTTGAAAGCCTGCCGTGCTGATCTGGTGCATGCATTTCTGGGATACCCAACGATTTGTTTGATTTTTCACATGTTGTACAAATGTTTGGTGGTGTTGCAAGGTCTCAAGGCCCATGCAGACGTGCAAATCCGTAGACCTGACAAAGGGACTTGAATAGTCGTCCTTAAGCATAACAATACTGACAAAATGAAGGCTGTCCATAATGGCAAATCCAAATTCGTATCCATTGGAGCCACCACCTAGCATAACTGCACAGCCCTGCTTGAAAGCAAGCCACAAAAATGCTTTGGAGACTTGCACAAGAGTAAAAAGCAGCCTTGTAGCACATGTGATCAGATTTGTCCTCGTGTTTCATTTTGTCCATAAATGTACCGGCTACCCAAGGTGTATAAAAGTAGCGTCCTATTACACACTATCTTATCTGGCTGATTCTGCACAATATGAATTGGCCAAATGGTTGAGCGACCTGCTACAATCAGTTCCTAGTGACCTGTCTACATATGCTGTGAAGGATTCCTCCGCTTTCACAAAGACTATACAGACCTGCATCTCGATAGCACATAATGTCACATAAGGAAGCTGTAGACATTTGCACTGTCACTTTAACAATCTAGACACATCACCATGTTCTGAATTCCTATTTATTGAACTTATGAACTCAGTACTTGTGCATGTATGGCCAAATGGTGTTGCCATGGGATTGCCTTGAGGCCCAGCTCTTAATAACATTTTTTATGAGTTTCCATGAGAAACACGTTTTGATAGAATGACCCATAACCACTTAACCCTTGCATATTTCTGATACTAGATGTCACATTGCTATATTTGAACCTGCAACTGCATGTTAGAATCTCAAACTTCTTAATGTGGGCCATTCCTGCTTAAATTCATCTTTGAAATCAAGCTAGGTGGGTGATAAGAAAGGACACAAGTTGCAAAGAGATATCAACCAGTTAAATGAGTTGGCAGTAAGAGGACAGATGGAATATAATGTAGGGAAATGTGAAGGTATTTACGTTGGTTGTAAGCATAGAAAAAGGTGTGACATTTGTAAATGGACACACCCAAGTCGCTTTGAACAAGGAACACAAAGTTAGCATGCAGCTGCAGCAAGCTATTGGGCAGGCAATGGCATGTTGGCCTTTATTGGAAGGGGATTGGAGTACAAGAAATAATTCTTACTGCAGTTGTGCAGAGTTTTGATGAGACCATATCTGAAATACCATGTGCATTTCTTTGTCACCACGTTTAAGAAAGGATATTGGAAGAGGTATAATTAAGGTTCACTATATTGATCCCTGGGGTAAGAGGGTTGTCCCATGATGAGATGCTGAGCAAATTGGGCTTATGCTCTCTGGGGTTTAGAAGAATGAGAAGCAATCTGATTGAAACCTACAAAATTCTGAAAGGGCCTGCTGGAAACAGATTGTTTCCACTGGTCAGGAAGTTTAACATTCGAGGACACAATCTGAGGCAGGGGCAGATCATTTAAAACTGGAATAAAAAGATTTTTGGGAATTTTGAGGGTTAGGGGAGCAGGTGGGAAATGAGTTGGAGATCAGTCATTTCCGTAATGCACAGTGGAGTGGTTTCAACGGGCTGTTTAGTCTACTCCTGCTCCTATGTTTCTTATGTTTGAAATGGAGCAGTCTTAACGACTTTCCTTTCCTCAAGATGCTAGTTTAGAAATCTGTTAATGCGTTCTCTTCTACTGTTTAATTCAAGCCTACCTTCATTGGTCAATATGTATTTTGGGATTCCTACAGCTCCGTGTCCTACAAGATTGGCCCCATTGGCAGCCTCCTCATAGGGCCTGAGCCATTTGCTCACCATGCACGCTTAATGACAAAATAGAACATATCGAATCTATCTTGCGGAATAAAGGCTCCTCTGCTCAGATCATTGCCCATTGTGTAGTATATATACTTATGGGCCTAATTTGGGGTCCATATCCACAGATCTCTAAAGGTTGCCACTCAAGTGGGGAGAGCTGTGAAGAAGGCCTATAGTGTGTTAGCTTTTATTAATAGGGGGTTGGAGTTTAAGAGCCGTGGGGTTATGCTGCAACTGTACAGGACCTTGGTGAGACCACATTTGGAATATTGTGTGCAGTTCTGGTCACCTCACTACAAGGTTGAGGGAGCTAGGGCTGTTCTCTCTGGAGCGGAGGAGGCTGAGGGGAGACTTAATAGAGGTTTATAAAATGATGAAGGGGATAGATAGAGTGAACGTTCAAAGACTATTTCCTCGGGTGGATGGAGCTATTACAAGGGGGCATAACTATAGGGTTCGTGGTGGGAGATACAGGAAGGATATCAGAGGTAGGTTCTTTACGCAGAGAGTGGTTGGGGTGTGGAATGGACTGCCTGCAGTGATAGTGGAGTCAGACACTTTAGGAACATTTAAGCGGTTATTGGATAGGCACATGGAGCACACCAGGATGATAGGGAGTGGGATAGCTTGATCTTGGTTTCAGATAAAGCTCGGCACAACATCGTGGGCCGAAGGGCCTGTTCTGTGCTGTACTGTTCTATGTTCTAATGTTTTCGGACCTGTAAAGTGTACAGTCTACCTCAAATTACACTAATTTGAGCAACAGGTGAAGCCAGCCATTTCACCTTGCTACTATGCAGTGGCAACAAATGGTGTTTTCCACTGACAGGATGAAGTTTAGCCAAAAGGCTAAAGCCTACTACACAAATGAGCAACATGTCATATGAATTTTAGTGCCGGTGATTGATAGGCCACATGTTTGGCCCAACATAGAATCATAGAATCATATCATAGAAACCCTACAGTGCAGAAGGAGGCCATTCGGCCCATCGAGTCTGCACCGACCACAATCCCACCCAGGCCCTACCCCCACATATTTTACCTGCTAATCCCTCTAACCTACGCATTTTAGGATTCTAAGGGGCAATTTTAATCTGGTCAATCAACCTAACCCGCACATCTTTGGACTTTGGACAAAGACAAACAATTGGTGAATCCTATCAAACAGCATGTGCTTTTGACTGTTTGCAAAAGGCAGAATACTGACTGTACTCAACCAACCCATGCTTGCAAAACTCAGAACAATGTTGAACGTTATATGTGATTTTGTGGTTGGGCAGCACTTGCTGAGTGAAGTGTGGTGAGAATTACAGTAGCAGCCAATTTAAGATTATCAGTCGGGCTCAGTGTGGCTCACTTGCACTTTCCAGAAACTACATATATTCATGTGCAGAGACCTGTCCCCTCTAGGCTAAAGGAATTTGTCTAGACGTTGCACATTTTTGAATAAATGAAAGCATGGGGATATTAACTTCTCAGTACATTAACCACAGCAATATCTCAACCAATTAGTCAACTTGTCAACCAATCATCATAAATATAAATAAGTATGAATTATTATTCTTTTTGAAATTTGGCATTCTTAAATGTCCTGATGAGTGAAAGATGAAAAGTTTTGACAGCATGTCTCTTTTTTCAGCAATACTAAATTGAGTCTGATGGAAGAAATTGCTTCATTAAGGAAATTTTGTTCATTTTTTGCAAATTTTGTTATAATGCCACAATTTGTGGTGTAGTAAAACTCCAGTACAACCAGTGCACAAGTGGCCTATTGAGACTTCTGGGATTTTTTTGGAAAACTACCATTTGAATTTTTAAGAATTACGAGCAACTGTACTATAATATAAATTCTGGTGCATTAGAAATGAACCCACAGTGTGAAGTTTAAAACTACATATACAGTGCTCCCATCAATGGACTTTGTGAATAATTCAGGCTTGCTGATTATACATTGCTATCAGTCTCACTTTGGTAGCTCAACATTTTCCATGCTTCTGTTTGAAGCATTCATGTTCCCATTAAGGATGTGGATAGCTACAAACTGTGGAACACAATTCAATATCACATTCAGCCTGAACAATCATCAGTGTACACATGGAGTGAAGACAGTGTTGCACACTGATTGATTTCATCCACTTCAGAAATTCATTGATTTTTGCATACTAAGTAAGGAGGAATGAGTTCTGATGTTGGAGCCAAAGTTATTCCTCAACCAACATCACTGAAGCAGTTTATCTGATCGTGGACTGTGGATGGTGAGACCTTGCTGTGTACAAATTGGAACTGCATTTATTCCATGACAACAGTGCCTCCTATATTTCAGATACTTCATTAGTGCTCCATCGTGCAAACCGACCTCCCATCCATTGACTCTGTCTACAGTTCCCACTGCCTCGGAAAAGCAGCCAGCATAATCAAGGACCCCACGCACCCCAGACATAGTCTTTTCCACCACCTTCCATCAGGAAAAACATATAAAAGTCTGAGGTCACGTAACAATCAATTCAAGAACAGCTTCTTCCCTGTTGCCATCAGACTTTTGAATAGACCTACCTCACACTAGGTTGATCTGTCTCTACACCCTAGCTATGACTGTAACACATTCTGCACTCTCTCGTTTCCTTCTCTATGAACAGTATGCTTATAGCGTGCAAGAAACAATACTTTTCACTGTATACTAATACATGTGACAATAATAAATCAAATCAAAATCAAATCAGCTTTCAAGTACTTTGGGAGCCTCCTGAGGTCGTAGAAGATGCAAAATAAATGAGTCATTTATGACCTCTATAAAACTGGCACAGTTTCTGTACTTGTTTAAATATTTCGCTTTCCAATAGGATGCACAAACCAAGAGTTTGCCATTCACGCCCCAGAGCCTGTTCCACCTCAATTCAGTTAGATAATGGCTCATCGGTCTCCCTACTCAATTTATCCCCCTTTGCCCCATATCTCTTAATATTCTCACTTTGCAATCTTGGTTCAATTGAAAATTTCAATTGGGGGTCCAAATTTCCACTATTAGGTGAATGCATGCTTCCATAAATCATTTATTAATGACAATTCTAAGGTTATGTCACTTATTCTGGATTTCCACACCTGAGGAAATAGTTTATTTCCCTTTCAATATTTCAATTATGTTGCCCTTTAATCTTTTAAAGGGAATGCAAACCTAGTCTTTTCAACATGTCCTCATAATTTAACCATTTTAATCTTGCTTTCATTCTGCTGCATATATGCTGTGTCCTGTTGAAGGCCAATTTTGTTGGGTGTGGTGCCCAGATTTGACTGCAATACTCTGGACATGGTATCATACCAGAGTTTTATGCAACTGTGGCATAACTTGCATAACTTCCGTAAGTTGTATCCTGGGCTCTTGAAATGGAAGCTAACATTGCACTGGAGTGTGTTGTTAGCGGAGTGTGGCGACTAGGGGATTTTTACAGTAACTTCATTGCAGTGTTAATGTAAGCCTACTTGTGACACGAATAAATAATCTTTAAGTTAGCTTTTGTACCTATCCACTAGTTTATAGTGACTTCTGTACGTTAAAACAGTAAATTTCTCTGCCTTTTCAGTTTCTAGCTTCTCATGTGTCTGCTTTTACTTAAATTAGATTGGTGACTAATCTAAGTAACTCATACCATTTTGAAGAGAGTATTAATGTTCATGTGTTTTATAGCCTATTGATATTTACCCACCATAGAAGTTCAGCTTAATTTTTTTTCAGTTACCTGTTTTATTTCTTCTGTTATAAACTGAAGAATGATATTGGCCATCCTTAACTAGCACAATTTCTATATTGAAATATTGTGATCAAAAGCTCTGCTATTTGCTTGTATTTTAGGATGTGTTTATAGAATGTGGTAGTGGCGTGGCTATATTATTGAACTGAACAAAGAAAATTACAGCACAGGAACAGGCCCCTCGGCCCTCCAAGCCTGCACCGACCATGCTGCCCGACTTAACTAAAACCCCCTACCCTTCCGGGGACCATATCCCTCTATTCCCATCCTATTCATGTATTTGTCAAGACGCCCCTTAAAAGCCATTACCGTATCCGCTTCCACTACCTCCCTCGGCAACGAGTTCGAGGCAACCACCACCCTCTGTAAAAAAATCTGCCTCGTACATCTCCTTTAAACCTTGCCCCTCGCACTTTAAACCTGTGCCCCCTAATAATTGACTCTTCCACCCTGGGAAAAAGCTTCTGACTATCCACTCTGTCCATTCCTCTCATAATCTTGTAGACTTCTATCAGGTCACCCCTCAACCTCCATCGTTCCAGTGAGGACAAACCAAGTTTCTCCAACCTCTCCTCATAGCTAATGCCCTCCATACCAGGCAACATCCTGATAAATCTTTTCTGTACCCTCTCCAAAGCCTTCACATCCTTCTCGTAGTGTGGCGACCAGAATTGAACACTATATTCCAAGGGAGCCTAACTAAGGTTCTATAAAGCTGCAACATGACTTGCCAATTTTTAAACTCAATGCCCCGGCCGATGAAGGCAAGCATGGTAATCCAGAGAACCAGAATTCAAACATTACTCGTGACAGTTGAGATTTTGAATTTGATTTTAAATAAACCTTTGAAAATGAAAAGCTGGACCTGGAAAAAAAAATGAATGAAGCTGAGAGATTATCATACAAACCTAACTGGTTCAAGGGAAGGAAACTGGCTTTTGTTCGTTTCATGCTAACGTGGCTAGCCTCAACTCTTTTTATTAATTCATGGGATGTGGGCATCACTGGCTGGGCCAGCATTTATTGCCCATCGCTGAAGGCAGCTCAGAATCAATCACATTGCTCTAGGTCTGGAGTCACATGTAGGCCACACGAGGTAAGGGCGGCAGATTTCCTTCCCTAAAGGACATTAGTGAACCAGATGGGTTTTTACGACAATTGACAATGGTTTTGTGGTCATCAGTAGACCTTTAATTCCAGATTTTTATCGAATTCAAATTTCGCCAGAATATTACCCTGGGTCTCTGAATTACTAGTCCAGCAACAATACCATTATGCCACTGCCTTCCTTGTTCTCTGAAGGCACTTGAATTGTTGGTGGTCACAAAACACCTTCAGGTACCATGCCCTAAGAGGGTATTGGCAACCATGAGCTTCCATTGGATTGATCCATGATTGGCAAACTACTGTTGTGATTTGCTATTGCTTTCTGCAGTATGACTGAGCAGGAAACCCTCCCATTCTTACCGTCGGGCATATTGGAAGGTTTTAAAAGCTGGTGATCAACCTGTTTGGCCACATTATGATACCATATCCAGAGTACTGCAGTCAAATCTGGGCACCACACTGAACAAAATTGGCCTTCAACAGGATACAGCATATGTGCAGCAAAATGATACCAGGGTTAAAATGATTATGAACACAAGTCCTGGAATGGAACTTGAACCCAAAACTTCTGCCCCAGAGACAAGGATGCTACCACTGCACCAAAAGACCTCTCACCAACAATTATGGTTGGGAAAGGAATGTCATGATGCTCATATCTCAAGAATGAATTTTAAAAGTGCTGCCAGGGCTTGGTGTCCTTTTCCATCTTGGGTACTACCAATTCTTCAGAGCAATTATTTACAACCGTGGTTACTTTGTCTAATTATGATATCACCTCCTATTATATTTGACTCTTATTATCGCATGTATCTCTATTGACACCAACCAGCTAATCAGTTGGAGATGTGGAAGTGTGCACTTAGTCCATGTTTTATACAACCAACAGCAAAATGTATTTGCAGTCAATTTAAAGAGGGTCCCTATGAACTGAATGTGAAATAAATTCAGGTATTATTGAGGCTGAAAGTATCAATCATATCCATTTTGGTGAGGAATTGTGGTGTCACTATCGGCAATTGTGCATTTTTTTCTTGTCCAGTTTATTTCCTACAACTCGATTTATTGCTGCTTTTGTTGAACTAAAATCGGAATGATGTGGAAAACAGTTCTGAGATCACTGGAAACTACTGCACTCTGTCACTTAGATGAATTTACTCCAGTTTTATTTTTGAATAATTAAAGCTTGTTACTGCATTTTTCTCAAAATTGTCAAATTTCTATTTCTCGCCTTTCTATCATTTGGTCTAAAATGTACTTTCAATAGAATAACAGTTCCCCTATTCTTCTCAATTCTGGTCAGATAGATTCAACTTTACAACATTCCCATGTCATCTTTGTTTAGATGCTGCTTTCGAATCTATATATAATACCTCTTCACCTGTATTCATTGGTGTTCTTCCTGAATATTTTGTTTTCAGAAATGTTCAACTCTGAGTTCTGGCCTAGCCTAACGCATGCCTCTTAATAGTATCAAATCATTCCTGCATAGCAATTTGTGCCTTTTGTTCACCAATGTTATTCAAAGTATTTTGTGCAAACCTGCCTCCTGTTTAATAGTCTGACATGTTTCAATCCCTCCTATTTCCAATCTGTTCTCTTTTTAACATATGTAACTCTAGGCCATCGTACCAATGACAAAAGTGAGAATATTGAAAAACCATTTCAACCCGAGTAATATTTTTAAGCAATCTATTTTTGAGAGTTTTTCTTAGCTGTAAGTACACCAAGGAACAGGGTAATGAAAGTAGTTTCTCTTCCTGTCTGCCTTCTAATGAGTTTTGCCTTTAATACATTGACTCTGTCCATTTAAGCCAGAGAGGTGAAGGATTTGAGACCTTGGTGACTACTTGATGCATTGGAGAAGCTGCTGCCACCTGTGACATTGTCACTCTATATATTCCAGTCTTTTCAGGGGATGAGAATAATCAAGTGCAACACTGATTGCACAGACTTAGCATGATCTCCTTAATGGCAGGACTCTTATTTTGATTTACTCAACCAGTAACTCAAATTAACCTGTTATTGAATGGTAAGGCTTGATCAACTTCCATGCTGTTCTGCTCAGTAGTCTGAGAGATTTGTTTAACACTTTGGTCTTTCTTGCCAGAATTGGGATCTAGATTCACTGCTTTAAAATCAACATGCAATATATAGCCAAATATCTTTTTAAAAAATGAGTAAATCTCCATGCTAGAAAAGAATAGGATAAATCAAGTAGCAATTAGTGATCTTTAGTTGACTATGCCTTGCAATTAATCTTGACCTCTTCCTGCACCCATTGTCTTATTGACTGCAACATCCTTACTAGTTTACTGATATAGTAGCACCACCTAAAATCCAGAAACCATTTAATATTTGCACTACTTGGTTTTCCATTTCCTATTTTAAAGAAATTCTCAGTTTTGAAGTTGTAGCTTTGACCTTTCTTTCAGTTCCAGATGAAAAATCCCCAAAACAATTGCCTAATTGAGGTATACAATGTTTTTGCCAGCCAAGAACTGCTATGAGTTGACCTGTGAGCCTTTGATGGATACCAGAACTAGGACAACTTCCCTTTTCTAAATAGGCAATTCCCAATTGAAGTTTTGAAAACATTTGCCTGTTGCCACAAGCAAACTATTATAGCATATCCTTGCATTTTAAAGATGATAAAAGTACTGGTTTATAGTCAAAAACTGACCCACTGCCTGGATGATGAAGCCTTGCATTCAATAAGAATATGCATGTTGGAGTGCTGCAAGTTCACGTCAAGCTAAAATATGCTTTTCTCTTAAAGCTGCCTGTTAACATGGCTACACCACGACTTCAACGCACAATGTCCAGAACAGGTGAAAGTTTATACAAGTCACTAGGATTGGAGAAAGGGGCTACGCCAGAGGAAATTAAAAAAGCATACAGGTATGAAACTTTACTGTTCTATTTGAAACCATAACTATTTAATATTCTGAGATTTTCCAGTAACTACTGTGAACTTATTGTTAAGCAACAGAATAGAGTTTTAACATTCAGTATATTGAAACGTGTTTGAATGCTTTACAACTGCATTTACACCATTTATAGATTTGCAGCATGGACTTGCTTCGTATACTGATGGGTGAGAACTTCAATTTCTATGCTCACATATGGTTGCAGTTTGAATACATAAACCAGTGCCAGGCACGCTTAACAAAAGCCAGGTCTTCTGAGGACCCCATTAACCAGGTTTGACGCAAAGAATCTAGTTAACATTTCAGTGCATAACTGCGGGATTGCTACACTGTTGGAGAGGCCATTTTATTCTTTGTTTGAATCCCTCCAATCAGATTCCCTGTTGCAGAAATGGCTTTTACTGAAGTCACAAATTGCACCCTGTGTGACTGTGACAAAAGTAAACGTTTCCTCCTCTTAACACCTTTTTACTATTGTCCAACTGGGTGGGGCTGCTCTCATTAGGGTCCATTCTTATCTAATTGTAGTCTGGCTTGTCTTCCTGCACCTGTCTGGTGTCCCTCAAGGATCTATCCTTGGCCACCTCGTATTTCCCATCTACACGCTGTCCTTGGCAACATTATCCAAGGCACAGCATTAGTTTTCAAATTTAAACTGGCAAGACCCAGCTCCACCTCATCACCACCGTTTCTCAGCTCATCCACTGTTTGGGTGTATAGAATTTGGAATATTGCTGAAGAAAGACATTTTGTCAAATCTTTTCATCTTGCACTCATCAGGGCAAATCACAATACCAATGTCAGGGGCAACAACAACTTTATATTGTATGAAAAGAGTGTTCTGCTGGTTGGCAATTGGACTGTGACTGCCAGAAGCATTGCTTTGTACTAATTGATGGTGACTTACTGTTAACTGCCAAGCATTGTTTGAAATTTAAACCCAGCGGCTTGACTCAGGTCAAGGCATTGTCTTGTGTCATGTTTTTTTTAGCTGAAACAGCCACAATGTTGTTCTTTCTCTCTACAAAGAACAGGGTCCTGTTTATTAATATATGTAGCTTCCAGTACAAGCAATGTGCCACGCTGAGCCCGACTGACAATGTTAAATTAGTCGTCAGCATAATTTTTTTAGCACACTGAGGATTATTTAGCAAATGTCCAATTGTGGAATCACATCAAATGTTGGGGGCTGGGTATGTCATGTGGGGGAGGAGGAGGTCCTTTGGAGTGTAGGGTCGAGGGTTTGGTAAGGGTCTGTGAAATAGTTATCCAGAAGCTAGAATTTGTTTTAATTCTTCTAACTTTTTCTGGGTAACTACTCATGTAAGATGGTCAGAACCATCAAAGTTTGCCATTTAAAATGCATTTTCGAATGGTTCTCAGTTCAGGCCAATTGTCCATGGGGAAATTTGCACTCCCAGGCAATTGATGTGCAAATCTTACTTGGAAATCTCTGGGGGAAGATTCCCATCGCATCTTTGGGGATCCCAAAATATAACTCCGGAACTCTGAAGTTACAGCCCAACCTGGTATGGGGGTGCTGGTCAACCAGTAAATGTTGACCGGGACACCAGGCAGACAGCCTCCTGTTCTTCAGTTAGTGGCTTGATGAGATCTTTTATCTGCCTGAACAGGTAGACTGGTTATCAATGTAACACTTCAATTGAAAGGTGGTACTTAACAATGAATACTTACTTTCAATCTTTCATTTTTGGAATGTGAGCTGCTGCCACGGTCACATTTATTTTAGAGCCCCAAATGCCCAAAGGTGACATTCAGCTTCTTGAATCTCTTCAGTCTATGTGGTGAATATAGTTCTATAATATTGTTGGGAAAGGAGTGTCAGGATTTTGACCCAGCCACAAATTAGGAAAAGCAATTAAATATATTTGCCAGGATGGTATAGGACTTGGAGGTGATAGTGTTTCCATGCACCTGTTGTTCTTGTCCTGTTAGATAGTAGAGGTTTTGGGTTTGACAAGTGCAGCATAAGAAACCTTAGCAAGTTACTGCACTGCATGCAGCACTAACAGGTAAAATTAACTGGACCAACATTGTAGCTGGTCCAGTTAGTTACTAGCCAATGATGACATCCAGAACATTGATGGGAGTTTTGCACAAATATTTGAAGGTGGCAGGAATGGTTTTAAAGAAAATGCAATTCATAAAGTACAAGGCATCTTGGTCTGTAACAGAAATCCAGGGAGTTGTGCTAAACCTATATAAAATACGAGTTCAGCCCAACTTGGGCGCTGTGTCCAATTCGAGATACTACACTCTCGGGAAGGACATGAAGGTTTTTGGTAAGATTTACTAGAAATTATTTGAGGGTTGAAGGATTACGGTTCGATGGTTAGATTGGAGAAGCTGGAGTCGTTCTCCTTGGAGGAGAGAAGGCTAAGGAGATTGATAGAAATGTTTAAAATAATGTAGGTTTGAGAGTAAATAAAAAGAAGCTATTCTAATGATGAAGGATAAATAATTGGAGAATACAGATTAATGCTAAATTGTTAAATAATCAGATGGGAGAAATGGAAGAAATTTTACCCAACAAGTTTTGTTCCCAAATGAATTATCTGGCCGTCTAGTCTGATGGATAGAGATTCACTAATAGGATTCAAAAGAGAAAATGAAAAATGTACAGGACCATGGAGAAAGAACCGGAGGTTGCGACTAATTGGATAGAACAAATCCAGGCAAAATGGGCTGACTGGCCGCCTCAATGCTATATTATTCTATGGTAATGCCATTCTCACGGGAGGTGGTTTTGTATATCCACTTGAGGAGGAATTGCCTCAGTTTAGTGTTGCATCTGAAATATGACACCTGACAGTGTAGAATAAGGGGTCGATTTATTTAGGACTGAGATGAGAAATTTCTGCACTCGGTTGTGAATCTTTGGATTGTCTACCCATAGAGTTGTGGATTTTCCATTGTTGAGTATGTTCAAGGCTAGGATAAGTAACTTTTGATCTCTCTAAATTGAGGGATATGTAGAACAAGTGGGAAAGTGGATTTGAGGCAGATCAGCTATGTGAATTGCTGGAGCAGGCCATATGGTCATCTCCTCTTTCTCATGGTCTTGTGTGAAAGACATTGCAGGACAACCTTGCAAATTGTCAAATAGATGCCAATATTTGAGATCTCTTGGCTACGGGTGCTTTTTTCTTTATCCTTTCATGGGATGTGGGTGTCACAGACAAGATCAGCATTTGATGCCCATCCTTAATTGTCCTTGATCTGAGTGGCTTGCTTGGCCATTTCAGAGTCAAGAATCACATATAGGTCGGACCAGGTAAGATTGGCGCATTTTCTTTCCTCAAGGAAATCAATGAACCAGATGGCTTTCATGGAGACTAACTATATACTCCAGATTTTTATTTATTGAATTCAAATTCCACAAGCTGCCTTTGTGGTATTTGAGCCGCTTTTCCCAGAGCTTTAGCCTGGGTCTCTGGATTAGTCGACCAGTGACATTGCCACTGCACCGCTACCACCCATTAGTGTGGATATTTCTGAAGCACAGGGTCATCAGCACTGCAGCTAAGATGTCGCTGAAACTCTGCCTTTTGATGTATCCAGTGCACACATATTGCATGCTTAAATAGTGCATTGTGGCTGGAAATTGCAGTTGGGTATCCAAGTATCTTAGTGTTGCCATTGACTCTACTTTCTTCATCTCTTTGGGAATGGGAGCCATCATCTGCTTGGGTTGTCTGCATTCTTCAAGTCGGTCTTGAGGTACCCATGGATGATCCAGAGCATTTCTTAGGCAGCTTAGGCAGTTTGACCTCCCTTATGTTTCTTTGTTTGTCTTCCTAATTCAAGCACCTCTGAAGGGAATTCCTCCTGCAAAATCCATTGGTAGACCATAAGATATAGAAATAAAATTAGGCCATTCAACCCATTGAATCATGGCTGATATGATTCTCATCCCCCCCCCTCCCCTGCCTTCTCCCCGTAATCCTTGATCCCCTTGTCGATCAAGAACCTATCTATCTCTGTCTTAGAGACACTCAATTACCTGGCCTCCACAGCCCTTTGGCAATAAGTTCCACAGATTCACCACCCTCTGGCTGAAGAAATTCCTCCTCCTCTCAGTTTTAAAGGAGCATCCCTTCACTCTGAGATTGTGCCCTTGAGTTCTAGTCTCTCCAATAGTGGAAACATCCTCTCCTTAACCACTCGATCTAGGTCTCTCAGTACCCCCCACCCCCCCCCCCCCCCCTCATCCTTCTAAACTCCATCGATTATAGACCCAGACTCCTCAACCACTCTTCATATGACAAACCCTTTATTCCTGGGATCATTCTTGTGAACCTCCTCTGAACCCCCTCCAAGGTGCAAATATTTAGGTTGTGTGAAAAAGTTCATAAAGCATCAAATAAGCTTAGAGGCATGTAAGTATGTTAATATCACTGAGTTCTTTCCATGAGCTCCTGTGTTCTTACATTCCCTAATGTTGGATGCCTGTTTTGTGGATTAGAAGCCAGAAAGTGGCATGCAGGGCATGTCAATTTTCAAATTGATTATTGAAGTAAAGGCCCGACTTAAGGTAAAATTGTCCAATTTGGTGTTTGCTGTCCATGGGAGCTTTTTTTGTGGACTGAAAAATGTGGGCAGCAGGGTTAGTTAGCTGACTAAAAGGAGTCAGCAGTGGCATAGCTGAGCTGCTGAAATTACTGATCAGAACGTGAAAGTGATTAATAAAAACATTACATTTTTTTGTGTGTAGTTGAGTTGTAATTTCTGTTAAAACGACCTCCATATTCCTGCAGTAATTTTCCTGCATCATAAGTACTCCAATTTTTCTTCTAGCCTGGTGCAATATTTAGTTCTGATATGGCTTCATCTGTTGTAAGAATTCTCTTTTCTGTAAACTCATTACAATATTTAACAAGCCCTACTGAGTTCTGCTGCATTTGGGTTAAATTTAATTTCTTGACATTATACCACCATCGAAATATATTTAATTTTAATGCTGGTACTTGGCCCACATGCAGAGTTAAAGACACTAGTGCTGTGACCTGGCTTGTGATCCAGGTTTACAATGTAAAATATAACTTTATGATTGTGCAGTACCTATTAAGAATGAGGTTGCTGTTCTGGTAGTTATATGGTTAAAGAAGCTGATTTAATTACCAGTTTATTTTTAATCAGACACTAATACAAAACAAAATTCTGTGAATACTGGAAATTTGAATCAAATCAGAATGTATTGGAAATGCTCAGCACATCAGGCAGGACCTGTGGCGGTAGAAATGTGTTTTTCTCTCCACAAATACCTCTTGACCACTTGAGTATTTCTAGCATTTTAAAAATTATTTTTTGCAACATCCCTAGCACAAGAACAGTTCGCCTCCAGCAGCGTCTGGGGCCAGTTTATAGTCTTGGTAGTCTTTCAAGTTTTAATCGTTTTGTTTTCCAACCAGAAAACTTGCCCTCAAATATCACCCAGACAAAAATCCAGACAATCCTGATGCATCAGAGAAGTTTAAGGAAATAAACAATGCAAATGCTATTCTGAACGATGATAATAAGAAACGCATCTATGATGAGTATGGCTCAATGGGACTGTATGTGGCGGAGCAGTTTGGAGAAGAGAGCGTCAAATACTACTTTTTGATGAACAAATGTTGGTTTAAGGTGAGTTTAATTTTTTTAAATCTATGACGGTTGAATTATCTGCATCTTAAATTTTTTTAATGTTTCTATAAATCCTTTGCTAATGTAAAATGGTGCAGCTGATTGTGTTTCTGTTCATACTATTCAGATGTTTGTCACCAGTTTTTGTTTGATTTGCTGCATCAAAATGAAAAATACCTTAAAGCTGGCTCCGCTATTGATCCAATACCATGAATAGTTTTTGGAGTACGTCAATGTGTACCTAATGTTTCTGATCGGTATTCAATTTCACTTTTATTGTCTGTGCAGAAATTCATTTTGGGTACATTGTTTATTTCTTTAAAATTCTGGAAATCTAGAAATAAAAATTTGTATTTGAAAACTATTCCAATTCATTAAAATAGAGCCCCACCGTAAGTGCGTATCCTCATCCATCTATCAAACTTATGGTAAAAATTCTTAGAGAATTTGATGAAATGAGAAGGAATCTGGGAAGTGTGGATTGGCACAGGCTGTTCTCTGGTAAGAATGTAAATGGAAAGTGGGAGGCCTTCAAAGGAGAAATTTTGAGAGTGCAGAGTTTGTATGTTCCTGTCAGGATAAAAGGCAAAGTAAATAGGAATAAGGAACCTTGGTTCTCGAGGGAGATTATAACACTGATTAAGGGGAAGAGAGAGTTGTATGAAATGTGCAGGCAGCAAGGAACACATCAGATGCTCGAGGAGTATAAAAAGTGCAAGAAGCTACTTAAGAGGGAAATCAGGAGGGCTAAAAGAAGACATGAGGTTGCTTTGGCAGACAAAGTGAAGGAAAATCCAAAGAGCTTCTATAAGTATGTTAGGAGCAAAAGGATAGTGAGGGATAAAATTGGTCCTCTTGAAGACCAGAGTGGTAGACTGTGCATGGAACCAAAAGAGATGGGGGAGATACTAAATGGTTTTTTTGCATCCGTATTTACTGAGGAAACGGGCATGGAGTCTACGGAAATAGGGCAAACAGGTAGGGAGGTCATGGAACCTTTACAGATTAAAGGGGAGGAGGTGCTTCCTGTCTTGAGGCAAATCAGAGTGGATAAATCCCCAGGACCGGACAGGGTATTCCCACGGACCTTGAGGGAAGCTAGTGTTGAACTTGCAGGGGCCCTGGCAGACATATTTAAAATGTCAGTATTCACGGGGGAGGTGCCGGATGATTGGAGGGTGGCTCATGTTGTTCTGTTGTTTAAAAAAGGTTCCAAAAGAAATCCGGGAAATTATAGGCCAGTAAGTTTGACGTCGGTGGTGGGCAAGCTGTTGGAAGGTGTGATAAGGGATAGGATCTACAAATATTTGGATAGACAGGGACTTATTAGGGAGAGTCAACATGGCTTTGTGCGTGATAGGTCATGTTTGACCAATCTATTAGAGTTTTTCGAGGAGGTTACCAGGAAAGTGGATGAAGGGAAGGCAGTGGATTTCAGCAAGGCTTTTGACAAGTTCCCTCATGGGAGGTTAGTTAGGAAGGTTCAGTCGCTGGGTATACATGGGGAGGTAGTAAATTGGATTAGACACTGGCTCAATGGAAGAAGCCAGAGAGTGGTTATGGAGGATTGCTTCTCTGAGTGGAGGCCTGTGACTAGTGGTGTGCCGCAGGGATCGGTGTTGGGTCCATTGTTGTTTGTCATCTATGTCAATGATCTGGATGATGATGTGGTAAATTGGATCAGCAAATTTGCTGATGATACATAGATTGGAGGTGTAGTGGACAGTGAGGAAGGTTTTCAAAGCTTGCAGAGGGATTTGGACCAACTAGAAAAATGGGCTGAAAAATGGCAAATGGAATTTAACGCAGACAAGTGTGAGATATTGCACTTTGGAAGGACAAACCAAAGTAGAACGTACAGGGTAAATGGTAGGACTCTGAAGAGTGCAGTTGAACAGAGGGATCTGGGAATACAGGTACAGAATTCCCTAAAAGTGACGTCACAGGTGGATAGGGTCGTAAAGAGTGCCTTTGGTACATTGGCCTTTATAAATCGGAGTATTGAGTATAAAAGCTGGAGTGTTATGGTAAGGTTATATAATGATGTGGAGATGCCGGCATTGGACTGGGGTAAACACAGTAAGAAGTTTAACAACACCAGGTTAAAGTCCAACAGGTTTATTTGGTAGCAAAAGCCACACAAGCTTTCGGAGCTGCAAGCCCCTTCTTCAGGTGAGTGGGAATTCTGTTCACAAACAGAGCATATAAAGACACAACCTCAATTTACATGAATAATGGTTGGAATGCGAATACTTAGAGCGAATCAAGTCTTTAAGAAACAAAACAATGTGAGTGGAGAGAGCATCAAGACAGGCTAAAAAGATGTGTATTGTCTCCAGACAAGACAGCCAGTGAAACTCTGTGGGGGTTACAAATAGTGTGCCATGAACCCAATATCCCGGTTGAGGCCGTCCTCGTGTGTGCGGAACTTGGCTATCAGTTTCTGCTCAGCGACTCTGCGCCGTCGTGTGTCGCGAAGGCCGCCTTGGAGAACGCTTACCCGAATATCAGAGGCCGAATGCCCGTGACCGCTGAAGTGCTCCCCAACAGGAAGAGAACAGTCTTGCCTGGTGATTGTTGAGCGGTGTTCATTCATCCGTTGTCGCAGCGTCTGCATAGTTTCCCCAATGTACCATGCGTTCTCCAAGGCGGCCTTCGCGACACACGACGGCGCAGAGTCGCTGAGCAGAAACTGATAGCCAAGTTCCGCACACATGAGGACGGCCTCAACCGGGATATTGGGTTCATGGCACACTATTTGTAACCCCCACAGAGTTTCACTGGCTGTCTTGTCTGGAGACAATACACATCTTTTTAGCCTGTCTTGATGCTCTCTCCACTCACATTGTTTTGTTTCTTAAAGACTTGATTAGTTGTAAGTATTCGCATTCCAACCATTATTCATGTAAATTGAGGTTGTGTCTTTATATGCTCTGTTTGTGAACAGAATTCCCACTCACCTGAAGAAGGGGCTTGCAGCTCCGAAAGCTTGTGTGGCTTTTGCTACCAAATAAACCTGTTGGACTTTAACCTGGTGTTGTTAAACTTCTTACAAGGTTATATAAGGAATTGGTGAGTTTGAATTTCGAGTATTGTGTGACAGTTTTAGTCACCTAGTTACAGGAAGAATGTAAATAAGGTTGAAAGAGTGCAGAGAAGGTTCACAAGGATGTTGCCGGGACTTGAGAAGCTGAGTTACAGAGAGAGATTGAATAGGTTGGGACTTTATTCCCTGGAGCGTAGAAGAATGAGGGGAGATTTGATAGAGGTGTATAAGATTTTGATGGGTATAGATAGAGTGAATGCAAGCAGGCTTTTTCCACTGAGGCTAGGGGAGAAAAAAAACCAGAGGGCATGGGTTAAGGGTGAAAGGAAAAAAGTTTAAAGGGAATATTAGAGGGGGGGGGGGCTTCTTCACGCAGAGTGTGGTGGGAGTGTGGAATGAGCTGCCGGATAAAGTGGTAAATGCGGGGTCACTTTTAACATTTAAGAAAAACTTGGACGGGTTCATGGATGAGAGGGGTGTGGAGGGATATGGTCCAAGTGCAGGTCAGTGGGACTAGGCAAAAAATGGTTCGGCACAGACAAGAAGGGCCAAAAGGTCTGTTTCTGAGCTGTAATTTTCTATGGTTCTAGAAGGGCATAAATGAGCTCAAGGTCTGATTTTGTTTCTGCAACTGAGGGATTGTAGCCTTTGCCCTGAATGAGATCAGCGGTAATACTGAGGCATAGGGTGACTCTGATTGCTCATGATTCTCCTATGTCGAAATTCTTTGAGAGTAGATTTCGTCAAGAAAAGCTTCAAAATACATTCAAAATACTGTTCAAATACTATTCCAGCCTGATTCATTATCTCTGTGCCCTTAAACAACAGTACTCGGAGAGACATCCAAATGGATAATACTCTCAACTATTGGCACACAGAAGAGTTTCTGTGGGATCTACTGAAAGGATTTTAATTTTCTGAGCTAATGTAATCATGTATGTCCCTTGGCCACCACATCTATACACTGATCCAATTCAAGAACTTTTTAATACCTATAATACTTGTAGTTAGTAACCATTGCAATGTTCTCATCATAAATCTTAATGGGAACAGTATTGCTAGCTTTTGTTTCCAGAAGTCTATAACTCGTTCTTCCAGTTTTGATTCCATTTAAGAGAATTGTTATCACCATTTTACAAGCTTCTCCTATGAGACCCACAAGTACCATATTATCAACATGCTTAAGGATTGTTGTGTCATTGCTTTTCGTCCCTTATACAAATGAATGTTAGAATATAAAAGTGAAAATACACGGCCCTGAGGAGATTTCTTACCGTGGGCTCTGACTAAATCCCAGAAACTAAACACCTGTTGGGTCCTGTTGTGAAGGAAATCACTGATCCAAACTAGAAGAATAGGATTGACATCAAGGTTTTTCAGTTGTTCAATAAGCTTGAATGGTTGCATAGTATTAAAAGCTGAAGAGGAATCAATAAAGGTAACGCAAGCATAATTGCTTAATTATCCGTGTGCTGTTGGATCAGATGCACCAAGGTTAGAACATCATCTTCTACTGATGAGGTTGATAGGCAAACTCTAACAGATCGATATGTGGAACAAGAGGATCTGAAAGACATTTTGACAAAATGTACTTGAAACACATCATGATTAATGGTGTAAGAGCAACTGGTCTGTAATCATTCAGCTCAGCAGTTTGCGAGTTCTTAGCAACTAGGACAATAGTGCCTGATTTCCAACAGCAAGAAACAGTATATATGCGAAATAATTTCTGAAATACTGTAGGAAAAGAACTGTCAACTGATGAGCACACACCTTAATTATTTTCCGCATGCTTCCCATGGATTCACTCGCTTGTATTGGTTCTCCACCTCCCATTTGTTGATTATAACACAAGATCCTTCTAATTCATGAAGTACAGAATGATATTTTCTTTAAATTCATCATTTCCAAACTAGCTTAAAAAAAATCATTCACAACATCATGAGGATTATTTGCAGCCAAAAAGGGGTTATTTTTCTTTCAATGCAAAACCTGCCATGCATATCTGTCCAAAACCAGTTATGCAGCCTATCTGTAGACACACCTTTCGCATTCTGAATTTCCTTCCTGGCTTTGATTTTCAGTTCAAGTTTTTCTTGATTCCCTACATTAAATGCAATTTGTTTTCCATCGTTATTACTTTCAAGTCCTTTTGTAATCCAGGGTTTCTCATTTGGCTAGATCTGAATCATTTTGGAAATGAAGCTGTTCACAGAAGATGATATAATCATTTTATGACATCTCTGCTCTTAATTACATATTATCCTCCATTAAAAATATCCCATTTGTTTAGTACAGCTAACTTATCCCAAAATATCTTACCACTGCTCTTCTTTGGTTCTTGTCAATGTTTTTATATACATAACTGATAATGACTAGATTTAAATGTTTCCATGCTTTGTACTTGTGTACAGTGTTGTAATGTACAATGTTTTAATGTAATATTTATGTGACATTACACAACCACTTGCACATTGTTTCTTGCCAACAGAGCTCCTACTTCCTTTGTAATTTTTGAGCCAGACTTGTAAGTGAGTGATTGTAATTCCTTCTGGACCCAAATTACTGTCTGTGGATTTCTCAGAATTTCCCCAGATGATTTTCGCACGAGAGTTTCCAAACTCCGCTCCTAACTTTCCCTTAGCAGTTTGCATTCCGAAATCCAGTCCCGGTTTTCCAAATTACACTTTTAAGGAAAGTCGCTGCTGCACTTTTAACAGAGAAACTGGTATCCAGGTTTTACACCATCGCCTTTTGAGGATTTCTTTGTCTTGATTGCTATACAAACTGTTCACAATTGCTTTAACTCTCAATTACCAGACTCTTATTAAAATGGCATCAAGTTTTTGATTTACCTCTGAAGTCCACTTTCCCACTTTAAATCTGGTTACTGCAATTGTCTCTTTAACACAGAATACTTTGTGCACTCTTCCTTAAATTTTTCTGAACAATATCTTGGTCCCTGTTCTCTTAACTTCAGTCATCTTAAAACATTATTTCTGTCCCAATTTCCTGGTTACCTGGAATGTAGCTGGTGCTTTGGGCAACCTACCTCTTTGCAGCTCCAGTCTTGTCTCGTCTTTCTCCTGGCAGAGTTGTGAGATGTTCACTCCCTGGTGTCTGTCTTCAATATATCCAGCGGAAACTAAACTTTTAAAAGCTTTTCTATCTTCCAAGGCCCCCTGTTGCTAAGCATCCACTCTTCCCCCTCTAACAATAGAATCACATTTGGAACTTAACCAATCCCCACACACACACACACACACCTTTGCCCAGCATGAATCTTAACTCTAGGTTTTACCCTTTCAGACACACAAACATTAAATTAAACCCACTTAAACCTCTACCGTATTTCTAATGTTTACCCATACAAATATAAATCCCTAGAAGTACTTTGTTTTGCTATTATGTAAACACTTTTTGCAACATTCTCCCCAGCCTCAAGAAAATACCTACCTTCCTTGTTGCACTGTCCATTCGCACACAATTCATCAAATATGACTATTTGGATTTGGGATAGGTCTGAGCAATTGCTCAGTACATTTTGGATACAGATTTGACCCTCTGGTAGGACTCGTATGTTTTGTGGACCACTGTAGATTTTGTCCATCATGATATCCAATGACGATTTACAATTAATCCATTGTGTGTTCAAATTTTTAAAGTGCCAAGTAAATATATTGATGAGGATGGTGGTTGGCGAGCAGGAAGAGGATGGGGGCTTCCTGCTCTCCAACCACTTTCCAGTTCTTCCTTTTACATTGCAATGAACTTGTTCCAGATTGCAGGAAACTAAAATGTTTGAGCAGTTTTTAATTGTGACCTTGCAAAACCACATTGCAGAGGTTTATGCTCTGCATTTTTCTGTTGTCTGAAATGGTGTTGTTAAGTGTACACAGTGGGTTCACAGTTTAAATTGGTACAATAATCTTTTAATGTAAGTAATTTCATTTTGAACGTGTATAGTTTTAAGATGAAAAGTTACCTAAAATTGAAATGCTTCAACTGAGATTCAAGTGAAAAAAAACTCCATGATCTTAAATGTGGCAGAGCTCTGTGGCT
Source organism: Mustelus asterias (assembly GCF_964213995.1). NCBI lineage: Eukaryota > Metazoa > Chordata > Chondrichthyes > Carcharhiniformes > Triakidae > Mustelus > Mustelus asterias. Next base: position 86,389,877 of record NC_135805.1, read on the forward strand.
TTTTGCTATGAGTTCTGACATTTGATTGAAGGACTTTGAACTGAGATAATCTCATTGATCTCAGCGGGCTCTTCATAAATTTTTAATTAAAGTCAGGTGATGGATTTAAAAGTAGTTCTGTTACTCTATTTGCTTTTTAATGTCATAGCCCATAATAAGCTATTTCCCTACATTTTTAACAATCTTTTTTTCATTATGTGGCAGGCTCTTGTTATATGCTGTGGCATTTTCACTGGATGCTGCTGCTGCTGTTGCTGTTGCTTCTGTTGTGGAAAATGCAAGCCTTCAGGAGAAATGGAAGATTATGATGTTATCAATCCTGAAGATTTAGAGGCACAGATTAGAGCAGAGCAAGGTGGTGACGGTGGTAAGTCTGTGCAAATGGTCACTATTTGTTAGCTGTGAAGCTTTATTTCCCGTTAAAATTTACAATGTAAACTATTTACACCAAATTGAAATTTGCCAAAAAGACTCTTCAAAGGACACCACCAAATGAATCATTTGGAAAAGTTAGCCAACCGGTCATCTTTATCCAGCATTGCTGAGCTGTAAATAGTACATGTAAGCTCAGTACATGTAATGATCAGGTTCATTAATCAGTCTTTGAAAGTATAAAGTCCTATGATTCAAGTTCTGGAAATGTTCATACACAACTGGTGCTTTAAACCTACCGAATGTCAAGAGTTTTGTAGATTCTGTCATTTTTGTGATTCAAGATGACAATGTTTTTCTGAAATGTACATATGTTCCCAGAATTTTGTGTAGTATACCTCTTAAATGTAACACAAGTATAAGAATAAATTCCGCTTTCTGTTGCTAACTGTGATAAGAGTTTGATACTGTATAACATTGCACCCAAATGAAAACTTTATATTGTTGACTGCTGGATTTTTGGGTGCTTTTGTTAAAAGTAGAAATAGCATCAAAGATTGTTTGATATTGTCAATAATGGGATAGAATATTCTCAATGTGACAACATGTTTCTTGATGGAATTTGTTGAAAAGCATGTGGTAAAATTGCTTTTCATTGCTAGCAGTTAGCATTAGATGTGCAATCATTCTAAAATAAAATAGTTGATATTTATTGGAATAATGTTAGCTGGGAAGAATTGAAAGCAATGTTATCACCACTAGCCGCTGTTGAATGAGCCCTTGTTAGTGGCGAAGAACCAAGTTTGATGAGGGAGATGAGTAACGATAGAAAACTGGAGCAAGGAATAATCTGTTGATGGAACCCCAGTGTTGTCAAGATAATTGAAGATGACCAATCAAGGAAAAGTTGCACAATTCCTACTTGGAAAAAGTTGCACAATTCCTACTTGGAAAAAGTCTCAAAGAAACATTTTGTCACTCCATTTAGTTGAATACGTTTTAGTGCGTTCATTGTTGGAATTATGTTTTTGAATATTGGTGTCTTAGTGTAACATTGTCACAAACCTTTCAGGTTTCATTTTTGCCACCCAGTGTCAGTATAATATGGGATGAAGTTAAAAGAGGGAATAATTATGTTCCATCTTTTCTTAGTCCCAAATTGTCCTTGTATCAGAGTTCCTAAACTTGACAGTTGGAAAATCTCGATTGTTATAATTGGCTAAGACAATTGTTTGAGCAATTATTGTTGCACTTTTCCATGGATAGAGACACTCTGACTTTGTAGTGCTGTGTGTTTCAGTATATTTGTCAAATAATAAATGGCACTGTGATTTGTGCAAAATTGTTTCTAAACTTCAATTGTTTAGCCCCATTTTTTTAGTTTCAAGTATTTGGTCAAGAAACAAACATGCTATAGAGACCAATAAAGTACAGATTTTATTTAAATTTATTTTAATCTTTGAACACAGCCACTGAGAATCATAACAGGTCTTGCTATAACAATTGAGATGTATAACTCATGCCTTATATAGCAAGAATCTAATGTAGAATGGTGGAATTTAATTATTCCCTCTTCTGACATTTTTCTAATTTAGTACATACACTCTTTCAAAATTGTGTATTTTTAATTTCCTCATTTATGGAAAAGTACGAATGTTTACTCAAATATAAATTGCTTCATTGGGGTTTAATTTCTATGATACAAGACTAAATCCTTCAAAAGGTAGCACAGTGTAGTAGTTTAAAATGTTATTTGCATATAGACCAGATTTTGAGAGCAACAGTTATTAGGTATATCAATTTGAGTGCTCGTGGATCATTTGGACATATGATCTGAGTCAAATTTAGCATCATCACAAAATCGTAATCCTAAAGATTGTAACCTCAAACTCCAGGTTTTAGTTTTTAAATTTTTTACTTGATTTGATCTAATGCTTTGTTTAAATTGTTAAACATGTATATTGTATCCCATTGCATTATAGGAAAGAGGTAGTACAATTTCAGTGAATTAAACTGCCCAAAAATATTTCTTCACTCTATCAAATATCTCAATTTTGATTTAGAAGTAATTTGAACAAAGCTTTGGCTCTTTGATTACTAAGTACAAACTCAGATTTATTGGGGAGGTGGTGGTGCAGTAGTATTGTCACTGGACCAGTAATCCAGTGACCCATAGTAAGGCTCCGGGGACCATGAAGCTATTGTTGATTGTTGTAAAAACCTATTTGGTCCACTAATGCCCTTAAGGGAAGAGAATCTGTTGCCCTTACTGGTCTGGCCTACATGTGACTCCAGACTCATGGTGATGTGGTTGATTCTTAAAATACTCTCTGAAATGGCCTGGAAAGCCACTCAAGGCCAATTAGGAATGGGCAATTAGTGCTGGCCTTGCCAGTGACACTCATGAATGAATAAAAAAGTTAGTATTGTATATTTACTCTTTTGTGCAGGAAATGTTTGTTTTCAGTTTTTTTGTTGAATTTGAGAAAGTGAGCTTTATTCTAAATTGCTTTTTGAGTCGGTGCCAACAAGTGGGTTCCCAGTACACCATCCTGTACATTCGCCTGAGGCAAGTAAAGTCCTCTTAAATAGCCACGCTCTGCCACATCAGTAAACAATTTGCGCAGCACTATAATTTATAACTGTCCTTTTATAGGGTGGAAAATATTGAAAAAATTTAAATAACTAAATATTTCACTTGATGCTGTTTCCTATCACTGATTGACAAACCGCTTCTGATTGGCAAAATTAGAATAATCGCCAACATTTTGAGATGGGCAAGTAGAACTTTACTCCCTACACTTCACTCTTTATGGAGGTGCTTCAGACGGGCATGATCGATTGGATACTTCCCAGTTAATATTGTACAGTTTCATTGTAATTCAAAAGTGGTACATTCTTGGAGATATGGTCAAGTTCACTAGTGTGTATCATGGCTTACTCAACCACTTACTAAATATTTACCAGTTTTAAAGATACTTTATCGTGGTTAACCTCATCAAATTCCCTTAAAATTTAAATCTTTGGCTGTTTTTGTGTAAGATATAACTAGCAAAATTTTCCTTCATATTGCAAGATCTAATCAGAGTTGCGATACCTTGATGTACTAACTTTCATCATGAGGGGGTCCAGTAATTTAAATTGTGTTCAATTAATGCATTTAACATGCAATACAAAGCCATTGCAGGTTAGATCACAAACGATCTACAAAATCAAAAGGTCGGAGCTAAGTGAAGTTTCTCAAACAAGTGGAAGGTGGTGTTCCACATGAATCTGTGCTGGGAGTACTGTTGCTCATGAAATAAGTTGTGTGGAATTCCAATTATCTACTGAATAATTTCCCATTGCTCCACCCTTTGAAATTTGCAACTGATACCAAATAGGGAGGGAGTATACCTTAATGCTGAGGACTGCTCAGTGAAAGATTCATTCTTGGAGGAGGAATAAGGAGCCATTATTTCTTGGAACATAATAGAAGGGGTAGGCCGTTCTACTCCTCAAACCTGATCCGTCATTCAATGTACCACTTTTTGCCCTGAATACTTTTGGATTACAAAAATCTACCCAATTCCATTTTAATGGCAGCATGAATGAGTCACTGACCAATCAAATAAAGAATTCAGTATGAGTTTCTTTACACGGTGCTTGCTACCACATGCAGTGATTGCTACAGATAATGATGCAACAGTTCAAGAAGGCAGCTCATCACCACCTTCTCAAGGGTATCTTGGGATGGGCAATAAATGCTGGTCTACACAGTGACACCTAAACATCATATATTAATGACCTAGATCAGTGATGAGCAACCTAAGCTAGCGAGCGGGCTGCATGAGCAGCTCTCTTTCATCTCAGTGGACAGCAAGCTTGAAGTCAGGCATGCTCAATACCTATGGCCCTATGAATAAGATTGAATACATTTAATGCACGTTGAATATTTCTTAACCAATTTTAGAAAATGCTCAATAACCAATTTTAGAAAATGCTTCATCATTCATATAGTAATAGAACTGGCATCAACTTCAAGCGGTAAAAGCAAACATATTTACGCTTGATTGGACACAGAGGGAGCGTGCATTTCTTTCACTGTCAACATTGACTGCAGTCAGCATGCACCTCACTTCATTTGCTCTTGGTTTACATGTGAATCACTTCAGTCATGCCATTAGTGGCTTTAGTGACTGAAGGCCAGTGACCAGTGGTGTACCACAGGGATTCAGGCTGGGCCCGTTATTGTTTGTCATTTTTATAAATGATAATAGATGCCTATGTGGGGGGGTAGGATCAGTAAGTTTGCCAATGACATGAAGATTGGCCGGGTGGTTAACAGTGAGACGGAGTGTCTTGGGTTACAGGAAGATATAGACGAAATGGTCAAATGGACGGATAAGTGGCAGATGGAATTTAACCCTGAGGTGTGAGGTGATGCACTTTGGAAGGAGTAATTTGACAAGGAAGTACACTATGAAAGGTCTGACACTAGGAAGTTCTGTGGAACAAAGGGACCTTGGCATGTTTGTCCAGAGATCTCTGAAGGCGGGAAGGCAGGGAAATAGGATGGTGGAAAAAGGCATATGGCGCACTCTCCTTTATCAATCGGGGTATAGATTACAAAAGCAGGGAGATCATGATGGAGTTGTATAGAACTTTGGTGAGGCCACAGCTGGAGTACTGTGTGCAGTTCTGGTCGCAACATTATAGGAAGGACGTGAACGCACTGGAGTAGGTGCAGAGGAGATTCACCAGGATGTTGCCTGGGATGGAACATTTAAGCTATAAAGACGGTTGGATTGGCTTGAGTTGTTTTCTCTGGAGCAGGGAAGACTGAGGCCTGATTGAGGTGTTCAAGGTTATGAGGGGCATGGACAGGGTGGATGGGGAGCAGCTGTTTCCGTTAGTTGAAGGGTCAGTTATGAGGGGACACAAGTTTAAAAATGAGTGGTGGGAGGTTTAGGGGGGATTTGAGGAAAAACATGTTTAATCAGAAGGTGCTGACGGTCTGGAATGCACTACCTAGGAGGGTGGTGGAGGCGGGATGCCTCACATACGTAAAGTACCTAGATGAGTTCTTGGCACGGCATAACATTCAAGGCTATGGGCCAAGTGCTGGCAAGTGTGATTAAGGTCAGGGCCCTTCATGCATCGGTTAAGACATAATGGGCCTCTTCTGCACTGTTGTGGATGGAAACCAGTGGAATGTGGCAATTCTCTGGGCAGCACTCAGAATCCTGATGGGCCGCATGTTGCCCACCACTGACCTAGACCTTAGTGTACAGGGCACAATTTCAAAACTTGTGGATAGAACAGAACTCAGAAGCCTTGTGAACTGTGAGGAGGCTAGCGTAGAACTTCAAAGGGGACAGACAAGTTGGTGGAATGGGTGGACGGGTGACCAATGAAGTTCAATGCAGAGATGTGAAGTAATTTATTTTGGAAGAAAGAATATGGAGAGATATTCTCAAGTAAAGGATGCAATAAAGGGGGTGAAAGAGCAGAAGGGTATGGGTGTATATGTACATAAATAATTGAAGGAGGCAGGATGATTTGAGAGAGCAGTAAATAAATCATACAAGGGTTTAAATAATAGCATAGAATACAAGAGCAAGGGGGTTATGTTAACTTTGTAGAAGTTATTATAGAATCATAGAAACCCTACAGTACAGAAAGAGGCCTTTCGGCCCATCGAGTCTGCACCGACCACAATCCCACCCAGGCCCTACCCCCATATCCCTACATATTTTACCCACTAATCCCTCTAACCTACGCATCTCGGGACTAAGGGGCAATTTTAGCATGGCCAATCAACCTAACCCGCACATCTTTGGACTGTGGGAGGAAACCGGAGCACCCGGAGGAAACCCACGCAGACACGAGGACAATGTGCAAACTCCACACAGACAGTGACCCAAGCCGGGAATCGAACCCAGGTCCCTGGAGCTGTGAAGCAGCAGTGCTAACCACTGTGCTACCGTGCCGCCCGTAGCACAAGTATTAGTTTTGCTTCCACTATAATTTTGCGTCCTGCGTTGGGTGCTGCACTTAGGAAGGATGTGAAAGCATTAGAGGTGATGCAGAAATGATTCGTAGGTATTGTTCTGGGGATGAGGAAGTTCAGTTATGAAGATAGATGGGGGAAGTTAGAACTGTTTTGCCTAGAGAAAAGAAGGCTGAGAGGAGATTTAATAGAGCTACTTCAAAATCATGAGCACTCTGGACGCATAGTTAGGGAGAAACTGTTCCCACTCGTGAAAGGATCAAGAATGAAAGGACACAGATCTAAATTAATTAGTAAAAGAAGCAAAAGTGATATGAGTAGTAAGTAGTTAGGGTTTGGAATGCACGGCCTGTGGGTGTGAAGGAGGCAGATTCAATTTAAGCATTCAAAAATATCTTGTTAGGCCTTAGCATTCATTTGGTTTAATTCTGGGTGCTATATTTTAGAAAAGATATCAAGGCCTTAGCAAGGATACAGAAGTGGTTAGTTAGAATGTTGCCATGGATGAGGGACTACTTTTATAGAGAATGATGATCAAAAAAATATTTGAAGGGAACAAATTCAAAGAGCTATGGAGAAAGAATAGTCTTATTGGATTTCACATGTCTGGACAAATCCCAAAAGTAATGGCACCATGTGCATTTTTCTATGTAGTCTACCTTTTACTTTTTGTACAATTGTGCTCTGGACATAGCGGGCAAGATTTTAACCCACTTAAAACCCATTTGCTTACAGAGTAAAAGAAAAATTAAATTAGATCAGTCAAAATGACTGGCTGGGGATTGTTTAGGCCTCTATTTGGGGAAAAAGAGAGCCCTCAGACTATCCTGGTGGGAGATGGATTGAACATTCACAGTGAAGAGGAGATTAGGACCAGGAAACTGGAAGCTATTAATTTGCTTCTGTCACATCTGTTCCAGTGATGCTACCTTCCACAACGTTGTGCATTTTTCCTGAGACGTGTCCAGAGGCAAATTCCAATAGCATTTTCCAGCCGCCTCTTCATTATGAACATTCAATTCCTCTACACCTCTGTCACCCACCAGAACAATATGAGGGCTCTCCTGAATAGAGGCCTGAACAACCCCCATCCTCCTCTGGCTGAACTTGTTCTCTCATTGAACAATTTCCCCTTTAACTTGTCTCACTTCTCCAAAAAGAAGGTTTGACCAGGGCTGCCCACATGAGCCCAGTTATGCCTTGTCTTTTTGTGGTGTTTGTGGAATATTCCTTGTTCCAGTCATCCGCAGACACCCTCTCCCAACTCTTAGACTGTATTGTTGCTGCTCTGTGTTTTCCTTTGAACCTGGAAAAAAAAATCATCAATTTTGCTTCCAATTTCCACCCCTCACACCTTCACAATGGTCATTCACTGACCCTTCCCTTCCTGGACTTCCCTGTCTCTATTTCTGGTGATAGGCTGTTTACCAATATTTATTACACCACCTCATACCTGCAATGTTCCAGTGAAGCCCAATGCAAACTGGAGGAACAGCACCTTATCATCCGATTAGGCACTTTACGGTCTTTTGGACTTAGCATTGAGTTCAACAACGTGAGACAATGAACTCTCTCCTCCATTTGTCTGTAGCTTGTTCTCATGTTTTGCTTTCAGAGAGCGCTGACCCTTGTTCTTCTATTAACATGTTCTGCTAACTGACCTTTATGCTACTATTAACATCTGCCTTAGTCTTTAACACTTATCATTACCACTCCTTTTATGTCATGTTTGTGACATCTTTGTGAAATCTCTCCTGAGCTACCTATCCCTGGCCATCTATTTTGCTTAAACTTTCCTCTTCAATGGTATAAACCCCATTACGTTTCTACCACTCTTAGCACTGAAGAATGGCTCTTTTCTACGTATACCTTGCAACTTGAAAGCAATCTAATGAATTCACTTTGTGTGTTTTATAATACAATATATATTTCCATATATAATGTATTTAGATATATATGCTGTTAATAAGATTTTCTTTTGCTATGAAACCATTGAGAAGGGATTTTTATATATATATGTGTGTATATATGCGCAGTGAAGCAAGAGTGAGTAGTCTACAGAACTAGACAAAAGGGGTTGGTACATGCAATCTGTATAAACATTCACACCACTGTCAGTTGGACTGATCCTGTTTTTTTTTGTTTTATCACATGTAAATTCAGTACACAAAAATCATTAATATAGACCAGTTCTATAAATAAGTGGTAAAGTGAAGTGGCATTAGCTTTGTGATTTTTCCAAAATGCATTTCATTAAGTTTACAATATGATAATTAGCATGTGAAACTGGTTGTTAGAGCTAAAACTTGTACAAGCAAGTACACCTGTGTTTTGCTTATAAAGTTATAAAGAGAAGTTGAAATCTAAGGGAAATTTTTGCTTGCTTGGAACTCATAGCAGTCGAGCATTGTATATTGTCATTTTCAGTTGTTGAAGATTAAGCTAATTCATTTGTTAAACTATGTGGCTAAATAATACTTTTTTGATTAAAAAGCTCCCTGGCTTGTCAGTTGAATCTCGCCTGGAATGAAACATCCTATCCTCACAATACCAAAAATAGAAAAATTGTTGGGGTCTAGTTTGGCTCGGAGTTTCTGTTCTGGTTCCCTCACATTTAGGAGACATGCTGACATTCCCCACACCACACAGAGTGCATTGACAAATTAATCTAAAACCTTTCATTTTTTACCCCCGGTAGCAGCTGTGTCTCCCAATGACACAGGATACACACCTAGCATGTTCCCATATGCTAACCGTTGTATGGATGCAAAATTACTTGATCATTAAAGCATTTCAGAGTATTGAATAATTAACAAGCAGTAACATTTTTCTAAGAATTTTCTTGTTGCTTTTTCATTAGGGAAGGCTGTTATCGCCCAACCAGCACCTAGTTCAGCCCCAGAAAATGCTGATGAAAAACAACTGTAAATACTTGTAAGAGAATTTGAGGGTTTTGACTTCTTGTCATCACTAATGTCCTCAAGCTTGCAAACTAATGATTGCTGCATAGATCATAAAATTTCTTGAAAAACCGCTCCATCAGCTTTGATTGTTTGCAGTCTATCTTACTAATCATTTTATAATCAGAATAGTTATTCCTGTTTATGCCATGTTAACTGTTTCAAATAACACAACAATCTTCATCAGAACCTTCCCTGATGTTACATATTCTCTTGAGGCTCAAATCAGAAGTGTCCCATGTATATTTTCAAAGGCCTCAGGTTTTGCTTGCTTTCCATTTAATGTTGTTGAATGCCTATTGGAAGCCTAAGTACTTAGGGCTGGATGGTGTATTATGTTCCGTTTGGATTAACGTATTAACATTTCAAATAACAGAGCTGATCAATCAATGCAAATTGAGCTTATTTTAAGGGTTATATTTTAAGCATTTTCCATTCAAGTCATACCCAAAGCCAAGGATGCTGGAGAATGCAATGGCTGCACATGCTTAGATTAAAAACATAAAATCCTAGGTTTATTCCTGAGGCTTTGCCGATCTTCACAGCTTCACCCAATATTTTAAGAGTTTCTTCTCTATCACTCCCCCTTTAGTCTCTGGTTGCCTACATAACTAAACACTGCATTTCAAAATAATGCATTGTATGTTACATGTTTTACAATGTATGGGGGGCAAGAAAAGCATTTTTAAAATGCATCTTAATATTCCCTTTCCCTCCCCTTTTCTAAAATTGCTAATTCTGACAGTGATTGTGTAATGATTATTATTTTTTTTAATTGTTTCCATAGAATACAGCAAATTAAGTAAATGCTTGATCAATTACGACCTTGCTTCAAATCACTGCCCCAATGCTGACATTCAAACAATTGCTCGCTTACATGGTAAATGATATGTTGCACATCCAGTGCCTTACTAAACACATGTTCTGATTTTGTTTTGAACTCGTATACCATTTAGATTATCTTAAAGCTGTCCAATGCCTCACCACCACCTTCTCGAGGGCAATTAGGAACGGGCAATAAATACTGGCCTAGACAGCAGCGGCCACTTCCTGTGAATGAATACATTTTTAAAAAATGCATCTGCTGTGCATTTTATGCTGGGGGTATACCGCATCATAAGTAATCAACTTTCTTGTTTTCTTCTTTAGGTGTAAATATCCCGATCATCATTCAACCACAATCAGAATCCGTGGAATCTGAAACGACCTAGCTGTCATCTGACCAAAAATCTGGCTGCAGGATCGATATATAAAAGCAGAGATCCGAAAATTCAATTTAACCAAGGATATTTGAGCAGGGTTCTGAAAATTAATTTTGACTGAACATATATGTAACTTATAGTTTGCCATTTTTTCTGAATGATCATCACAGTCAACCAGCACACTTGTAAATTTGTTTTGTAATGTATTGTACAGTCTACATTTGTGTTATGTCAAACCACAGAGCAACTGAAACATTCTTGTGAGATATAATCTATTTTAAACAAAAGGGTTATTTGGCTGCTTTCTTTTTTTAATTAGCCCTACAGGCTTTTTAAAAACAAGTATCGCTATGTACTCGGTCTGTGGCAGACAGAAATCTTTATAACTTCATATTTCATTCCATTGAACCAGATTTCTGAGTTGGTAAACGAATAAAAATGGTAAGTAAATTCAAGTTGCACTGATTTCAGGCTTTCAAAATACTACATTAGCTATTAGTAAAACACTGATGATTGAAGAAAAATGTATATATTGTACATGTCTTTTGGTCCAGAGTACACTTTTACTATGTTTATTACCAAAGCTGGTCCTTTTCTGAAACATGTGCAAAATGTTAGCCAAATCAAATTTAATTTGGGAATAATAGATATATTGAATATTTCAATTTTAATGGATTAGAAAGTAGTTTCTTCATTGTATAGAGGCTTTTAAGTGTGTAAGTGCAGGACGAATTTGCAGTTATTTGACCAGCCTGATGTTTTTTATTTGAATGACACATCCTATCAGTTTTAAGTGATATTAGAATTATTGTTTCATTAGTTGAGAAACTTCTGCACATTCACCAAAAGTTAGCTCCATAAAGCTTTGGTTTTCTTAAAAATGGCTATTTGACCTAATAAGAATGTACTCTGTACAAAACTGCACTTTTGATTAGTGATTGAAGTTTTGTGCCAAATAGGTTATTTACTTATTGACTCAGTGGATTTAGTTATCAGGAATGTATGTGGGAAGATGTAATCCACAGTCTCTGGATGTATTGCTATGAGCTGAATTGCAGTTGTAAGATTCACTTGACTACTTCAAAAAAGAATTCTGTAATTTAGCCGAAAATTTGAATCACTCAATCGTAAATGAGGAGTGATATTCCGATCTGCAATGCATTTAGCTGTGAATCCAGTGCTGCTAACTATCATCAGAATTTTGAATTATTGGAAGTTTTGAAAAGTAATTTCTTAGTTCAGACTAATGTATTATTGCATTCTCATTTTTCTCCTTTATATTTTTCAAAGTAAATTTTAAGGTGGGAAATATGGATCCAGTTTTGATTTCCTGACATTGAATCTATCAGTCTCTGCCAGACATCCATCTTGTGAGATGATGGTTTGAACCTTAGTGGTCAACTCTGTGTTCAGGGAAACTGGAGTGTCCTTCTCCAGGGTACAAGTTTGGGCAAAATTCTATTGATATCTTGGGCTGCTCAGAAGTCAGGGTTGTCCTGTCGACTTTGTATGTGTCCAAAGGAATGCAAAGCACTACGTTTGGCACTCTTGTTGTTGCAGGAGTTGTCTGAAAGATGACAGAGTTAGATGTCAGTTCACTTTTGGACTCTACTCCAGATTTTCAATCAGGGTTTATTCCCTTAGTCTTCATCTATCCCAAGGTAGTCACAAGGCATTGGAACCATTTTCCCAAAGCTGGGAGTTTGGTTTATGGGTGCCAGTGCATGCCCCACACCCGTGGGCCTGCACACAATGTGGCTAGAGGGCAAACTTCATCCAAGTTCCTCTGAAGCCAGTGTCCCAGTGCTCCTTGCGGCACAGTAGAATACTTGCCAATGGAGATGCAATGTATTAACAGGGAGAGATTTGCACTTTCGGATCTCCTTTTCATATTGCTGCGAGCCAGTGGTACAGGCTAGAAGTGAAAAGCAAACTAACACAAGTGAAAAGCATGCTAACTTTTTTCATCCAAACACTAGGCACATCACATCAAGCTGTTGGGCACGCAGTGACATTGCAGGTATTTGCAGTTCTGTGATAGATTCAGAGTAAAGGTTGATGGTTATTAATTCCAAACCTATACCTAATGACATCTAATAAATTCCATGTAGTTTAATTTACAAATACAAAACTAATTCACTCTTCAGAGTATTTTCCCTTATAACCTAATAATAAAGCCACACTCAAAGATTTTGTTTATTTTCTTAGGTGTCCCAACACTGTTGCGCTAAGAGAACCTTTCTGATATCCTTTAACAAATGGTGAATTTCAGTAAAATGCCATGGCAGCAACTAAGTGAGAAAATTTTGCTTTAATGAGCCACTGACTCGAACATGATTTTTTTGAGCTGGTATTCATGCACACTTGCTGATGACTTTTGCCACATGGGTGGATTTTACAAATGGCATTTATATGACTACTGCAACTGCACATCTTTCTGGATTTTTCTACAATGGTCACTAAAAATAATGAAACAATGTAATTTATAATGAAACTGAAAGAACAAAACTTTAATCTACAGCTTCACCCATAGTGTTGGATATTGATTAATTAAAGTTAACACTGTTCTTTTAAAAGTAATCAGGCTGCTTTGGTGCACATGTAATAGATTATTCCATTTTTTTCATAATTTACAATCAGAAGCAACCAAATCTTTACTGCTTGGATACTGTGTGAAGAAAATACTGTAATATTAAAAGTTGAGTCCTGTAAAATAGGTTTGGGTGCTGTCACTAAATAAAATGCCAACGAAAATGCTTTTCCAAGAATCATGAAATGTATGTTTAGTCGATGCACACAATATAATTGATAAATGACAGAATTTGCCACTATTTTTATTGGACTACCTAATTGTAAATACTGGAACCCGTGTGCTACATTTACTATACTGAACTTTTAAAATGTTCGTTTAACTGTATACATTTTATTACTGTGCATAAAGTTTCCATACTTTTGCATTTTCTGAAGTACATGTTTACAGCTAACAAATCTCAGTAATGGAATTTATTCTGTAGTAAACTATTTGAGACAGACTAAGCAGAAAAGGTCTCCAAAGGCTATAGCAAAATATTTTTAGTACTCATTTGAAATACCTTTAAGTCACTGACTCATTCAGGTTTCAGGTAAGAATATGCCATATATAAATGTGAACATTTGATGAATCCAGCTCAAGTAAAATCTTTATATACTTGTGTTTTCCAATTCCTGATCCGTTCCAGAAAATAAGTAGTTTTCCAGCAGAGACATGCAAGACATTTTTGGTCTACTAACCCTCTGAACATTTGAATTGGCTTCTAATTACAAATCTGGAGAAAACTTGTTCTGTTAAGTAAGCGTGGTCTAACCAAAGGCAGTAAGTCTGCACGAGTTGCTTGGCATTGCTTTGGAGATTAATACCTGAGAGTTGCATAAATGTATAATACTGTATGAAAACAAAATAGCCATTTTTAACTTTAGTCATCTAACAAATTTATGCAAATCACTTTTACAAAATGTGTACTTTTCACATGATTGTCATTACTGTGGACGAACAAGGTATATGGCACCTTTTTGGCCAGTATTGTTTATTTTTCTATCATGTTCTGAAACTTTAGAACTGTAATTTTTTAACAAGGTAGTTTGAATTTTTAACATCTATGCTGATAATCCATGTTTCCATGAACAAAGGGTTAACATTGATACCCAGATAGCATAATTTGTACGTCACGCAGTGATTACAGAAGAATCTTTAATCAGTGACTAATATTTGTTCAGTTGCAATGTATGAAAACAGGAATCAATTATCCTTTGCTGAGGCACATGTTTTATGTCATTTCCCTCTATCATGGAAAAATCTTCTGTTTTAACTATTCTGAATTGTCTTAGTTATTGCTGTTTCATGTCTGGGATGCAAAGTTAATTTGGTAATGAGGTTCTCGTTTACAAATCCTATTTTATCAACTTTTTAAAACCATACACAGTTTTGTTGAATATTTCAAGGTTTGAAATTTCTTGTGGCACGGTTCTGTAGCATAGATTTCACTGAATATTCTGACCCAAGTGGATTTTTTTCAACAAATGCATAGTCCTACTTTATTTTAATTGTTGCTTATAGAAGATTTTGCATACTCACCTGGATCGTTTCGGACAACTTATTTTGAATACAAATAACTGCATAAGAAATTGGTTCATTTCACAAAATACTTTTTTTTCTCATCTGCTTTAAACACCCTTTGCAGCTAACATTTCTGTTGTAACACTGTTGTGGACTATAGGGGGCACAACATACCATTGAGTGTTGAATTTCCTCTTTGAAATATAATTGTGGTTAAAATTGTTGAGCAACTTTTTTTAAGGACAAACTAAATCTGTAAAAACCAAAACTTTGATCAGTGTATCATTTATACAGAATTATAAAAGTGTTTGGGATGGAGAACAACTAAACATTATTAAAACATTGATTAACATTATCCCTTTAAACCGCCATTATGTAAAGAACCCGTCATTCTGAATATGCATTAATGATCTAATCTGAACGCAAGGATTCTGCATTAACATTTGTTTGAAAGTTTTCTGAAGGAAAAATGTAGTACAAAGATCTATCTGATAGTGGAATTTGGAAACCAGTGTTTCTACCACAGAACAGGATTACAGCTCCAGTATGCTCCTGACAGTTACATGTTTATTAATCCATCCACTAGAAATCTAAACTGCATTTTTCCTGGAAATTACACATGTGCAACCAAATCTTATTTTTGCCCAGTGTATATAAGTTGATTTCTAAGGCTTTAAACTGGTGAAGTCAATGCAAAAAAACCCTTTTTTTTTTGAAGCTTTTAAAAAAATTCCACTTGTGCTCACCTCAGCAAATATGATTATTTATTGTGCCAGATGAATAACATGGGGTGGTGGTGGGCGGGAGTGGGGTTCTAAATTGAGCATATGCAATGGGGTGGGGGGAGTAAAATGTCCCGCTTTTTAAGAAAAAGACGGTTTACATATTGCAAATGTCCACATTGTTCATGGGAGATGATGGCCAAGTCACACAGGTTATCTACAGCAGTAAATGTTAAGTGCTTCCTTTTATGCTGTCAGTGTCATTTGATCAGAATGAAGGTTAATATTTTGAACAGTTATATTTTTTTGTTATGTATCTGTTTACTGGATCAGGGGCTACTTAGTACTAAAACATGCTTTAACATTGTGCTGTTTAGGGGTGAAGTTGTACTGCAAAGCATAAACTGCAACTGTTGATTACTGAATATAAGTGTATCTGCCAAATAAAATACAGGGCATTATAACTCCCAGGTTGGATCCTGCCCCTACTTGAAGCGGCAGTAATGTTAGATCACGTCAAAAGAGTTTCCCACTGCTTGGGCTTGATGCCAATTAAGTACAAGTCCAGTGTAGTTTTAACTAGTGTTCCAGATCCCGTATACCCAATATTTAGACTTGAAATATCTGGAACCTAGCTCTATGCATGAAGGAGTATGCAGGCACAGAGCTCCCAAATTGTTGTGAAAAATGTAATTTGAAGCCAGGCTGACTGCCTGGAACTATTCTGCAGCTGTTACTGTACCCTAAAATAAGTCAAGATCAAAATTTAAGTTCTTGCCAAAAAAACTCCAATCATGAATTCATAACCTACTGTCTTTGGGGTTAAATGTGAGCTTATGTGCAATAGTGCGCTTAATTAATTTTAAGGCAATAGTTTTGGAACTTGACCAGCCTTCATGTTTGTGCTCAAAGTGATGAGAAACATCTGAAATGTGAAATTAACTCATCTGGTGGAATCACTGTCTAATGCTCTCAATTCTGGACAATATGTCTGAAATAAATATGAAAACATTACTAGAATTATTTAGCAAATCACTGGCAATAGTAAGTGATCTTGTTCCTTTCTGAAGAATTTAGGATTATTTTGTTTAGGTACAGAAACTTTAGGTACAGCATTTCTGGAATTGCACTAAATACTGGAACTGTTTGCTCTGAATAATATCCCATAATGTCTTGTGCTGATTGGCCATACTCCATGAATTACTGGAATTGTTTTTCTCAAAATGTTTAAATATATTATTTGTATATGCAATTTTGAAACTTGATGGCAAAAATTTTGTACAAACAAATTTAGTTGCTTTGAATTCAAATGTAATGCTATGCAAATTTAGTCTGATGTAGGGTTTGCCTCTGGAATTCTAAGTGTACAAGAGCATGTGCCATGTTACTCTGAACTTTGTGTTTTCCTAACTGTTTATCATGTATATATATTGTCTGCTTAGAATGTTACCCAACAATGGGATTTTGGGGAAGTCAAGCTCCTCACAAAGTGAGACAGCTTCCTTTTAGTAAACCATATTTTTTTAAAGCATCTGTGGCAGATTTTCTTACAGTTCTCTAGCCTACTAAAATTAAGAGCTGTTCAGAGCTGGTTTACCTGTTGCAAATAGGAATGTACAGTTAAATCAGCCAATAGGCCAAGAACCAGTGAAGCTATTTTGAAAGATCATTGGTTCAGAAAGAAAGTTAACGGAATTTAGTTTAGTGCAGTGCTTCTTTGTTAATTATGTCCAACATTTTTTAATTCTTCCATGGAATGTGGGTGTCGCTGGCAAGGCCAGCATTTGTTGCCCATCCCTAATTTCCCTTGAACTGAATGGTTTGCTAAGCCATTTCAGAGGGCATATAAGAGTCAGCCACATTGCTGTGTGGCTGAAGTTGCATTTTGTCCAGATCAGATAAGCACAGCAGATTTCCTTCCCTTTAAAGCATGGGAAACTATTCTAGTAACAATGTAAATCCTTTATGGAAGGAGAGGTCATGATTTCTGTAGTTTGCTTTCAAAATCATGCAAGATAAGTGAGCTTCAAATTTGGACTAAAACATATCACTAAATGTAGGTAGAAAAGGATGCTGTCTCATTGTTCACATTTCTATATCCAGAAACGGTTTGAAGGGAGTTTTATTTTGCTCCCATCTCTTGTATTAAGGCTGTGCTGTAATGAGAAACATCCACTGTCATGAAAATTCTGAACTATGTTTAATGGTTAACGGGCTTAGGGTATTTTTCAATTGCATTTTTCACTATATAAAGGGATAGTGAATATTCATTTATAGGGAACTGAGTGATATTACAATTTTAATCTAGACTGGGCTGTGTCTGGATTTGATGTGATCAGAATATATTTTGTACAATTTTCTCATGAAAGACTTGACAATAAATGTGGATTCCTAATATTTTGGCTGGCATGTGTTATGGTTTAATGTAATTTTTTGCAAGATTTTCACGGATAAAGAAGGCTGTTAAATGTTTGTTGGTAAATTTTACAATCGTTCCTTATGTTCCTTCTCTCAATGACCCCCCCCCCCGCCGATAATAATAACATCTTTGATCTACAAAGTGTTCAGGTGGAGTATATATACATGAAATGCTGGAGTTCTGTTGCTTGAGCAGAAGAATGTCGAATCAGAGGACTAGTTGGCTACAAATGAAAAAGAATTGCAACATGCTACTGTGCAAAGGGACCTGGGGGTCCTTGTGCATGAGATGCAAAAACCCAGTCTGCAGGTGCAACAGGTGATCAAGAAGGCAAATGGGATGTTGGCCTATATCGCAAGGGGGATAGAATATAAAAGCAGAGATGTCTTGCTGCATCTGTACAGGGCATTGGTGAGGCCGCAGCTGGAATACCGTGTGCAGTATTGGTCCCCTTATTTGCGGAAGGATATATTGGCCTTGGAGGGAGTGCAGAGAAGGTTCACCAGGTTGATGCCAGAGATGAGGGGTGTTGATTATGAGGGGAGACTGAGCGGATTGGGTTTGTACTCGTTGGAATTTAGAAGGCTGAGAGGGGATCTTATACAGACCTATAAGATAATGAAGGGGCATAGGTACATATATCTTCAAAAGTGGATTTCAGCTCAACAAAGCCATATAATGGCAAATGGGATTCTGAGGTTATACACAAAAGCATTGACTATTCAAGTAAGGGTGCGATACTGAAATGGTCAATCCACAATATGAATATTGCACACATCTGGGCACTTCATTATAGGACTAATATTAGAGTCAGGGCAAGGGTGCAGCTAAGATTCATTAGCACATTAACAAAAGCTCAAAGGAACCTGTCTTTAATACAAAGATAAAGGGAAGTTTTAAACATTTGCAACATCATGAACAGTTTTGAGAGGATAAACAGTGACTGCTTGTTTCCACTGGTAGTAAATTAGTAACTAGGAGACATTGGCCAGACTCTTCCCTGCCCCCGAGCAGCAGGAAGCTTAATTGGCAGGGGAACCTAATTTGCTGTGAGGTCAAAAATCATTTTCCCAAAAGTGAGATGAACTTTTATAATAGGTTCTTGGGTTCTTAAAGATGTGGTCGAGCCTCCAAATGAACAATGTAGGGAAGTGATTTTGCATGCATCGGCGTGACATGCATGCTTACTAAAAAACCAGTCCACCAGAATTCAGTTCCGTGCCAGTCAGAACCCAGAACATTGAAGTGAATAACAGCAGCTTTAGCCTTGATGACTGCTTACAAATGTCAGCCTCCTGATTGAGATTGGGTGCCAGTAGGCCAAGCTGTGCAGAGACCGGATGGGAGGCAGGATCACATGGAAAGATGGTGGGGCGGACGGGAGGGGAGGCTGACTGGAGAAGGGTGGAAGGGAATGAGAGGGTGCAGGGATGTGGGATGGATTGAAGGGCCACACTTGTTATGTCTGGGGTCCTGCGGTTGGGTGGGGGAAGAGGCTTCCAGGCAGAGATGGTGGTAGAGATGGTTCTAGAGGGCAGGATCAATGTTTTCTAGGGTGGGGTCCTAGGGGTTGAACTGCGGGTAATAGACAGTGGAGGGAGCAGTCACAGTGAGGGGTGGGGTGGGATGCAGTAGGGTGATAGAAGGTCATAGAAACGGATAAACAGCTGGCTTGGATAATGAGAAGGGTTGGGGTCAGGGTGGGCTTAAGTGCAGTAACAGGTTTAGGCTAAGAGGGCAGAGAAGACATATGGAGGGTTACATGAATAGTTATGAGTTCAAGACTAATCGGAGAGTGGGGTGGTTCAAGAGTGACAGAGGGAAGAGGAATGATTACATTGGGCCAAAGATGGTTGGGGGGAGAATTTGGTGGGTGATAGGGAGGGTCGCTGGAGCATGTCGGGAAAAGTTTCACACCATTTTTATTACCTGTGAATCTTCAAAGTAGAAAGAGTCTTTTCAGGTGGCTGGAATTCAAAATGACCACAATTGGCTGACTAAAGGGACATCCTAAAAATGGAGGCAAAAATCATGCTCAGTTGTTACCCCCTCTATGGTGTATCCCACATGGCATCAGGTTTTCTCCCTGACTCATGGGTCTCATAAAGATCCTAGAAAACCCGGGAGCTGCAGTAATCTCACCTCCTGGGATAACCCCCGAGTCCCTGGAATAAGTCTGAGGAACATTGCAATCCCTTTGTGTGGTCAATTTTCCCTTGGTAAGAAAATGAACAGAACAGACAGTTATACAAGTGAGGTCGCAGCAAGGCTGAAGTCTACTGCCAAAGCGCTCTCATCCTACGCTATCAATCTTGCAATCAAAAGCAATTATGTGACTTTAATTTGCATATAGATTGGGCTAATCAAATTAGTAATGATACTATAGAGGAGGAATTCCTGCAGTGTGTACAGGATGGTTTTCTGGACCAATAAATTGAGGAATCAACTCAAGAACAGGCCATCCGAGACTGGGTATTGTATAATGAGAAAGGATTAATTGTCAGTCTGGTTGTGTAAGGCCTCTTGGGGATGAGCGACATAATATGAGAGAATTATTCATCACAATATGTGGTTGATTTTGAGACGAGGGTCCTGATTCTAAGAGAAATCTAAATGGTATGAGGCACGAGTTGGCTATGATGGATTGGGGAATGTTACTTAAAGGGCTGATGGTGAGTAGGCAATGGCAAACATTCAAAGAGCACACAGGTAAAATGCAACAATTGTTCATTCCTGTCTGGTGCAAAAATAAAACAGGAAAGGTGGTCGAACCATGGCTTACAAGGGAAATTAAAGATAGTATTGGATCAACTAAGAGGTGCATATGTTGCTGAATTCTAACCTGCTCCCAATCCTCAGGTCTGCTGTTTTTTCTGGCCAGAGGACAAAGGGATAGATTAAGAACGGGAAAACAGAGTACAAGAGTAAGCTTGCCGGTAACATAAAAACTGACTGTAAAAGCTTCTATAGGTATGTGAAGAGAAAAAGATCGGTGAAGACAAATATCGGCCCCTTACAGTCAGAAACAGAGGAGTTTATAATGGGGAACAAAGAAATGGCCGACCAGCTAAATACATACGAAGGAGGGGACACAACATACTAGAAATGTTGGGGAACATCGGGTTTAGTGAGAGGGAGGAAATGAAGGAAATCAGTTTTAGTAGGGAAATGGTGTTGTGGAAATTGATGGAATTAAAGGCTGAAAAATCCCCAGGCCCAATAAGCTACATCCCGGAGTGCTCGACGAAGTGGCCTTGGAAATAGTGGACGAGTTTGTGGTCATCTTGTAAGATTCTATAGACTCTGGAACAGTTCTTGTGGGTTAGGGGCTAGCTAATGTAACCCCGCTATTTAGAAAGGGACGTAGAGAGAATACACAGAAATATAGACCAGTCAGCCTGACGTCTCTAATGGGAAAAATGGTAGAGTCCATTATAAAAGATGTAATAACAGAGCACTTGGAAAACAGTGGCAGGATCGGACAGAGTCAGCATGGGTTTACGCTGTCCAGGAATGACAGGAGGTGCAATTCCCCACCAATTACATTAGGAGACCTTCCCCAACTGACCAAGGAATTGGACAACAATTGCAGCTTTGGAATCCACAAATGTGCCGAGATCCAATGAAAGAAACTACTCTGTGTCGCCAAGGTGAGTAGAATTTGGTAGTGTTTGATCAACTTTCATGCAGGCAGCAAGCAACATGCCTCAGCGAGAGGTGAGTACAGACAGGCAGACGAGTGTAGTGTAAGGCAAAGCAGCAAATACATTGTGAGGCCTGGATGCATGTGGGCCAAAATTTGTAAGCTCATACTTCCATTGTAGTTCGAGGAATGGGGGTGTGAATGGGTTACCTGGGAGGCCCCATTATCTGCAGCAGTTCAAGGTGACAGCTCAGCATCACCTTCTCGAGGGCAATTAGGGGTGGACGACAAATGCTGGGCGAGCCAGAGATGCCCACATTCTGTGAAAACATTTAAAAAATGATCATGATTGCTTTTGCATATCTAGCCAGTTAATTTGCTCAATACAACTTTCTCAAATTATGCACGCAGAACCTTTTGGAATTCTTCTGGATTCATACTAGCATCCACTTCATGGCTTTAAGCGTTACATTAATATTTCTCCCATTGATCACTGCCTCCAATACCAGTCTTTAAACAATTGCTATAAATTTCTATCACTATGCTTCCCTCGTGTCTTTCAAGATTTATTTTATTTATGCATCCAACACGAGAAAAAACTATTGGATCATACATCCTCATTCTATTCTTTAATTAATTTCGGGCCAATATGCCATTGTGCACCCCACCACAGCCCTCCATCTGCACCACCTTATGGGAAAGACAAAAAGAATTCAGAAACGCAATTAATTTAATTTTAGTTAACCCGAAACATTAACTCTATTTTTGTTCTCTGATCCTGCCAGACCTGCTGAGTATTTCCAATACTTTCTGTTTTTATAACTAATTAGTCGTTCATTATCAAAAGTTCTTTTTTGTTTCTCAGAAAGAATTCATTATTTTCAAGATTAATTCATATGCTGTCATTGCCTCTTTTTCCCTAACATCTATACATTGTACCCTTAATAGACTGCAAAGAAAGAGTTCTCATCTCTTCTGGAATCATGTTGCACAAATCAATCAAATAACAAAACTTAATTCATCTGAATTGCTCATTACTTCCTGAGCTTATGCAAGTCCTGTGTGATTTTTTTCCCCCTGCATCTATCTTCAGGAATGTACAATCTACGTACCGGCTGAGGATATTCATGAAGGTCTTGCTTTCTCAGCCTTGCCCCTTGCCTGAGGTGTAGTGATCACCACCAATCAGCTCTCCCCCTCAAAGGGCAGAGCAGCCTATGGTCACCTGGGACTATGGTGACTTTACTTTTACAACCTACTTTCATGCTGTCCTTGTCATGAACAATAATAAATGCCTAAATGAGATACCCTCAGCCTCTCCAGCTCTCCAGTAGGTGCAAACACCAGGTATCAAGTTTGTCTTCAGAGCTCAATGCTCCCAGATTGATATCACCTCTGCATCTTCTTGGGTCACTCCATCATCCTTTATCTGGGGATAAAACTGGATACAATACTCCAAATAAGGTCTCGCAAAGCCTTTGCAAGCCAAGACCAGGTTTACCTGGGTCATGGCCTCCTGCTACTGCATTTGAATTTGGAAGAAGTGATCAATGATTAGCAGTCCAATTATTGCGTGAAAAAAATTGCTGGACCAGCTGGATCAAACATGGCCTTTGTTTTCTGATGCTGTCTCAGACACTTTTTATTTTGTATCTTCCTATCCTGCAAATTGATTTATTTTATGGTAAAAAAGCTATGGGAAACCTGACTCAAATGATATATTGCATCCATGGAATTATTGGTATAAGCATCTTTTACTTGTTGAAAAACTTTGCTAAAGTTATTGAGACAAGATATTTCCTTCCATTAATCCAGCCTTATCATGTCATACCCGATCTACATTTCATTATTCATTTCAACAGAATAGTTTCTAATATAGAAGACTTGAATAACAAACTTCAAAATAGAAAAATCATCATCTTCTTGAGTAATCCCTTGGAGTCGAGGATGACTTGCTTCCGCATTAAAAATGAGTTCTCAGGTGGTTAAGGAGTCCGATGTATGACCTACAGGTAGGGCAGATAGGGTGGAGGGGCGGGTAGGTGGGGTGACTGGGCTGCCACTTGCTCCTTTTACAGTCAACTCTTGGCTTCAGCTTGCCTTCCGTGATGAAACTCAAGGTGTTGAGCTCCTTCACAGGTGCTTTTTCTCCACTTCAGGCAGTCTTGGGCCAGCGATTCCCGGGTGTTGGTGGGGATGTTGCATTTCTTCAAGGAGGCTTTGAGGGTGTCCTTGAAATGTTTCCTCTGCCCTCCTGGGGTCGCTTGCTACGTCAAAGCGCTGAGCAGAGCATTTTGTTTCTGTAACTTAGCTCCACTCCAGTGGGGAGCTTGCTGAGGGTGAGATGAAACATTGCAGCAAGGAAGATTGAGAAAAGCGTCAGTGCAATGACACAGCCTTGTTTGACCCCAATCTGAATGAGAGTTGGGTTAGGTGGATGTATTGCTCAGGATCACTGTTTACATGTCATCATGGAGCAGGTGGCAGATGATGACAAATGTTTGGGGGCAGCCAAAACACAAGACAACCCATAATGCCTTGGAATTGATGTTGTCGGAGCCTTTGTGAGGTCAAAGAAGACCATGTACAAGGGTTAATGCTGTTCCCTACATTTCTCTTGTAGTTGCTTCACAGTGAAGATCGTATCTGTTATGCCCCATAGTGGATGGAATCCACATTGCCACTCTGGAGGAGTTCTTCTGCCACAGGGAGAAGCCAATTGTGGAAGACTCTTGCAATGACCTTCCCTGTGGCTGACAGCAAAGAAATTCCTCTGTACTTACTGCAGTCAAACTTATCACCTTTCTTGAAGATAGCCACGATTATGGTGTTTCTGAGATCTCCTGGCATGTTGTTCTTCCAGATAAGAGGAATGAAGTCATGTACTTGCGCCAATAGTGCTTCTCTACTGTGTTTTAAAACTTCAGTGGGGATTTCATTTGCCCCTGATGCCTTGTTTTTCTTGAATTGTCGGACAGCCTTTTCTACCTAATGCCTAGTTGGAGTTGGAATTGGGGTTGTGCAGTGATGGTAGCAGGTCGCATGGTGTGGGATGGAGTCGAGGACATAGGTAGAAGACAGAGTCTCTGTTAAGGAGGCGTTCTAAGTTCTCCTTCCAGCAGGCTCTGACTACCTCTCCGTTCTTGATGAGCACTCTCCATTCCAGCCACCTTATCCTGAAATTGATCTTGGATGAGCTGCACTGTCTTTGGAAAGTTTGAAGTCATCATTTTCGACACCTACTATTAATTTCATTTTCCTATTCAACAACTGCTTCAAGTTGAAGTCAACTGCACAAAATCTTGACCTCAAACTGTGCTTCTGACCGTGTATGATGGGAGCAATGATTAAGAGCTTGGTGAAAAGTTAAGGAGGATCTTGAAAGACAAGTGAGAGTTCACAAGGCTGAGAGCTTAAGGCATAGATAAGTGAAGTCTTAGCCACCAATGATAGGGGTAATGGCAGTGGGGGATACACAAAGCCAAACTTGGAGAAGCGCTCTTTGAGGATTGTAAGACTGATGGATATGAGAGTAGGGGCAAGGCCATAAAGGGACTTGAGCATGAGTTTGGCATGAAGGGTTGTCTAGATGGGAATCAATGTAGGACAGTGAGCAAAGGTGTGATGGGTAAACAGGACATGGTGTGAATTTATATATGGACAGCAGAGTTTTAGATCTGAAATTTATGGTGGTAGGAAGAAGTGAGGGTGGTGAGGCTGGCCAAGAGAACATTGAAATGGTTGAGTCTGAAAGTGAGAGCATTGGCAAAAGATGGGCTGAGGCAGGGACAGATGCTCAAGATGGTATGAAGGTTTCAAGTAGGTTGTCTCTATAATAGAGAGCATATGTGGTCAGAGGCATGGTTTGAGGTTAAGATTATGTGCAGTTAACATCAATCTGAAGCAGTTGTTGAATAGAATATTGAAATTAATAGCAAGTGTCAAAGATGGTGACTTCAAACTTTCTGTGCACAGTGCAGTTCATCCAGGATCAGTTTCAGGATAAGCTGCCTCGACAGCACAGTCATTGGAGGAGTGGTGATTGAGAGGTAGAGTTGGGTGCCACCACCATGTGTGGAACCTGATGCCCTGTCTATGGATGATAAGGGACTGCAAGTATATGCGGAAGAGGAGAGTGCAAAGGATAGATCCTTGGGGAAACTCCAGAAAGGGGGAGGGAGGGTAGTAGATAAAGCCGTTGCTGAAGATGATTGGCTACAATTAGATGGGTAAAGTGGGCTGAGTGTCGATGGGGCTGACATCCCAGCTGGACAATGGAGGGGAATGATTGGAGGCGGATGGTGGGGCCAATTGTCTTACAGGTTGCAAGGAGGGGATCACATACCTATAGTTACAGTCCAGGAATGTAATTTGTGACTCTTGTTAAGGCTGTTTCTTGCTGTGGCAGGAGCAGCAAAGGGTCAAACGTGAAGTAGCAGAGGAAATGGGCATGGATTTGAAAGATAACATGCGTCTAATGACTTTGGAAGGGAAAGGATGTTTGGAAATTGGATGATGCGCAAGGGCAGAAGTTAAGGGTGGGTCATTTTGAGGAGAAGGATGATGAGTTTGAAAGTGAAGGGGACAAAAGCTGAGGCGGGGCAACCATTTACAATTAAATTAGTTGTTTACATTTTTTGGAAATAGTGAGATTCCAGCTCTAATCCATGGGACTCACTATTGAGTGCATCATATCAGCCTGGTCCTCCTCCCTAGATACTGCTTTTCTTGCAACCAATTTCTTATCCATTTTTACTAGGGATATCCAGTCCCTTCAACTGTCATTGTGGTCTCATGTGAAAAAAGGCACTTAATTGCAATCCAGTAGGAAACTGGCAATGTTTTGATAGATGTACCTTGTTTGTAATTATACCTTTATATCCAATTTAATAGTGATGTCACTCCATTCAAGAAGATTTCAACAGACATCTTAGTCTATGGATTGTGGGTAATTCCTAATCCGGTAGTTAGCAATCTTTTCACTCTGTATATCTGTTATTCATGAAAGCAGATGAATGTTGTAAAGTGAAATAAAAGCTATTCACTTAACAAGAGTATACTACTGAGCAGAAAAGAATTGGCTGTGCAGAGGATAACAAGCTGTATTGATTTAAAATTACTTATTAAAATTATCAGGTATTGGGAGCAAATGATCCCGACACTTTTTCCTCTGTGGGTTTAATTTTGGGTTTTGAATTTGAAACTTGAAGTTGATTTTGAAAGAATTTGACATTTTGTTTTCCCAATTTACTGCTGAATTTATATCTAATCTGTGCCATACCGCAACATGACTAACTATCACTTGACTGGGAGAAGTGCTGTCCAACAAATGGCTCTTCAACCTCTCAGTCTCACATTTCAGGAGATAAATATGGAGTGAGGAATGCAGGGCTCACAACTGTTAGCCCATGTGACCTATTGCTTAAAAGAGAAAAGATACGATCCCCCATGAAACGATTCTAAATTTAACTATTTGCCCAGCAGTTGATGTTTCAGCCGAGAGCAGAAGGGTAGAACTAACAGAGCTCTGAAGAAAGGGGGAAAAAAAATTGATTACTACTTCACCGATCAAGTGAACCTCCTGATTTTGGGGATGAACCTTGCGGTGGGATTCAAACCGATGCTTGGAGGCGCACAGACAATGGACAGTTTGGAGAAGCAACTTATTTGTCCCATTTGTCTGGAAATGTTCACAAAACCAGTCGTAATTTTACCCTGCCAGCATAACTTGTGTAGAAAATGTGCCAATGATGTTTTCCAGGTAAGTGTTTCAATTGTTACCAATATTTGGCCATGGTATCATTGGTAATTGTAGTGTACTATTAATAGATTAGGCAGAGTATCCGCTTTCTGTGTTTATGTTTTTGGTGAATGTATAAACTTTTTAGGTGGGTGAGAAGTGCCCTTCTGAAACATATTTTCGATGAGAGTTTTAGGCCTGCTTGGGTGTGAGATTGTATAGAGGGCAGAACTGCAAGTAAGGGGAGAGCTGGGAAGGCAACTAAGAAAGGAAAATATGTCAGATTGCAAACTTGATGGGAGGGGAGAAATGGTCATCGAGACCAGCTCCTCCCATCTCTTTTTTTTTTAAAAAAGCATATTTTTCCTTCTCTACGTGGTCGATGGCACTGGTGTTCAGCTGCATCATTGAAGCAAAGGAGCAACAATGCAGCAAAACTACAAAAGAGGAAAATTGACAAGAAGGCAAGGCAGGGTGTGTAAACAGGTGTAGCTGAATAATCTTGCAGAGCTGATTGACATTTTCATTTGGTATATCATTCTCAGGCTTCCAACCCATTCTGGCAGTCAAGGGGCTCAACTACTGTGCCTTCAGGGGGCCGCTTTCGCTGTCCTTCCTGCCGACATGAGGTAGTACTTGATCGCCATGGAGTTTATGGCCTGCAGAGAAATCTCCTGGTGGAAAATATCATTGACATCTACAAGCAAGAATCATCCAGGTTATGCAATATGCTTTATTTATAGAGACAGCTGGACAGAGAATACATTTACTTTAGTGAATGGTTTGCAACCATAGAAGAAAAGTTTATTTCTTTGGCAGTTTCTCTCTTGTTTGTGCTGCTTTGTAATTTGTGCTATTCCACCCTCTTCCAACCATTCATTCCTGCATTGTTGTTTCAGCTGAGGTGGGAAAAGAACTATGTTTACTACCATTTAGGGATTCAGTTGTTAGTAAGTGTGATCAGACGATATCAAATCCCATTGGGAACAGCGTAGACTGCCCCACAATGGAAATCCAAGTAGTAACGGGTAAAAATAGCCATAGTTTTTAAATTAAGAGGCCAATATGGTTATAAAGAAGAAAAGGAATGATGAGATAAGCTGGGCAATACTAGTGTCACAACACCAGGTTAAAGTCCAACAGGTTTATTTGGTAGCACGAGCTTTCAGAGTGCTGCTCCTTCATCAGGTGAGTGCCTGAATGAGTAGTGCTCCAAAAGCTTGTGCTACCAAATAAACCTGTTGGACTTTAACCGAGTGTTGTGAGACTTCTTACTGTGCCCACCCCAGTCCAACGCCTGCATCTCCACATCTGGGCAATATTGGTTAGGGGGCATTAATGTTTGGGACTCAAAACCCTGAAAACGGAGGACAGAAAGATGGGAGGTTTTGAGTTCTATAGTTTACAGTGTGAGGTAGAACTAAAGTTCTTTTATTGATAACTGGGTGTTTGGGAGCAATATTCAAATCGACAAGCATGACCTTCATTGCCCAGTGCTTCCTCTTCATCTTTTGTTTGAGGTTTCTAGAATAGTAGGAGGCTATTTGGACCTGGCCAGTGCAATCCAAAACTGCTCCTATTGCCCTGACCTCTCATCAATCCTCTTCCACTGCTCCAATAAAGATTCAGTTTTCCTTTCAATGATGTATTGGTTCTTGCCTCAGCTAACAGGGCCTGCATTTTTCTCCTGTTGGCAGGGACACTTAGCAGTCCCAGATGTGATCGCCCATGGAATGTGAATTCATGCTGCCTGGCCAATGAATGGGCAGCCAATGTGAACCGTGCTGGTAAAGGCTCAGCCCTGCCG
This sequence comes from Mustelus asterias, assembly GCF_964213995.1. Lineage (NCBI taxonomy): Eukaryota > Metazoa > Chordata > Chondrichthyes > Carcharhiniformes > Triakidae > Mustelus > Mustelus asterias. The sequence continues at coordinate 86,418,827 of NC_135805.1, forward strand.
GGGAGGGTCAGGAAGAGGGCAGGTGCTGAGAAAAGGGAAGATGTGAACTGGCACTTCTAAAGGGCTCCCTCAAGAGGACAGCCCCTGAGGAGCTATCTCAGGGAGCAGCAGGCCTGTACAAAATAAATTGTGATGCATAAAGACTGCAGAGTCTAGGCAGCACATTCAAACACCAACCTTAGACATCTTTTATAGAATCCCTACAGTGCACCAGGAAGCCATTCGGCCCATCAAGCCTGCACTAAAAACAATCCCACCCAGGCCCCATCCCCATAACCCCATGTATTTGCCTTGCTAGGCCCCCTGACACTAAGAGGTAATTTAGCATGGCCAATCCATCTAACCTGCACATTTTTGGACTGTGGGAGGAAAACGGATGCACCCGGAGGAAACCCATGCATTCTTGGGGAGAATGTGTGAATTCTACACAGATAGTCACCCAAGGCCGGAATTGAACCAAGATCCCTGGCATTGTGAGGCAGCAGTGCCACTGGCCCGGACATTTCATCCTGATCTGGATCGAGGTTGCATTAAAACATAAAGGCCGCTCGCCATGTGTAAAAGTAGACGGGCCATGTAAAATTCCTTGCAATTGGCACCTTAATGGGCTAAATTTCCTGCTTCTGCTTCACGCTTGCACCCACCAATTGAAACATCACAAGAGTGCACAATGAAATTTGGATGCATGCCCGATGCCGTCTTGCATGATTTCACACGCTTGCGGGTTGGGTGTGAGCCCACCTGAGTGTGAAATTCTGGCCCAGGTTCCAACAAATTTTTTGTTTGAGTTCTAAATCAAAGCGTGTTTAAGGCCTGGGACCCATGATTGATGGCTAAACAGGTGAAAATCTGACTCTACATAGTTGCTATTTGGAAAGTCTTTGCAAACGAGACTGCCCGATGCCATCAGATCTCCCTTTGTATGACAGAGTACCATCAACAGCACCATTCATAATGGACTACCCTAAAAACAGGAAGCTGTGACTGATGGGCTGCAGTTAGGTTAATTCGAATATCACAAAAGCCATTTTAATGATAAAACCAAACCCTCAATGGCAAAGTAATTTTAATTACTTTTCTTTCCAGAATTTCTGGTCTCATTCATTCAGACAATCTAGGTTGTAGTTGTGTCATTTTTTTTCCAGATAACAATAGTGTGTAAATAGTCTAATTATTGACTGTTGAAAAAGGATTTCTATCATGCCTTTCACATTCATAGTCAATTGAACATGCTTTGCAGCTAATGAAGTGGAGTCACTGTTATTTAGGAAAACACGTCAGTCAATTTGTGCAAATTAAGATTCCATAAACAGCAGAGAGATTAATGACAGATCATTTGTTCTAGAAATGGGGTTTAAGGCTATGATCGACCAAATCAAAATGCTATCACTGAACTAAGGATAGTGCCTGATATATCCCCCAAGATTGATTCAAGTATTAATCATTCGTTTACATTTTATCATTTTATTACTTTGCAGAATTTATGATTAGTTATAAACATTTACACACTTTGAAGTTTATGAATTATGCAGGGCTTTCATTGGTTTACACATTTATATGGTAGTTAATATGGTTAGTGTTGGGAATGGGGTGGGGAGGGGGTGGAGTTGGGGTGGGATTTAGTGTGGTCTGTGTGTGGGGAGGAGTGTGTGTTGGTGGAAGCGGCACAATTGTCTTTGCAGAAATAGTTAACTTGTTGATGTTCTGGTTACAGTGTTACTTTATTTTACTTTGACACTTCTCATAATTTGTTTCCTTCAGGCCTCTGCACACCAAATCTGACCAGCAGTTAATGTGTGAAGAACATGAAGAGGAAAAGATTAACATTTACTGTCTAACTTGTGAGGCTCCAACTTGCTCAATGTGCAAAGTCTTTGGTGCCCACAAAGATTGTGAAGTGGCACCTCTTCAAAATGTCTACAAACGTCAAAAGGTATCTTAATATTTTGTTTCCAAGTAGGATATAAATATTTATCAATTATCTTGTACATATTCATTAAGGTATAAATGCATTAGAAGCAGTTCAGAGAAGGCTGACTCAACCGGTACCTGGAATGTACCAAAGGCGGGTGGGGGAGGGGGTGCGGTGAAAGATGGGATTATTTTACAAGGAAAGGTCTGACTGGGTCTGTAGCCAATGGAGTTTAGAAGATGGAAAGATAGTTTTATTGAAACATGTAAGATCCCAAGGGCACTTGATAGGATGGATGCTGAAAGGATGTTTCCGATTGTGGGAGTGACTAGAACTAGGGGACATGGTTTAGAAATAAGGGGTCTCCCATTTAAGATGGAGATGACAGGAATATTTTCCCTCAGAGGGTTGTGGATCTTTAGAACTCTCTTCCCCAGGGAGCAGTGGAGGCAAAGTCATTGAATATTTTTAAGATAGAGGTAGATAGATTTTTGACTTACAAGGAAGTCAAAGGTTATTGGGGGTGAGCAGAATGTGGAATTGAAGCTACAATCAGATCAGTAATGATCTTATTGAATAGCGGAGTAGGCTCAAGGAGCCAAAAGGCCTAATAATGCTCCAAATTTTTATGTTTGTATGTTCATATGTTTGTTATTTAAAGAACATCTATGACACTAATATTTGAAGAGAATGAAACTGGGAGAATAATTTCTGAAATTAGACAGATTTACTGCTTGTCACATATCTAATGATTGTCGCAGATGCAAATTCTGTCACTGATGTGACATTGTTTATTTTATAAGTCAAATATTCCATTGACTTAAATTGAGAAGTGTATATATCTTGGCAAAGCAGTGTGATCACTTGCCTAGCATTTCCATCACTTGCCTAGCATTTCCATATTTTAGAATTTAGTACTGTGTTTTACTCCAATTGACCAAGATGAAGTCTAATTTTATTAATTGAGTACCTGGTTGAATTCCAGATGACCCAGTGGGCAGGATCCGGTTCACCAGCATTCCTACACCAAAAGAAACTATGAATAACCTTTAACTTCGCTCAGCCTAATGATCCAAAAACCAAGTGCACAGCAACAGGGGTTTGCAACCTGTCAACGAACCCCGTTAGTTGCTCATCCCTGCTTTTGCTTTTCTTTCTCCCTGAGTTTAGACATGGGTCACTTTTCCTCATGGGTGAACAAGCAGTTCAGATTGGGTGTGGGGCTTACATCTAAATCCCAGTGAAATGGAATAGGCTAGTCTTCATTGACAGCTTTCCTGTCCCCCATGGAAGAAATTGGGGTTCATATGTTGTAAAATGGCCTAGAAGGTTCTCTTGAGAGCATGCATAAAAGAACACTTGTTTACTACCTTCCTTTGTCTTGGTTTTCACTCTTATAATCTCCAATCACTTGGAACTATTGTTTGTGATATCTGCTATCTGTTCCCCATCTTCCTGAATGCTGTGATTTGTTCTTGCTATTTGAACTGATGCATTTAGATAGAGATAAGCAACCGATCAGCCATGATCTAATTGAATGGCAGAACAGGCTCGGGGGGACTGAATGTCCTGTTCCTGATCCTTCCTATGTTTGACTTCATTATTGAAACAAATGCTTCTCAACTCCCCTGCACTCCTTCCTTTGTTGATGGACAGGCACAATTGCACGTGGCTTCAGAGAAAGGAAAGAGGAAGTGAGAAACAAGCAAAAAAACAAGAAGTTATTCTATAAAAAGGCAAGGTGACATGGAAAACAGGAACAGAAAAAGTGGAAGGGAGAACAAAACTTGGGGAGAAAGAAAAGCAAAAACAGGGATGAGCAACTGACAGGGTTAGTTGCCAGATTGCAAACCCCTGTTGCTGTGCACTTGGTTATTGGATCATTAGGCTGAGCAAAGTTAAAGGTTATTCATAGTTTCTTTTGGTGTAGGAATGCTGGTATATCTCAAATTCAGTTGTTACTTGGTAGCCTGCAGCATTGTTCAATCCATAGAAGAGGTGAATGATATGTTATCTTTGCTGACGAGAATAGCTTGTACTCTGGCTTGATTAGTGTTGCTATTTTTGCAGACTGAGCTCAGTGATGGTATTGCAATGTTGGTGGCAGGAAATGACAGAATCCAAGCAATCGTTACTCAGCTGGAAGAGATTTGTAAAACTATTGAGGTAAGGAGACATCAATGCATCTGAGACTTAAATTGTTAAATAGAAACCTCTTTGATTAGATGAATCCATCAGATCTTTTTTCCTTTATTGTTTTGTGGGATGTGGGGGTCGCTGGCTGGGCCAGCACTTGTTGCCCATCCCAAATTCCAGGGTAATTTGCCCTTGAATTGAGTGGCTTGCTGGGCCATTATCAGAGGGCAGTTTGATAGTCAACCACATTGCTGTGGGTCTGGAGTCGCATGTAGGCCAGACTGGGTGAGGACGGCAGATTTCCTTCCCTGAAGGGCATTAGTGAACCAGATGAGTTTTTTACGACAATAGTTTCATGGTCACCATCACCAAGAAATTTATTAAGTAATTTCAAATTCCATCAGCTGCCATGGTGGGATTTGAACCCATGACCCTGGGGAATTCGCCTGTGGCTTCTGGATTACTAGTCCAGCGATATTGCCGAGACATCTCCATCTCCTCAAGAAGTATCTAATTCAATGAATAAAAACTCCAAGGTTACAATAGTTATCCATCCCATTCTTCTATTGCTCCTGTGTTCCCTGGTGGTTTATATTGGCTTTCATTCCAGCAAGACTCTATTCTGAAATTTTCATCCTGGTTTTCAAATCCTTCCATTGTCTCACTCCTCCCACTTTCTGTAACCTCCTCAAGATCTGGAACCCTCCAAAATCATTGCATGCGTCCACTCCTGAATCTTACAACTCCCCTAACTGTATTTGTTCCATCATCGATGGCCATGGGCTCCAAACTCAGAAATTCCCTCCCTCTGTCTCTGGAACTCTTTGTTTTCCTTTAAAATTATCTATAAAACCTAGCTTTGTAACCAAGTTTTAGTCACCTGTCTTACGATCTTCTTATATGGCTGTGTCAAATTATGTTTGATAACATTCCTGAGCAGTGTCTCATATATTTTATTGTGTTAAAAACACTATAAAAATGCATATTGATGCACAATATAGATAGGTAAGGAACAGTATTGTTTGAGCTTGTCATTAGTCATCATTTCCCTGCAAATACTTGGCAACTTAAGAGTCTTTAAGTCAATTGATAAAAGGAGAAATAAAAATAAGTCAAGGGCCTGGGGCACTGTACCTTTTTAGATATGTTAGATCTATTCAGTGAATGAAACGAAAGGTGATATCAGTGCCATGCAGATGGTACTCTGCAGCAGAACAGCATGAAGCTTTCCAGTATTGTAATGTTGTAGATTAAGTTTACCACTTTAAACATGAAATGAGTTATTCTGTTTCATCGCCTATTTTAGAATGGTACGTCAAAAACAGGCCATTAAAATGCAAATGTGTTTTGCCTTTCATGCTGAAAGGCTGCAGACATCAAAATGCTGATATCTCAAAATTCCAACTAAGTACAGTATGGTTTCATGAATTTAAACTTTGAACTGTGGCTTTTCTGTGTCCAGAAATGAAACTAAGCATAACCTTTTATCTATTTCAGAGTGTACTGTGAGCAGAGAGAAAGTCTGCCGCCTTGCAACTTTTTCCCTTCTGATTTACTTAAAATGTCATTTTGGCAATAATATTTTGACAGACTATATATGAAATGAATTTTTTTATTAACAGTTTAAAAAGTTTGATTTCAGAGGGGCTACCAGCTACTCTCAAGTCACTGGGTGAATGTTAGAATCACGTTTATTAAAAAAATGCCCAAGTCCTGGTATTAATGATGTTGTGATGAAAGATGTAGTTGTGTCATTAAACCTTCCCCATAACCATCTCAATGGAGCAAGGTGAGTACAGTTCTACCCAGCTAGACAACAGTAAAGAAGCTATGTAGGTGGGTGGTGAGGTCAGCCTGTCGCAAAGACTGCGAGCGAGCAAGTCAAGAAGGATAAGGAGGGATAGTTCATCTTTGTCACAGTCACATAACCAATACATGAGATTAATATTGGTAGTTTCAGAAATGCCTGTCCATTGAATTCCCTATGACCATTGCATTTCTACACTTTGTTGTGCTACCCTCTGCAGTCTTTTGTTTATGGTGCCAAGGCTGCTCTGGATTGCATTATCCTCGCATCCCACCACCACCCCACCCAACCTCCACCAAAGTATAGATGCCCTCCCTGGTATGCCGTGGTGGAAATCAGTTTAGAGTGTGTCACATGGATTTCTGCATTGCCTGTGACTTTTTCTGCCTGATGGTCACTTACTATCTTTCTGAACACCCTGCGGCTGAAAAGTGACCACCTCCTAGCACTCGAGGGAATTCACAGCTTCCAACATTTGTCCTTTCCTCAATGCTGATGCTTATCAATCTGAGGTGCAGGGGGATCTGGGTGTCCTAGTGCATTAATCACAAAAGGCAAATATGCAGATATAGCAAGTAATTAGGAAAGCTAATTAAGGTGGATTTGTGGATAGCGATGAGAACCATCAGAGGATACAGCAGGATATAGATCGGTTGGAGGCTTGGGTGGAGAGATAGCAGATGGAGTTTAATCCGGACAAATGTGAGGTAATGCATTTTGGAAGGTCTAATACAGATAGGAAATATACAGTAAATGGCAGAACCCTTCAGAGTATTGATAGGCAGAGGGATCTGGGTGTACAGGTACACAGGTCACAAAGTGGCAACACAGGTGGAGTCAAGAAGGCATACGGCATGCTTGCCTTCATTGACTGGGGCATTGAGTTTAAAAATTGGCAAGTCATGTTGCAGCTTTATAGAACCTTAGTGAGGCCGCACTTGGAATATAGTGTTCAATTCACCACACTACCAGAAGGATGTGGAGACTTTGGAGAGGGTACAGAAAAGATTTACCAGGATATTACCTGGTATGGAGGGCATTAGCTATGAGGAGAGGTTGGAGAAACTTGGTTTGTTCTCACTGGAACAATGGAGATTGAGGGGCGATCTGATAGAAGTCTGCAAGATTATGAGGGGCATGAACAGAGTGGATAGTCAGAAGCTTTTTCCCAGGGTGGAAGAGTCAATTACTCGGGGGCATAAGTTTAAGATGCGAGGGACAAGCTTTAAAGGAGATGTACGAGGCAAGTTTTTTTACACAGAGGGTGGTGGGTGCCTGGAACTCGCTGCCGGCAGAGGTAGTGGAGGCAGATACGATAATGACTTTTAAGGGTCGTCTTGACAAATACATGAATAGAATGGGAATAGAGGGATACGGTCCACGGAAGGGTCGGGGGGTTTAGTTCAGTCATGCAGCATGGTTGGTGCAGGCTTGGAGGGCCGAAGGGCCTTTTCCTGTGTTGTAATTTTCTTTGTTCTAATAGCATGTTAACATTTATTGCGAGGGGAATTGATTACAGAAGTATTGAAGTTATGTTTCAATTGTACAGGTCATTAGTGAGATCACAACTGGAGTATTGTGTACAGTATTGGTCTCCTTATTCAAAGAAAGATAGAAATGCATTAGAAGCAATTCAGAGAATATTTATGAGACTGATACCAGGAATGAGCAGGTTGTTTTCTGAGGAAAAGTTGGACAGTTAGGTTTGTATCAACCAGAGTTTAGAAGAGTAAGAGATGACTTGATGGAAACATTTCAGAAGCTCAGGGGTATTGACAGGGTGGATGTGGAGAGGATGTTTCCTCTTCCTGAAGAATCTAAGTCACTCATTTAAGACCAAGATGAGGAGACTTTTTTTTTTCATCTCCAGAACTCTGTTACTCAAAAGATGGTCAGAGCAGAGTTTTTGAATATTTTTAAGGCAGAGCTAGATAGATTCTTGATTAACAAGGGGTGATAGGCAGGAATGTAGGGTTGAGGTTACAAACAGATCAGTCATGATCTTATTGAATCGCCAAGCAAGCCCGAGGGGCCGAGTGGCCTACTCCTGCTCCTAATTCATATGTTCATGTATTCGTAACTCAGAAACTTGAGTTCAAGTGGGGGCACCTCCTTCATACATGCTAATCTAAGAAACATGAAACAAACTTATTCCCACCTGGTACAGGAATTGTAGGCCGTCATCTCATGTAGATCTCAGCTTTCTCCTCATTTTATTAAAAACGTTTCTACTTTTTTTTTTAAGTTTAGGATTCCTTGACTCATATTGTTCAATTATTTTTGTTTACCATATTTTTAATTAGTGAAGTTTGGATCCTTGTAATGTTGGTTTTCTCTACTATATTTTATGCCCTTAAACCTAATTGATGACTGATTATTGAGAGCGGGAGTATGTCATTGAGATTGAGGATCAACCAAGGTCATATTGAATGGCGGCGCAGGCTTGATGGGCTGAAGGGCCTACTCCTCCTCCTATTTTCTATGTTTCTATTAACTTCTTTAATGTTGCCACTTGGTTTAAATAATTAGCACTCCCACCAAATTCCCATTCTCACTCTGTTTAGCCAGATCACTCAGGTCCTTGGTGCCTAGCTTTACACAAACTTGTACTATACAAAATGTAAACATTGAAACAAATTATACATGTAGATAAGTAATTCAACGTATTCCCTGCACTGTCTCAGATCCTGAGTGGGGAATACCAAACTAACTTTGATACTGTGTCAACTAGAAAGAAAACTTAGTGGGGGTTCTCCCCCTTTACATATACTTCAAATATTTCTTGGTCACTTTGTTGCCACATGGAACCAGGGTCTTCATTTCCGACTGGGGGCCTGAGTGAGTTACAACTTGTCATCTCTTATGGGTGTTCGTATTGCAAATAGTTGGAGACCCAGGCAGTGAAACCAACTTGACAGCTGCTCCAGTGCTATCTAATCCCATGAGATCACACTATGGTCTAGGAATGTAGATTCCTCAATTTGTAACATATCTTCCTGAGGTCAAACAGCTCCAATGTGGCCTCAAGGGCAGTTTGAATTAAGGTTCTGTACTGTTTACAGGGATACAGCTCAGGATGCACAAGTGGCTGATATCCTAGAAGAAGCTTGCAGAAAGATATGTGAAACAACAAAATTGTAAAGAAGTCAAGGAATCATGATTTTAACAGCCAAAGAACAGTACATCATGAACCCTGCAACTTCATGGTGTAATCTTATACCAGCTGACAGTAATAATAAGAAAAAGGTGCTGTTAGATTTCAGTTGGCTGTGGGCAAGATCTTAAATGCACCAGTACTTGCTACCTTGTCCTCTGATTTTACAAATCTTGAGCTTATATGTACTACACGCTCTGTATGTATTTTTGTGTCGAAGGCACTGCTAAACTGAGTAGTGAAATTTATAATATAGGTATATAATTATTCCAGTTTGAGTCTGATTTAAAAGTGTTTGGGTTTTAAAAGGTAGTCATGATGTGGAGATGCCGGCGTTGGACTGGGGTAAACACAGTAAGAAGTCTCACAACACCAGGTTAAAGTCCAACAGGTTTATTTGGTAGCAATGTCTAGAGACAATACACATCTCTTTAACCTGTGTTTAAAATGCTCCCTCCACCCACATTGTTTGTACCTTTAAGACTTGGCTGGCTGTAGGGATTCGCATTCTAATCAGTATTCTGTAACTTGATTTCTGTGTCTGTGCACTGTTTGAGAGCACATTTCCACTCCATCTGATGAAGGAGCAGCGCTCCGAAAGCTTATGGTATTTGCTACCAAATAAACCTGTTGGACTTTAACCTGGTGTTGTGAGACTTCTTACTGTTTTAAAAGGTAACCAGTCTGATTGACACCTCAGGCTTCTTGTAGTCATGTCACAAGGCTGGCTCTGGAAGTAGACGTCTTAGGACAGATCAATAAAGACCTCTCACTGATTACACACTGAAGAAGACTACTGTCCTTGTACTTGAAACCTGGAGTATAGAAATGAAGAAAAAATATTTTGACCCGAGAAGTGACACAGAGGAGAGACTGAGAAACCAGGAACGCAGGTTCACATCTGCAAAAAAGCTGCTGAAAAAAAGGAAACTAGACAAAGGAACTGAAGAAAACTAGACAAAAGGCTGCAAGGGAGACAGCTCGGTAAGGCACAAAGAGAAGTAGAAATATGCAAAAAACTGCTGAAAAAATGGATAAAAGAAAAGTGCACACAGCCTACAAGTGAAATTACTGGCTGTGGGGAAAAGGGACAAAGGAAATACAACCAGAGGCTGCAAGCAAATTAAGTGAATAAAATTTGCTGCAGTTAATTTTCTAATCCAATCTCCAGTCCAATTGAAAAATGATGCATGGCAAAGGTGGCAGCTTTTCCACTTAGTTAACAAGCCTGAATTGATAAGAATAACCACACTCCTAACACTGCGGGGAGGGACTTCTATGAAGTGTATACCATCCTCAATTTAATAGACAAGCAAAGAAAAGAAAATCTGAGATTTTGAAAGCCTTGAATGCACAATTTGAACCCCAAGTAAATGTTCCATATGAATGTTAGGTATTAAACACTGGAGTTCAGAGTGAAAATGAGACCATTGAACAATATGTCATGGCAGTAATGCAGCTAGCAGAATCAGCTAGCAGAATCATGTGCATTTGGACAGCTAAAAGGTGATCTGATTAAAAGTCAATTAGTCTTGGGCATGAGAGACTCTTTACAAGTCTACCACAAGGCAAGAGGCTAACACTAAAGAATGCAATAGACTTGTGTCAAAACACAGAAATAGTGAAACATCAGCTCGAGCATATGTATGGCAGAGCAGACCAGAAGAGAGATTATGCCGAGAGATTGTTCAAGCCAAAAGAACAGAGCAATCACAGACAAAGAGCCTGAGAGATCTGAATGTGCTGATAGGCTCTGAGCTTATCAGCAACCAATGCAGAGCAACATAAGGCTCTGATTGGTGGAGACTCTAGGGGCCTAAGGAGGCCAGAGTGGCCTGAACCAACAGCGAGCTTGCCTCGGGTGAGGGCTAAGGAGGAGGCTCCGGCAGTCATCAAAGAGAGCACTGGAGCAACTTGACCAGGCCAGCAGCAAGGCTAAGAGGGCTGATGGGCAATTAACTGAGGGTGAAAGTGAGGCAAGGTAGCTAGGCAGCAGGCAAGCAGCGAGTGTGAGCCAGCATGTTGCCCAACGTCATTGTTGAGCAGAGGTAAGGTGTGAGGGCTGAGGAGGTGCCAATGGTTTGCAAGGGGCACAGTGTGGTGACTTGACCAGGCCAGCAGGGCTGAAGAAGGCTGGGCAATGGGCTGAAGGCGAGGTGAGGAGGCCAGCAGGCAGCCAGTGAGCCAGCAGGACAGCAAGGTCGTTGAGTGAGCAGGACCAACTGGAACTGCAGCCAGGGCTGAAGGAGGGCAAAAAAAGCCTGCTCTTTCAGAAAATTCATTAGTTAAAATCAAGAAAGATCAATCAATATGATTTGAAAAAAGAAAAGCTATGGATTGCCTGGTTGCCATGGATTGCAAACAACTGATGAAGCAAGACAATCTTAATAATCTGTCCCTGTTTTATATTCTCTTGTTTAAATTCTGTTTTTCAAGTGGGACCACTGTTTGCTGGCCTGTTGCCATGGCTGCACATGCAGACAGTTATTATAACCAGTAAATAACCACCTTCCCGCATTGCTCTCAACACTCGCCTTCAGAAAGTCTATTTTGGGCAAAGAATGCTAGACAGTTGCCAGCAAAACCACTGATATTGGACTTGGACTCACTGGACTCCACTTGATTGGAATATTTGCTCCTGCACTGGACATTTTCTGTCACATTCTATCCTGAACTGGTCTGTGCTGTGCCGCAGTCCCAGCACTGGCTGATTTCTCCATCCCATTGCTCAGCAGCCAGTTCCATGTTTGCTCGAGTCAAGACATGTAGATCGCAATATTGACCATCTCTACCAAACAGGTAGGCTTGGATTTCAATTGATCAATTAGAGGTTTGTTTTCATCAGTTAAAAAGCACTGAAGCAGTGAGCAGTGATTTGTGTACTTATACTTTTTTTTGGGTTCCTGCGGTCTGCATTATGGATTTGAATTCTCAATTACAGGCTTGTTTTCATAAGTTAAAAAGTGGTGAAGCAGTGACCTGCGTACTTTGCTGTATTTTTGAGAATAGAATGGATTGTAGTTGATGCATGAGGGCATGTGCTACAACAATGCACACGACATGTCGGATCTACTCCCAAGAAGGTCCAGAACAATGCCTCTCTTGTGAAGAGGAAGAAGGAGACTTACGTTAAGATGAGACTTGAAGGCTCAGTTAGGGCACTTGAGAGTTACAAGTTAGCCAGGAAGGACCTCATGAAAGAGTTAAGAAGAGCCAGGAGGGGACATGAGAAGTCTTTGACAGGTAGGATCAAGGAAAACCCTAAAGCTTTCTATAGGTATGTCAGGAGTAAAAGAATGACTAGGGTAAGATTAGGGCCAGTCAAGGACAGTAGTGGGAAGTTGTGCGTGGAGTCTGAAGAGATAGGAGAGGCACTAAATGAATATTAATTGTCGGTATTAACACAGGAGAGGGACAGTGTTATCGAGGGGAGTACTGAGATGCAGGCTGTTGGACTGGACGGGATTGAGGTTCATAAGGAGGAGGTGTTAGCAATTCTGGAAATGGTAAAAATAGGTAAGTCCCCTGGGCTGGATGGGATTTATCCTAGGATTCTCTGGGAGGCTAGAGAGGAGATAGCAGAGCCTTTGGCTTTGATCTTTGTGTCGTCATTGTCTACAGGAACAGTGCCAGAAGACTGGAGGATAGCAAATGTTGTCCCCTTGTTCAAGAAGGGCAGTAGGGACAACCCTGGTAATTATAGACCGGTGAGCCTTACTTCTGTTGTGGGCAAAGTTTTGGAAAGGATTATAAGAGATAGGATTTATAATCACCTAGAAAGGAATAATTTCATTAGGGATAGTCAGCACTGTTTTGTGAAGGGTAGGTGGTGCCTCACAAACCTTATTGAGGTCTTTGAGAAGGTGGCCAAAGAGGTGGATGATGGTAAAGCGGTTGATGTGGTGTATATGGATTTCAGCAAAGCGTTTGATAAGGTTCCCCATAGTAAGCTTTTGCAGAAAATACGGACACATGGGATTGAAGGTGATTTAGTGGTTTGGATCAGGAATTGGCTAGCTGTAAGAAAACAGAGGGTGGTGGTTGATGGGAAATATTCATCCTGGAGTTCAGTTACTAGTGGTGTACCGCAAGGATCTGTTTTGGGGCCACTGCTGTTTGTCATTTTTATTAATGACCTGGATGAGGGTGTGGAAGGATGGATTAGTAAATTTGCAGATGACACTAAAGTCGGTGGAGTTGTAGACAGTGCGGAGGGAAGTGGCAGGTTACAGAGAGAGTGCTGGGCTGAGAGGTGGCAAATGGAGTTTAATGTGGAAAAGTGTGAAGTGATTCACTTTGGAAGGAGTAACAGGAATACAGAGTACTGGGCTAACGGTAAGATACTTGGTAGTGTGGATGAACAGAGGGATCTGGGTGTCCATGTGCATAGATCCCTGAAAGTTGGCACCCAGGTTGATAGGGTTGTTAAGAAGGCGTACGGTGTGTTAGCTTTTATTGGTAGAGGGATGGAGTTTCGGAGCCAGGAGGTCATGCTGCAAGTGTACAAAACTCTGGTGCAGCCGCACTTGGAGTATTGCGTACAGTTCTGGTCGCTGCATTATAGGAAAGATGTGGAAGTGTTGGAAAGGGTGCAGAGGAGATTTACCAGGATGTTGCCTGGTATGGTGGGAAGATCGTATGAGGAAAGGCTGAGGGACTTGAGGTTGTTTTCGTTAGAGAGAAGAAGGTTAAGAGGTGACTTAATAGAGGCATACATGATGATCAGAGGATTAGATAGGGTGGATAGTGAGAGCCTTCTTCCTCGGATGGTGATGGCTAACAGAGGGGGCATAGCTTTAAATTGAGGGGTGAGAGATATGGGACAGATGTTAGAGGTAGGTTCTTTATTCAGAGAGTAGTAAGGGTGTGGAATGCCCTGCCTGCAGCAGTAGTGGACTCGTCAACATTAAGAGCATTCAAATGGTTAGTGGATGAACATATGGATGATATTGGAATAGTGTAGATTAGAGGGGCTTTAGATTGGTTTCACTGGTCGGCGCAACATCGAGGGCCGAAGGGCCTGTACGGCACTGTAATGTTCTATGAGCTATTTAAGGTCCCCTTCTAGAAGCAGAAAAATCCCTGAAACAAATTTAGTCTGAACAAAAATTATTCTCTGTGAGCCCCATTTATTTGAAACTTGTTTTCATTTACATTTGCCATGCTTGTGCTTGCTGCCGGAAAATGTACAATGAGACTTTAAACTGCCTCACAACTGACTTCCCTTTGAATCAGTGGACAAGTGCATAGCCAACATTAGGAGTTTCATCGTGGAAAGCATCAAAAGGTTTGGGAACTGGTTGTCTGGGAAACGGAGGAGAAATTCACATTCTGCAAATATGTAGCATATCGTGTTGCAGCTCTGAAATTATGCAGTTCTAATTTTTTTTCACTGAGCAACACTAAGATGCAGAAACAAGATCTTCAATATGAGTTTGGGCTAAATTTAAAATTGGGACTTGCTATTGGATGTAACAGGATCATGCATGTAAATGTGTCTTTTGTTCACTAGGGAAAAGGGTATGTTTGTGTCTTTGGTTCAATATGGAAGGGGGATATTTGGGTTTTGAAATGTAACCAGTTTGTCTGGCACCTGAGACTTTCCTTAGTCATGTGTGTATGCCAAGAGGCTGCATCTGAAGGCAGTCGCCTTAGTAAAGTTCAGTGAAGATTTGATAGTTTAGTAAAGATCTCTCACTGAATACACGCTATAGAGGACTGCTGTCCATATATTTGAAAGAGAATGTAACTTATAAAACGGGGTATGTAGAATATAGATGTAACTTGCATTTCTAGCCTGGAAATATGCTCTGTGAATCTCTTGTTTATCTGAAATGTTAATCCACACTGAGGATGCAGTCAGTGTGGAATTGAAGACATTGCATTGTCTTATGTTCTTGTAGCATCAGAGCAAAACATTGCTTTAGATGTAGTAACTGAGTTTATGGTTTTGTTTATACATTATTTACCAATATATTCTTAAGTCTCCCTAAAATGTGCTGTAATAATCCACATTTCAATGATTCAATCTAATATTTTTGATTTGCCTGAATTCTATTTTGATCGTTGTATGTAGAAAGTCAAATTTTAAAAGCTTGTGACCTGTAATTTCTGGCTCCCCAGTGTTGGATGAGGGATATCCCAAAGATGGGCCAAGGGATCCCTCTTGGAAGCTCCCAGGTATGAGTTTATGTGGCAATTGTCCAGAAGCACTAACTTATCCTATTCAATCAATCACGTTGGGAACCATCTGACAAAGCGATTGAAATTCTAACTTCAGATGGTTCTGCCAGTGTTACGCTAATAGTTACTCTGAAAAACCTCCTCAAACTTCTGCGTAGCTATTTTAAATATCCAGACCAATCCCCACATGGGACACCCGTACACCCCCCGCCCCCCAGTTGGTCCATTTGGACTAGCTGAACAAATGAATTACGTTTAAATAGTTTGAAGGATATTAACTTAATAGTATGCTCTCAAAATTACTTTGAAATAACTTTGCTAAGGATGATTAAATAAATGTTTGCTTTTAACTTGTAATCATGTAAGTGAAGTAAATTTCATATTTGTTAATAATTTTGAGACCCAATTTTTACATTTTGCCCCAAACCATATTGAGGATCTGGTTTCTGCATTTTAGCGTTGCATTGAATAAAAAAGTGATATAGAGCTGCATAATCTCACGGAGCTGCAACATGAAATGCTACATATTTGCAGGATGTGAATTTCCCAGATAACCAGCTCCCAAACATTGGCCATGCTAAATTGACCCTAGTGTAAGGGGGATAAGCAGGGTAAACGTGGGGTTATGGGAATAGGATCTGGGTGGGATTGTGATCGGTACAGACTCAATGGGCCAAATTGTCTCCTCCTGTACTGTGGGGATTAAAACAAAGAACAAAGAAAATTACAGCATAGGAACAGGCCCTTCGGCCCTCCAAGCCTGCACTGACCATGCTGCCTGAATGAATTAAGACCCTCTACCCTTCCGGGGACCATATCCCTCTATTACCACCTTATTCATGTATTTGTCCAGACGCCCCTTAAAACTCACTATCGTATCTGCTTCCACTACCTCCGCCGGCAGTGAGTTCCAGGCACCCACCACCCTCGGTGTAAAAAAACTTGCCTTGTACTCTCCTTTAAACGTTGCCCCTCGCACCTTAAACTTATGCTCCCCAGTAATTGACTCTTCCATCCTGGGAAAAAGCTTCTGACTATCCACCCTGTCCATGCCCCTCCTATTCTTGTAGACTTCTATCAGGTTGCCCCTCAACCTCCGTCGTTCCAGTGAGAACAAACCAAGTTTCTCCAACCTCCCCTCATAGCTAATGCCCTCCATACCAGGCAACAACCTGATGAACCTTTTCTGTACCCTCTCCAAAGCCTCCACATCTTTCTGGTAGTGTGGCGACCAGAATTGAACACTATATTCTAAGTGTGGCCGAACTAAGGTTCTATAAAGCTGCAGCATGACTTGCCAATTTTTAAACTCGATGCCCTGGCCGATGAAGGTAGGCATGCCGTATGCCTTCTTGACTACCTTCTCTACCTGCGTTGCCACTTTCAGTGACCTGTGTACCTCTACATCCAGATCCCTCTGCCTATCAATACTCTTAAGGGTTCTGCCATTTACTGTATATTTCCTATCTGTATTAGACCTTCCAAAATGCATTATCTCACATTTGTCCGGATTAAACTCCATCTGCCATCTCTCCGCCCAAGTCTCCAACTGATCTATATCCTGCTATATCTTCTGATGGTCCTCATCACTATCCGCAAATCCACCAATCTTTGTGTTATCTGCAAACGTACTAATCAAACCAGTTACATTTTCCTTTTTTTAACATATATGTATTAGAGACAGCAAAAGGTCCCAGCACTGATCCCTGAGAAACGTCACTTGTCAAAGCCTTCCATTCAGAAGTGCACCCTTCCACTGCTGTCCTCTGTCGTCTTTGACCGAGTAAGAAGTCTCACAACACCAGGTTAAAGTTCAACTGGTTTATTTGGTAGCAAAAGCCACTAGCTTTCAGAGCGCTGTTCCTTTGTCAGTTAAGTGGGAGTTCTGTTCACAAACAAGGCATATAAAGACACAAACTCAATTTACAAAATAATGGTTGGAATGCGAGTCTTTACAGGTAATCAAGTCTTAAAGGTACAGACAATGTGAGTGGAGAGAGCATTAAGCACAGGTTAAAGAGATGCGTATTGTCTCCAGACAGGACAGTTAGTGAGATTTTACAAGCCCAGGCAAGTCGTGGGGGATTACAGATAGTGTGACATGAACCCAAGATCCCAGTTGAGGCCATCCTCATGTGTGCGGAACTTGACGATCAGTCTCTGCTCAGCGACTCTGCGTTGTCGTGTGTCGTGAAGGCCGCCTTGGAGAATGCTTACCTGAAGATCAGAGGCCGAATGCCCCCGTGACCGCTGAAGTGTTCCCCAACAGGAAGAGAACATTCTTGCCTGGTAATTGTCGAGCGATGTTCATTCATCTGTTGTCGGAGCGTCTGCATGGTATCCCCAATGTACCATGCCTCGGGACATCTCGCCAAGGCCATCCCCACACCCCCACTTCTTGCCTTCAAACAACTGCACAACCTCAAACAGACCACTGTCCGCAGCAAACTACCCAGCCTTCAGGAGAACAGTGACCACGACACCATACAACCCTGCCACAGCAACCTCTGCAAGACGTGCCAGATCATCGACACGGATGCCATCATCTCACATGAGAACACCGTCTACCAGGTACATGGTACAAACTCTTGCAACTCGGCCAACATTGTCTACCTGATACGCTGCAGGAAAGGATGTCCTGAGGCATGGTACATTGGGGAGACCATGCAGATGCTCCGACAACGGATGAATGAACATTGCTCGACAATCACCAGGCAAGAGTGTTCTCTTCCTCTTGGGGAACACTTCAGCGGTCACGGGCATTCGGCCTCTGATCTTCGGGTAAGCGTTCGCCAAGGCGGCCTTCACGACACACGACAACGCAGAGTCACTGAGCAGAGACTGATAGCCAAGTTCCGCACACATGAGGACAGCCTCAACTGGGATTTTGGGTTCATGTCACACTATATGTAATTCCCCACGACTTGCCTGGGCTTGCAAAATCTCACAAACTGTCCTGTCTGGAGACAACACACATCTCTTTAACCTGTGCTTAATGCTCTCTCCACTCACATTGTCTGTACCTTTAAGACTTGATTACCTGTAAAGACTCACATTCCAACCATTATTTTGTAAATAGAGTTTGTGTCTTTATATGCCTTGTTTGTAAACAGAACTCCCACTTACCTGACGAAGGAGCAGCGCTCCGAAAGCTAGTGGCTTTTGCTACCAAATAAACCTGTTGGACTTTAACCTAGTGTTGTGAGACTTCTTACTGTGTTTACCCAAGTCCAATGCTGGCATCTCCATATCATGACTTCTTTGACCGAGCCAGTTCTGTATCCACCTTGCCAGCTCACTTCTGATCCCATGCGACTTCATCTTCTGCACCAGTCTGCCATGAGGGACCTTGTGAAAGGCCTTACTGAAGTTCATGTAGACAACATCCACTGCCCTCCCCTCATCAACCACCTTCGTCACTTCCTCGAAAAACTTGATCAAGTTAGTGAGACATGACTTCCCCGTAACAAAACCATGTTGCCTCTCACTGATACGTCCACTTATTTCCAAGTGGGAGTAAATCCTGTCTCAAAGAATCCTCTCCAATAATTTCCCTACCACTGACGTAATGCTCACCAGCCTGTAATTACCTGGATTATTCTTGCTACCCTTCTTAAACAAAATAACAACATTGGCTATTCTCCAATCCTCTGCGACCTCTCCTGTAACCCCCACAACTTGCCTGGACTTGCAAAATCTCACTAACTTTCCTGTCTGTAAACAATACACATCTCTTTAACCTGTGCTGAATGCTCTCTCCACTCACATTGTCTGTACCTTTAAGACTTGATTAGCTGTAAAGACTCAGATTCCAATCATTATTCATGTAAATTGAGTTTGTGTCTTTGTGCCCTGTTTGTGATCAGAACCCCCACCCACCTGATAAAGGAACAGCCAGTTCTGAAAGCTAGTGGCGTTCGCTACAAATAAACCTGTTGGACTTTAACCTGGTGTTGTGAGACTTCTTACTGTGTTTACCCCAGTCCAATGCTGGCATCTCCACATCATGACCTCCCCTGTAGCCAGTGAGGATGCAAAGATTTCTCTCAAGGCCCCAGCAATTTCCTCCCTTGTCTCTCTCAGTATTTTGAGATATCTCCCATCAGGCCCTGGGGACTTGTCTACCTTAATGTTTCGCAAGAACCCCAATACCACCACCTTTTTGATCTCAACATGACTCAAACTATCTACACACCTTTTCCCAGATTCATCATTCACCAAGTCCTTCTCTTTGGTGAATTCTGACACAAAGTACTCAATACCTTGCCCATTTCCTCTGGCTACATGCATAGATCCCCTCCCCTGTCCTTGAGTGGGCCGACCCTCTCCCTGGCTACCCTCTTGCTCTTTATATATGTATAAAAAGCCTTGGGATTTTCCTTAATCCTGCTGGCCAATGATTTTTCATGACCCCTTTTTGCCCTCCTTACTCCTTGCTTAAGTTTCTTTCTACGTTCCTTCTATTCCACACTTGCTTCATGTGTTCGCAGCCTCCTAGCTTTGACAAATGCTTCCTTTTTCTCTTTGACTATGCTCACAATATCTCTCATTATCCAGGGTTCCCAAAACGTGCCACACTTATCCTTCATCTTTACAGGAATATGCCGGTCCTGAATCCCTATCAACTTACACTTGAAAGCCTCCCACATGCCAAATGTTGAATTGCCCTCAAACATCTGCCCCCAATCTACATTCTTCAGTTCCTGTCTATTATTGTTGTAATTAGCCTTCCCCCAGTTTAGCGCCTTAATTTGAGTACTTTTCTTTATCCATCAGTACCTTAAAGCTTACTGAATTGTGATCACTGTTCCCAAACTGCTCCCCTACTGAAAAGCTGACCACCTGGCCAGGCTCATTCCCCAATACCAGGTCCAGTATGGCCCCTTCCCTAGTTGGGTTATCTACATACTGTTTCAAGAAGCCCACCTGGATGCTCCTTACAAACTCTGTCCCATCCACGCCCCTAGCACTAAGTGAGTCCCAGTCAATATAGGGAAGTTAAAATCTCCCACCACAGCAACCCTGTTACTTTTGCATCTTGCTAAAATCTGCCTACATATCTGTTCCTCTATCTCCCACTGGCTGTTGGGCGGCCTATAGTAAACCCCCAACATTGTGACTACACCCTTCCTATTCCTGAGCTCTACCCATATTGCCTCGCTGTATGAACCCTCCGAGGTGTCCTCCCGCAGTACAGCTGTGATATTCTCCTTATGATGCGGAGATGCCGGCGTTGGACTGGGGTAAACACAGTAAGAAGTTTAACAACACCAGGTTAAAGTCCAACAGGTTTATTTGGTAGCAAAAGCCACGTGGCTTTTGCTACCAAATAAACCTGTTGGACTTTAACCTGGTGTTGTTAAACTTCTTACTATATTCTCCTTAACCAGTAGTGCAACTCCCCCACCCCTTTTACACCCCCCTCTATCCCGCCTGAAACATCGGTATCTTGGAATGTTAAGTTGCCAATCCTGTCCTTCCCTAACCAGGTCTCTGTAATGGCAACAACATCATAGTTCCAAGTACTAATCCAAGCTCTAAGTTCATCTGCCTTACCTGTTACACTCCTCGCATTGAAACAAATGCACTTCAGTCCACCACACCCTCTTTGATTAGCAACCACACCCTGCCTGCTGTTTCTCTGAGTCTTACTGGCCCTACTCTCTCGTTCCCCTTCAGTTAATTAAGATCCCCTTCAGCTAATTAAGATTAACTAAGATTCTATAAACCTTTTGATGCTTTTCACGATTAAAACTCCTCATGTTGGCTATGCACCTGCCCATTAATCAAAGGGAAGTCAGTTGCAAGCCTTGTACATTTTCTAGCAGCAAGCACAAGCATGGCAATGGCATGAAAACAAATTTCAAATATATGGGGCTCACAGAGAATAACTTTTGTTCGGACTAAATTTGTTACAGGGATTTTTCTGTTCCTAGTAGGGGGCCTTAAATAGCTCCTGGCATTGTTCTGGACTTAAAATAAAAACAGAAAATACTGGATAAACTCACCAGGCCTGACAGCATCTGTGGAGTGACACAGAATTAATGTTCTGCGTCCGTGTGACTTAAGAGTCACATGCGCCGCAGTATTTTGCTTTTGTTTCATTATTCTGGACCTACTTGGGAGTAAACCTTATATGTTAGGTTCACTGGAGCAACACATGACTGTAAGGGCTGGGAAAACACTGACCACACCTGATGAACAACACCAGAAGAATCATGTCTAATAACCCTCCAAATATTGGCTCAGTGGTAAAGGAAACATTTTTTAAAGGCTGCACAAGATTGGCCATGTTTACTGTTGCTGTGCCAGTGTCAGCTGCACTTGCTAACAGATTCAGTGACACTGCCAGCTGTGGTTTCAACCACAGGAACATGTTTACATGCTTCCTGAGGCACACTCAAGTACGTTCTCAACATGTTTTTTAGGTTGGGTGTTTTCTTTGCATCATGCAACTCATTTCATAACAGGGGAATGTTTCCAACAAGCAGGTTGTTAGGATTTGCAAAATCCTAGCTTCAGTGCATTGCATTGTGCAGCACAAAGTCTTGCAGAAATTAGCCATTCGTTATGAGGATAACACACTGTCCTTTCATTATCTACTCACCTCTTGACCCACATGTCCTGCCAGGAAGAATGCAGAATCATGATTCGTGAGTCAGTTCTGCAACTTCTCTCTTTATCTTTTTATTTTATCCATCATGCAAACCAACGTCCCATCCATTGACTCTGTCTACACTTCCCGCTGCCTCGGCAAAGCAGCCAGCATAATTAAGGACCCCACGCACCCCAGACATTCTCTCTCCCACCTTCTTCTGTCGGGAAAAAGATACAAAAGTTTGAGGTCACGTACCAACTAAAGAACAGCGTCATCCCTGCTGCTGTCAGACTTTTGAATGGACCTACCTTGCATTAAGTTGATTTTTCTCGACACCCTGGCTATGACTGTAACACTACATTCTGCACTCTCTTGTTTCCTTCTCTATGAATGGTATGCTTTGTCTGTATAGTGCGTAAGAAACAATACTTTTCACTATGTTAATACATGTGACAATATTAAATCAATTCAAATCATGCTAAATATTTAATGCAGCAGGTTAATCATAACCAAAAAAGATTTTGAAGCACAAACTATATTTGAAAGTTGTCTTTTCTGCAAGCTGTCACTAATAGCATTATGTAACTGATCCCAAGGGTGGGCACAGCCTTTTTTATTTTTTTACTATTTTCCTATGGGAAAGTATTTGGCTTGTGTTCGGTGGCTTCCCAAACATCGCAACTAGGATCAGGAATCTGGGACTTGAGCCTACATTCTGAACTCCAATGTCACAGACAGGGTGTTGGTGAGTCAGAGGTGCGCCAACTTGCTCCCTGTTTTGTTCTTTGTTTTAGCCATGTCCCCGTCACATAACATTCCATACCTGAAAGGGCTGGTGATTGGTGAAGAGGCCTAACCGGGTACACAAGAGCTGCCTCGTACTTCCTGTTTTTAATTGGGGGTGGGGGCGTGGCAATGGGGGGGAATGCTACTACTACCTTCAGCTGCACATTGAGAAAATCAAAGCTCGGCTCCATTATCCCTGAAAGCTGTCCCAATCTGGGAGCTTATTCAGGCAGAGCCACACGGTATGAAATCATGCATAATGTTCCACCCAAAGCAGAGCTTCAAATCACGCGTCCTGTCCAGCATTCGGATTACTTACTCACACCATTGTCGAAAAACATTCTTTTACATCCAAGGCATTGTATAAACACGAGCTGCTTTTGATATTTTACATATATACCATTTGGAACATTTGGCAACGGCTTGATGACAGTCAACAATCTCGTAGTATTAGGAGAGATGCAAAATTTATGCAGTTAAGAATTTAAGGTTCAATAAGGACATAAACAAGCTGTAGTTCTAAAAGCAACATATTTTGGACAGCAAAATAGTGGCCTTAAATTATGAAATTCAAAATATGAAGTCCCAAACACACAAAAGTACTTGAAGATTATAGATTTGTTGAATTTGCTACAAGGTTGATAGTATCAGTTGGACGCTACAATTTTCAAAGAAACAAAGCAATGGATCTCGAAGCTTCTGGGAAGTGTTGAGGATTTTGACGCACGGCCATAATGCAAGTTGATGCATCTGCCGAGTTTGCTAATATGTGGGTACACCTCACATGCCGATCGATTCAAAGCCTAAAAAGTGACATCGTTATTGGAGCTGCATAATTGTAATTGTTTTGCAATGCAGTCACACCATTTGTAACATGAGCTTATATTACTGTTATTGGAAGATACTGTAATGGCTGCAAAAGATACTTGGCTTTCAGTCCTCCCACACTAGGTGGCATTGCTTTGCATTTCCCCCAGTCCATTGGCTGCACAAACTTTTAGATATATCCAGAATTTTGTTTTCACTAGTTGAGAAGAATATTTCATTATTGAGAAAAATAAAAAGTTATTTTTTGCCAAAGTTTCATTTTTCCCAGCCTGATTTACCTGTTTTACCTGAGACCGCTGCAGGTGGCCCAATGTGCTGCAATTGAACAAGTTTGTGCTGCGACCATCTGTTTACTTAAAAGGTAAAATTTTACCTAAAAAGTTACTGCTTCTACTTGTTGCTGTTTATACCATTTCAATTAGTAAATGAAGTTACTTTAATGCAACCGGAGGGTATATATTTTCGAGGTTGAATTGGGGAACATCAGGGGATGCCACAAAGGGGTAAAGACGAACGGAGGCAGGTTGTGCTGCAGCGGAGTTCAGTGGATTAATGATCAGGCAATTGGGGAAGAAATCCCGGCAGAGAGAAATCTTCCCTAATGCTTTGGTGTCAGTTTGAGGGGACAGTGGATCAACTTTTGTTGCAGCTGCTGAGATTTCGATGATAGCTTTAGGGTTAATCTGGCAAGCATCTGGCATTAGCCAGAGAGAAATTTGGATGTCTGGAATAAGCAATTAGATGAGTGCTGTATTAGAGAGGGACAATGGTAATTATTATAAATCCAATTGCGTATTTCCTTTTGTGGACCCTACACACTGAGCTGTTACTACACCAGACCAATGGCGTATGGTATTTTATACAGATTCTCAGCAAATCTAATTTTAACATTTTGGTTTGTGTCGACAAAGTTATGGAAAATACAGAAAACTCTTCCACTCCGAGAACTGATTTTTCATTATAAAGTCAGAATCGTTGAATGCCAAGTTGAAAGTACTCACTGGAGGTGGAGAGATAACAATATTCTGAGAGAACCTGATTCTACAACTAAAGCTTTGAAAACTGTAGTGAGGGATTATGGGGATAGTGGAGGAAAATGGCAGGGAGGTAGATCATCAGCCTTCATCTAATTGAATGATGGAGCAGGCTCAAGCGGCCGAATGGCCTACCGCTGCTCCTATGTTCCCATGCATACTTTATTACAAAATAGATTACCTGTTTGTTTAGTATACTTAATGGCATATTTTGTATTGTATCTGTAGTCACTTACGATCGGTGATTGAATGACGTTATTAAGAGAAAAACTGAAAGAAATACAGAGCATTTGATTTAGGTGGTATCCAGCTCACTGAACTCAAGAGGATGATACAATGAATATCTATATGAATCAGTAATTGAAGTGATCCATAATTTTTACCCATCTCGGATTGACTTTGCTGGATATCTTCTGACTGTAAACAAAGTGTCATTAAAATCGCTAACCTTTACACCACTAAATCAAAACGCATTAGTCACTGCCTCACTGCAATGCAGAGCAATGTAAGTTGCCAAAGTCCCAGAGGCCCATAGGCTGTCCTCCCCCTTTATGAGAGAGAGAGAGAGTTGACTGGTGGTGATTTAATCTGAGGGGCAAGGTTGAGAAAGCAGGGCCTTCATGGATAGCCAATTGGTATGGGAATTGAGTCCATATTGTTGGCGTCACCCTGCATCACAAACCAACTCTCCAGCCAACTGAGCTAACTGACCTCCCCAACATATACAGCAATATGTATTGTAGAAATGCACCTGTCACCTGTATAGGGTTAATGGAAAATTGTGGAATCCTATTGGATGTGGAGCCTTTGGAGAGGGTGCATTTTGGTAGATTGAGCCAGGGCAGGACTTACTCAGTTAATGGTCGGGCGTTGGGGAGAGTTACAGAACAGAGATCTAGGGGTACATGTTCATAGCTCCTTGAAAGTGGAGTCACAGGTGGACAGAGTGGTGAAGAAGGCATTCGGCATGCTTGGTTTCATCAGTCAAAACATGAAAGAGTGCAGAAAAGATTTACTAGGATGCTACCAGGACTTGATGGATTGAGTTATAAGGAGAGGCTGAATAGACTGACTTTTTTCTCTGGAGCGTAGTAGGCTGAGGGGTGATCTTATAGAGGTCTATAAAATAATGAGGGGCATAGACAAGGTCAATATCTTTTCCCAAAAGTAGGGGAGTCTAAAACTAGAGGGCATAGGTTTAAGGTGAGAGGGGAGAGATACAAAAGTGTCCAGAGGGGCAATTTTTTCACAGAGGGTGGTGAGTGTCTGGAACAAGTTGCCAGAGGTAGTAGTAGAGGCGGGTACAATTTTATCTTTTAAAAAGCATTTAGATAGTTACATGGGTACGATGGGTATAGAGGGATATGGGCCAAATGTGGGCAATTGGGATTAGCTTAGGAGTTTTATAAAAAAAAAGGGCGGCATGGACAAGTTGGGCTGAAGGGCCTGTTTCCATGCTGTAAATCTCTATGACTCGATAAGAGGTTTACCCAAGGAAGTTGCCTGGATTAGAGGGTATGAGCTATAAGGAGAGGCTGGACAAACTAGGGTTGCTTTCTCTGGAGCGACAGGGGCTGAGGGGAGACCTGAGCCTTTAAAATTATGAGAGGCATATCAGAATCTTTTTCCCAGAGTTGGAATGTCTAATATTAGGGGCATGCACTTAAGGTGAGAAAGGGGAAGGTTCAAAGGTGATGAGGAGCAAGTTTTTTTTTACAGAGTGGTCGGTGTCTGGAACGTGGTGGCGGTGTTGGTAGATACAATAAGGGCGTTTAAGGGGCTTTTAGATAAGCACATGAATATGCAAGGAATAAAGGGATATGGACCAAGGGCAGGCAGAAGGGATTAGTTTAATTCGGCATCATGTTTGGCACAACATCGTTGGCCGAAGAGCCTGTCCCTGTGCTGTACTCTTCTATGTTTTAGTGCTACAATCTCTATGTTAGGAAGTTTCCCCTCTGTGCAGGCAAGTAAAATGTTTATTACCAATAGAGGGCGACCTTGTCCTGGGTAAAATCTCAACAAACTTCTAGCAGGTGCCGAGTCCAGATGTAAAATTGGATCCTGTGAGAGCTGTTCCCGTGGGAAGGTGAAACTTTGGATATTGCAGAACTACAAATTCCGAGAAATACTAGAATGAGTAACATAGAGTCATAGAGGTTTACAGCATGGAAACAGGCCCTTCAGCCCAACTTGTTCATGCCACCCTTTTTTTTTGTAAACCCCTAAGCTAGAGGGTAGTGAATCTCTGGAATTCTCTGCCCATTGAAGTGGTGGAGGCTTCCTCGTTGAATATGTTTAAATCACGGGTAGATCGTTTTCTGATCGATAAGGGAATTAGGGGATATGGGGAGCAGGCGGGTATGTGGAACTGATTCGCTTCAGATCAGCCATGATCTTGTTGAATGGCGGGGCAGGCTCGAAGGGCCAGATGGCCTACTCCTGCTCCTATTTCTTATGTTCTAATCCCAATTGCCCGCATTTGGCCCATATCCCTCTATACCCATTGTACCCATGTAACTGTCTAAATGCTTTTTAAAGGACCCGGTAACATCCTAGTAAATCTTTTCTGCACTCTTTCTAGTTTAATAATATCCTTTCTAAAATAGGGTGACCAGAACTGTACACAGTATTCCAAGTGTGGCCTTACCAATGTCTTGTACAACTTCAACAAGACACCCAACTCCTGTATTCAATGTTCTGACCAATGAAACCAAGCATGCTGAATGTCGTCTTCACCACTCTGTCCACCTGTGACCCCGCTTTCAAGGAACAAAGAACAAAGAACAATACAGCACAGGAACAGGCCCTTCGGCCCTCCAAGCCCACGCCGCTCCCCGGTCCAGGATTGAATCCTGAATCCAGGATCCCCGCCCAATTTTCCAGCCTATCTACATACCAATATCCTATCCACCGAGCTGTCCCTCACAGCTACGATGCTTTGTTCATTACAACCTATTAACTCACCCCCACCCCCCCATTCCAGACCATGTGATCTCCAGGGAGAGGCGAAAACCCAGAGTGAAAAACCCCAGGGCCAATATGGGGAAAAAAATCTGGGAAATTCCTCTCCGACCCCCTAAGGCGATCGAAACGAGTCCAGGAGATCACAATGGCCCCGATCGGAAAATGCTTCCCAACCCTAGTCATTTCCACTTCCACGAACACCATATGAATTCCCTGCCCCCGAGACAGGTTCCCAACTATCCGCAGTCTCTCTCTGTACTGGCACCAGCAAGATGATCATAGAATGAAGCCTTGAAACGAGAAACCAGGAACAATTAGCCCGCGCCGCTCCCTGGTCCAAACTAGACCACTCTTTTGTATCCCTCCATTCCCACTCCGTTCATATAGCTGTCTAGATAAGTCTTAAACGTTCCCAGTGTGTCCGCCTCCACCACCTTGCCCGGCAACACATTCCAGGCCCCCACGACCCTCTGTGTGAAATATGTCCTTCTGATATCTGTGTTAAACCTCCCCCCCTTCACCTTGAACCTATGACCCCTCGTGAACGTCACCACCGACCCGGGGAAAAGCTTCCCACCGTTCACCCTATCTGTGCCTTTCATAATTTTATACACCTCTATTAAGTCTCCCCTCATCCTCCGTCTTTCCAAGGAGAACAACCCCAGTTTCCCCAATCTCTCCTCATAACCAAGCCCCTCCATACCAGGCAACATCCTGGTAAACCTCCTCTGTACTCTCTCCAAAGCCTCCACGTCCTTCTGGTAGTGTGGCGACCAGAACTGGACGCAGTATTCCAAATGCGGCCGAACCAACGTTCTATACATCTGCAACATCAGACCCCAACTTTTATACTCTATGCCCCGTCCTATAAAGGCAAGCATGCCATATGCCTTCTTCACCACCTTCTCCACCTGTGACGTCACCTTCAAAGATCTGTGGACTTGCACTCCCAGGTCCCTCTGCGTCTCTACACCCTTTATGGTTCTTCCATTTATCGTGTAGCTCCTCCCTACATTATTCCCACCAAAATGCATCACTTTGCATTTATCAGGATTGAACTCCATCTGCCATTTCCTTGCCCAAATTTCCAGCCTATCTATATCCTTCTGTAGCCTCTGACAATGTTCCTCACTATCTGCAAGTCCTGCCAGTTTTGTGTCGTCCGCAAACTTACTGATCACCCCAGTTACTCCTTCTTCCAGATCATTTATATAAATCACAAACAGCAGAGGTCCCAATACAGAGCCCTGCGGTACACCACTAGTCACAGGCCTCCAGCCGGAAAAAGACCCTTCCACTACCACCCTCTGTCTTCTATGACCAAGCCAGTTCTCCACCCATCTAGCCACCTCCCCCTTTATCCCATGGGATCCAACCTTTTTCACTAGCCTACCATGAGGGACTTTGTCAAACGCTTTACTAAAGTCCATATAGACAACATCCACGGCCCTTCCTTCGTCAACCATTTTGGTCACTTCTTCAAAAAACACCACCAGGTTCGTGAGGCATGACCTCCCTCTCACAAAACCATGTTGACTATCGTTAATGAGTTTATTCCTTTCTAAATGCGCATACATCCTATCTTTAAGAATCTTCTCCAACAACTTCCCCACCACGGACGTCAAGCTCACCGGCCTATAATTACCCGGGTTATCCTTCCTACCCTTCTTAAATAACGGGACCACATTGGCTATCCTCCAATCCTCTGGGACCTCACCTGTGTCCAGTGACGAGACAAAGATTTGCGTCAGAGGCCCAACGATTTCACCTCTCGTCTCCCTGAGCAGCCTTGGATAGATTCCATCAGGCCCTGGGGAGCTATGAACATGTACCTCTAGATCTTTGGGGAAAGTTACAGAGGTAACTCTCCCCAACACCCTACCATTGACTGAGTAAGTCCTGCCCTGGTTCAATCTACCAAAATGCATCACCTTGCATTTATCTAAATTAAACTCCATCTGCCATTCGTCAGCCCACTGGCCCAATTGACCAAGATCCCGTTGCAATCGGAGATAACTTTCTTCACTATCCACTATGCCACCAATCTTGGTGTTATCTGCTGCCTCTCTCTCCCTCCAGCCTATCTAGAGGACCCATGGGTCTAGGCTTTTTGTCCACACATCGGGTGTGCAGAGTTGGGAGAATTCCAGGCTATACAAGGCTCACTTATAAAAATGTCTGACTGTCAGATTTTCATTCTGGGGTGGGGAGCTTTTTAGGGGTCAGGGTGGGCAAGTCTGGAATGGGTTCAAAGGATGCCTGCTGCAGAGGCAGGCTGGGCGAATGGCCTGCCACTGTGCACTGTATCAAAGTCATTTATAAAAATATATTAAACAGGTCTCCAGCACTCACCCAACATGCTCCCCATGCCCAACCCATGCCACCTCATGCCCTTTACCCACCCATGTCCTCATAACCTCCATGCCAAGTTATAACTCCACTCATCACCCATAGTGTTTTATAGCCCTATGCCAGCTTAGTGTCAACTCATGGCAACTAGTGTCCCCCAACAACCACCCTTAGCACTTGCACCTACCATTCCAACTCACCAATAGCCACCATGGACTGACCTCAGGATTAATGCTGAGATTAAATAAAGTTTCAAGTGTCTGCTGATAATTTATTTTTAAAAACACTGTCATTGATAATGACACTTTTATTACATACAAATTCCTTCATCTACATCCCTTATGACAAGAAAACATTCAATTGCATAATCCATCATTAAAAAGGAGCATTGGAATTAATAGTCCAATTTTAAAGGGTACACTTTTGAGGTCTCACTAAAACTGAAATGGTAGATACCTTACTGTATTAACGGACCTTTGTAAAATCAATCATATAGCACTAATTCTGTAATGATAACCCTAAGTCAATAGAGTGAAGGAGCAAGCAATCATTTTTAAAGCAATCCCGATAGTTTTTTTTTCTAGAGTTAAAAGGCAGGGGTTTTTAAAGCCATAACAGCTTGATACTCACTTTGACAATTTATCTTGGTGCTTTTGACAGTTGTTTCTGATCATTCGAATGGATTTATGCACTTTTTATGTACATTCATGCCTAATTTTGGTACTTCCAAAGGGCACTTTACCTCTCCCAATGGGACCTCCCCTCTCCCAAAGGGCATCTTACCTCTCCCAAAAGGTAGCTTACATCCCCCAAAGCTATCCCCATCTCCAAAGTGGTACCTTATCTCTCCAAAAGAAGTTAAACCTGCACTTGCTGGGTTTCAGATACATTTCACATCAAGATCACACATGAGAGGAAGCAGCTGCTGATTTCTAGGGACAGCTGCCTCTCCAAAATGCACGTGTGTAAATTAGGACCCGCGCTTGTTCCCAATCCCGCAGAAATGGTAGGTGCAAGTTTCAGGGTTGGGACTTTGGACGTCTTCCACCATTTTTGCCATGATGGAGGTGCTCTCCATCATGCCAAAAATTAGGCCATGGAATTCAAAGAAATCATAAAAGAACTTGTGCAGGTGTATTCTGCTTCCAAGAATAAGCCAGTGAAATCAGCTGGCTAACTTACACATCATTCCTGAGTAGAAAATGAGCAGCTGATGTTGTAAAATGGCCTGTTAAATAGTCATATCTTGCCTGGAAAATTATCTGAATTAACTCTAAGCAGAACATGTGCTCCTAAGTGAAGTATTGCCAGCTGCCATGATGATATCTAGAAGTCACCAGTATTGCATTGTTACAGAGGGATACAAATAGGTCTTATCTTGTTTGCTGATAAGCTGAGTACAGAAGCATTATGGTTTTGCTACAAAGTCAACTGTACTCTCTATATTAGTTTGTGGGATGTAGGCATTACTAGCTTGGCCAATGTGATTGACAATCTCTAATTGCTCTTGAGAAGAAGGTGATGCGTTGCCTTCTTGAACCACTGCAGTCCATGTGATGAAGGTAAACCCACAGTGTTGTTAGGGTCAAAGTTCCAGGACTTTGAACCAGCAACAAGGAAGAAAAGGCATTACTTGAGGTTCAAGTCTACTGATAAACCAATGGCGTTCTAACAGTCCACAATTCCTGAAAACAAGCTGAACCAAGTATTAATATTTGAAATGGAAACTGTTTTGCAGGTTAACTTCCCTAAAATGGGAGTATCAAACCTCCAGGCTACAATGTCAAGGCAACTCACTTTTCAGTAATACTTTCGTTTATCATTTCTACTTTGGTCACTTTGGAATTTTGCAAGTTTGGAGGTTTGAAAGATACTGTTCTTTGGTTGCTTTATTGGTGGATAAATCCTAAATCAAAACATCGAGGTCCGTCAGTATCTGCAGAATTAGATATTTTCAGATTAGTGGGGGAAATGATTTAGTGTTATACATAGCCTGTAAGTCTCTGTTATTTGCAGTTAAGTTGTCCATAATGATAATGAATGTGGGCATTTCTAATTTAAAGGAAGCTTGTCAGTCACTGCATTTGTGCTGAAATCTGGTCTGTAAATCAGTACAGCGCTGATTCTTTGCTGGGGCCTGTTCCATATCACCAAGGGGTAGAAAAAGGTTAAATCTGTCATTTGAATAAAGGGAAAATTACTGCTCACCAAATTTGGAAATTAAGAAAGCAACAAGATCTGTTTCTATGAGGACAACAAATTAAATTTCCAGTTCATCTCCTCCTTCCTGCTCTAATTCTGGCCGTTTAATTCCCTTGTTCTGCAGTTATAGTGTAACTTCGAAATTTAGCATTTGATTGTAAAATTACTTTTCCTATTGTAATTGTAAACTTTGACATGCAAATTTCAATTTTTTTGCTATTTTTGAACTTCATTTGATTTTCCATATGAATTGTTTAATATGCTTCAAGGGGTGAATTTTACACATCCTCAGCTCCATATCTGAAGGCGGGGAGGCAAGTAAAAATAAAGTAGGTGGCCGTTCCCGCCCGCCGCCTTCCCGCCCCCCCCATATTACAGAGAAGGCGTAGGCAGTCTGTCTGCCCTCAAGCCCATCGAGGCCCTTAAGTGGGCAATAATATATGTGGCGGGATAAGGTTGGGGAAAGTTGAGTAGCCCAGTGTGTTTCACTGCACGGGCTAAAGGTAGGCAAGAGGAGGGCCCGACTCCCTTGGGGGATCCCCTGTGCTTTCATCCTGAAGATCGGGCCTCTCCCCAGTCCTTTGAAACCTAAACTTCCAGCCGCCTCCTCCCCCTCACTGGGGTTACAAAACATATAGGTGGGATTGGGAAGGGTTCTCTTTCAGAGAGTTGGTGCAGACTTGATGGGCCAAATGGCTTACTTCTGCACTGTAGGGATTCTATGGTTCTAACTGAAATTTAGTGAAATATTTACGACCTGAATAGAATCATAGAACGGCAACAACATGGAAAGAGGCCGTTTGGCCCACCATGTCTGTGCTAGATCTTTAAGAGCAACTCAGCTAGTCCAACCTCCCATCCTTCCTCCATAGCCCCGCAAATGCTTCATCTTCAGGTTCCTATTGAATTCCCTTTTTGAAGCCATTATTGATTCTACCTCCATCACCTTTTCAGTCAGTGCATTCTAGGACCCTTAACCACTGCTGCATAAAAAGGTTTTTTCTCATGGCACTGTTGGTTCTTTCGCCATTCATCTTATATTGCTGTCCTCTGGTTTTCAACCCTTACACAAATGGAAACAGATTTTTAAAGGATTCATTTATGGGACGTGGACACCGCTGGCTAGGCCAGCATTTATTACCCATCCCTAATTGCCCTTGAGAAGATGGTGGCGGTGAGCTGCCTTCTTCAACTACTGCAATCCATGTGGTGTACATACACCCAGAGTGCTGTTAGGGAAGGATAT
Organism: Mustelus asterias; assembly: GCF_964213995.1. NCBI lineage: Eukaryota > Metazoa > Chordata > Chondrichthyes > Carcharhiniformes > Triakidae > Mustelus > Mustelus asterias. The sequence goes on from NC_135805.1 coordinate 86,452,029, forward strand.
ATCACCAATATATATTTCCAAGTCAGGATGGTGAGTGGCTTGAAGGGGAATTTCCAGGTGGTGGTGTTCTCATCCATCTGCTGCCCTTGTCCCTCTAGGTGGCAGCGGTTGTGGGTTTTAAATGTGCTGTCTAAGGAGCCTTGATGAGTTCCTGCAGTATATAGAATCCCTACAGTGCAGAAGGAGGCCATTTGGCCCATTGACAGTGACAGCAATCCCACCCCAGACCCTATCCCCACAATCCCACATATTTACCCCACTAATCACTCAACCCTACACATCCTGGGACACTATGGGCAATTTAACATGGCCAATCAACCTAACCCGCACATCTTTGGAGTGTGGGAGGAAACCGGAGCACCCGAAGGAAACCCACTCAGACACGGGGAGAACATGCAAACTCCACGCAGACAGTGACCCGAGCTTGGAATTGAACCCAGGTCCCTGGAGCTGTGAGGCAGCAGTGCTAGCCACTGTGCCACTGTGCTGCGTGGTTCTAGTGATGAGGGACTTCAATTACTTGGAAGCTAATCATGTGGTGTGTACCATCTTGTAGATGTGTACTGATGTGTACTCCATTTTGTAGATGGTACACATCAAAATGCTGCTGCAGTCCATCAGTGGTGGAGGGAGTGGATATTTGTGGGTGGGGTGCCAACCAATCAGGCTGCTTTATCCTGGATGATGTCGATTTTCTTGGTGGTATTGGAGCTGCACTCATCCAGGCAAGTGGAGGGTGTTCCATCACACTCCTGACTTGTGCCTTGTAGATGGTGGACAGGTTTTGGGGAGTCAGAAGGTGAGTTACTTGCCACAGGATTCCTAACCTCTGACCTGCTCTTGTAACCATAATATTTATGTGACTAGTCCAGTTAAGTTTCTGGTCAATGGTAATCACCAGGATGTTGATTGTGGGGGATTCTGTGATGATAATGCCATTGAATGTCAAGGGCTGGTGGTTAGATTCTCCCTTGTTGGAGCTGATCATTACCCAGAATTTAAGTGGTGTGGATGTTAAGTGCCACTTGTCAGACCAAGTCTGGATATTGATCAGGCCTTGCTGCATTTGGACATGGTCTGCTTCTTTATATCTCTATCTGTCCTGACTGGACCTCCCATGATTTTGAACACCTCCATCAAATCTCTCCTCAACTTTCTCTTCTATTAGAACATCCTTCGTTTCCAAGTAATTGAAGTCCCTCATCACTGGAACCATTCTTCTCAGCACCCTCTCTAATGCTTTCACCATCTTCCTCAAATGTGGTGTCCAGAATGGTACACAATACTCCAGTCAAATCAATGTTTTATAACAGTTCATCATAGAACTAGAGGGCACAACCTCAGGCTAAAGGGACGATCCTTTAAAACAGAGATGCGGAGGAATTTCTTCAGCCAGAGAGTGATGAATCTGTGGAACTCTTTGCTGCAGAAGGCTGTGGCGGCCAGGTCATTGAGTGTCTTTAAGACAGAGATAGATAGGTTCTTAATTATTAAGGGGATCAGAAGTTATGGGGAAAAGGCAGGAGAATGGGAAAAAAAATCAGCCATGATTGAATGGCGGAGCAGACTCGATGGGCCGAGTGGCCTAATTCTGCTCCTATGTCTTATGGTCTAACTCCTTGCTTTTGTACTCTGTATCTGCTTAATAAAGCCCACAATTCTATATGCTTTTTAACCAATTTCTCAACCCTTCCTGCTACCTTAAATAGTTTGTGCGCATATGCTCCCGGTTTCTCTGTTCCCGCTTTCCCTTTGCAATGGAATCCTTTATTTTATAATGCCTATTCTCATTCTTTCTACCAAGATGCATTACTTCACACTTTTTTCTACATTAAATTTCATCTGCCATGTATCTGCTGATTCCACCAGCTTTCTATGTCCTTTAAGAGCTATCACTATCCTTCTCACAGTCATTATACTTGCAAGTTTTTGAGTTATCTGAAAATTTTGAAATTGTGCTCTCTGCACCCATGTCTAGATCATTGATGTATATCAAGAAAAGCAGTGGTCTTCCTTTAAGCTCCTGGAGAGCCCCACTGTACACTTACATCTGGTAAAAGGAAACCATTCATCGCTACCCTGTTTTCTGTCACCCAGCCAACATGGTATCTATGCTGCCACTGCCTCTTTTGTTTCATGATAGATCTATCAATCAGAAGTGATTTAAACAACAGCGTAGTTATGGTTTGACATGCACTGCCTGCGAGTGTGGTGGAAGCAGCTGCAATTGAAGCATTCAGAAGGCGATTAGACTGCTATCTGACGAGGAAGAATGTGCAGGATTGTGGGGAGAAAGTGGGGGGGTTAGCAATAGGTGAGTTGCTCACTCAGAAAGCTGGTGCAAACGTGATGGGCCAAATGGCCTCCTCCTTTGCCATAACAATTCTGTGACATACGTGAATCTGTGAAACCCACACCTCCAAGGAAGACTGACTGGAATGCGTACCTTAGACTGTTCAGCCAACTTGATTTATTTTATTTCTATATTCACTAGTGTTTAATTAGTAATGTGAAGCACTGATTAACGTGTCTGCAATAAATTTCCAACTGCGCAATTTTAAGTCATTTTGTTTGGAAACATGAATTGGATGAATCTCTAAGTGTAGAACTCCTGACATACAACTGGTCTTTGTAACTCAGTGTGGTTGCATGATGTTGAATTTGCATTTTATAATGTCCAGCACAACATTTGAGGATCTGTTGTACTCCATTCTAAATGCAAGTTATTTATTTTAATAAAGTGTATTTTATGACCTTGGGATTTCCTAAAACATTTTGAAAGCAATTAAGTATTTTTAAATTTGCAGTCACTGCTGTAATGGAGAGAAATTGCATTGTGAATTGTGATACGTTCCATTATTAAACTTGCCAGTGAGCACAAAACTGATTGCTCAGTTTGATGGATGATGTGCTGAGTACATACAATATCTGAGAGTCAGGTAATACACATTCTGGACTCTAAAGCTGCTTCTGAGCATCGCTGCACTAATGTATACACACAAAATGCATAATCAAGCTTGAATTCTGTTCCAGACAAACCCAGAATGTCCAATGTGTATAGCCAATATAATCTGCCTGATATAAAGCATGTTGACTCCAAACCTCAAGAGTAACATGACTGACTTGTGCTCAGAACCTGATGGTGAGTTTTCAGCCTCATCAAAGATCAGCTTGAACAAAGAATTCTAAATTACTTTCCACTTGTGGGACTGGTTACATCTTACAAGGATGCAATTTAAAGTTAGCCATCAAGCTCCTTGTCTAATTTCAACGTCTAGCACTAGATAGTGAGTGCGTTTAGCAATTGGGGAGAATGGAAGATCAAAACTGGGCAAAATGTTGACCTCCCATGTTGTCTGTACATGAACTTTCTAGTTGGGTCACTGGATAGCAGCTGCAAAAGTGTTGCATTTCAAATATTTTCTTTCCATAATAGTTTTTGGTCAAGGTCATGAAATTCAAAATCCAATAACCATTATTGTACTTGTAAAGGCGTTATTAACAAATTGACTGCTCCAATAAATCCAAAATATGTATTGGAGAGAAAAATAATTGAATTTTTGCAAAAGTCAAATGGGTGTCATCTTTTATTTCAATGCAATCTAATAAAAATCTCCCGAAATATACACTGTTGGGTTTATGAGCCTGTTAAACCGAGCATTGCCTCTGCACTTGCCATTTCATTTCTTGTGCCTTCAATTTTGTGAGTAAACTGGGATACATAAAAAGTTCCCATTTATTTACTGGAAAATCTAGATAGACCAACATTCAAGATACTTTGTGGTGATTCTGTGCACATCTGGTTCTTTACAATGTTGCACAATAAACACCATTAGTAGGGGTGTAGCAACATTGGTACAACAGTGTGAAATATTGAATTATGTGTAACTTTGGCCGGAGTCTATGCAGTTCACTGCTCTCCCCCTCTGTGTAAAAGTTGCGTGAACTTCCTTGATACTTCAATTTGTAACGGCTTATTGGATAGATAATGCGGACCAGAAGTCCTGAGGTTTGATTTAAGCTCCGTGCTGAGTTGACTGATCACAGCTGGATGGCTGTCGAGGTGCTACACTTGGACTCAGTGCATTGGATCAGGCAGAACAAATAGCTGCCCGATTCCCACTTCTGATTACTGCTTAGTGGATCCTGCTGGTAATTTTATGAAACACCTAATGCAATTAATGGCAAATTCAGAAGATTAATTAGCATTATCAAATAAAAAGTTAGAAACATACAGCTTGACATAAAAGGTTAGAAATATGGTTGCTGTATTCGGATTGTTGCCAGGCTCCCAAGTGTAACAAGACAACTTTGAGTCTCTGTGAGTTGGGGTGTAGTCAGCCAGCCCACCTGCATTTCTAAACACTTATGGTCCGAGGACATTTTCATTTTTGAGAAGGAACTTGCTTTTTTGTGAAAGAAAGAAAATTGTTTTCAGACCCAGTTGAATATTCTTTAAATTACTGTTAGTTCAGACACTTATTCAACCATTTGTCAGCTATCTTTACAGCCATAGGTTGAGTCCAGCTTATGGTTGGGTTTCCTATAATTGCAACAAGGGTGCCGTCAAAATCTTAAGTAATCATATGAGATTGTGAGTACAATTATTTTAATCTATGTGTTTGCTATACAACAAGACTGTTGATTATGGTGCATTTAAAAGTTGCAAGTATTTTAAAACCTTATTGACATACCATGATTAGCTTTAGTCACCAGGGATATAGCCCTCATAAGCTGTGATTGGTTTGAATAATAAGCATGTATTAAAGAAGTATTCACAAGTTGTAGTCTCAAATCTATATTCTCTTGAGAATGATATTCTAGGATTTAAGGTTAGGATCCTAAGAGCTGATGTTGGGAAATTCCACAATAATTCATTCTGCTAAGACATACTTCAATGTATGTTCTACCCTAAGATAATTTTGTTAGGTTAAAGACTCCTGGGGGAGAGGACCTTTTATTTGAGGGCCCAGCCCAGAGTAACTCAACAACTGTGTTCCTTTAATGTTCGGAAATGTATTACAATTGAGATTCTAAGCTGGTATTAAATGCAGCGCAATAGATTAACCCTGCTGGAGGGAGGGAGGGTTGCTGGGTTTGTTTGGGGGCGGGGGGGGGGGGGGGGGGGGGGGGGGAGAGGAGGAGGGGTAAAGGTAGTGGAATCATCATCAATTTCATGTGTGTGGATGTCTAATGATCAGTGGATGACTTTGCTCCTAACGCCTTTATGGTTGAGTAACTAATATAAACCAATGGCCAGAATTTTATCATCTTCGACACCCCATGATGGGTTCTGAGGTTGTTGGGGAGTGAGGTGGGGGGGGGGGTGGGGGGAGAGAGACTGTAAAATTGCACAACTGAGATACCCTCCAGGATCCTGGCCTCCCTGGACTCAACTTTACACCAGGGCGGGCAGGATTTTGGACAGGAAACCCACCCTTGCTCCAATTAAGGCTCTTAAGTGGTCACTTAATGATGACTTAAGGATCCTTATCCTATCCAGCCTCAATTTTTAGGCTGGGGAGTAGATGATAGATCGAGGAAAAGTCTGAAATTGAGCAAAATTCAATATTAGGTGGGAAGGGGCTGGGGTTGGATGCCTCCATAAGAAGCCCACTTTTGACTGGGCACTTTCACCTTAGTACGTGGTAACCTCTGAAACACTCTATCCCCCCCCATCCCTGACCTATCTCTTGAGACCCCGATCAACCCCTTTTGATCCCCAAGGCTTTTCCTACCCACTCCACCTGACCCCACCACTTATCTTTCTTGCGGTTCCTGGCACACTTTCAGATAAGTAGCTGCAGTGCCTCTATGGATGATATTGGAATAGTGTAGGTTAGATGGGCTTTAGATTGGTTTCATTGGTCGGCGCAACATCAAGGGCCGAAGGGCCTGTATTGCGCTGTAATGGTCTATGTTCTATGTTCTAGCCACTACTACGCTGTTCCTGGAGTGAGTGGAAAGGTATTAGCCAATCTGATTGGCAGCAGCTTTCCAAGACATGACTTCCTCCAGGTGACAGGCAGAAGCCCTGCTTTCTGCCAATCAACGCTCCTTGGAATGTGAAATGGCATTGGGCCCACTGGAGTCAGTAGGAATGTGTTCCCCCTCCATCCTGAAAATTCAGGCCTATGACTTGTAAAAACAAGCAATTACATTGAAGGTGCAATGGGAAATATACTTGTAACTTTCAGAATTTGTGCCATAAATATGTTGTGTTGTGTGCTGTATGTATGTTTGTGTTGTGTACTATATGTATGTTTGTGTTGTGTGCTACATGTATGTTTGTGTTGTGCTACATGTATGTTTGTGTTGTGTGCTACATGTGTGTTGTGTTTGCTATGTATGTTGTGTTGTGTGCTATATGTGTGTTGTGTTGTGTGCTATATGTGTGTTGTGTGCTATATGTGTGTTGTGTGCTATGTGTGTTGTGTGCTATGTGTGTTGTGTGCTATATGTGTGTTGTGTGCTATATGTGTGTTGTGTGCTATATGTGTGTTGTGTGCTATATGTGTGTTGTGTGCTATATGTGTGTTGTGTGCTATATGTGTGTTGTGTTGTGTGCTATTTGTGTTGTGTGCTATATGTATGTTGTGTTGTGTGCTATATGTATGTTGTGTTGTGTGCTGTGGGTTGTGTTGTGTGCTGTGGGTTGTGTTGTGTGCTGTATGTTGTGTTGTGTGCTGTATGTTGTGTTGTGTGCTGTATGTTGTGTTGTGTGCTATATGTCGTATTGTGTGCTGTGTTGTGTGCTATCTACATTGTGTTGTGTGCTATCTACATTGTGTTGTGTGCTATCTGTGTGTTGTGTGCTATCTGTGTGTTGTGTGCTATCTGTGTGTTGTGTGCTATCTGTGTGTTGTGTGCTATCTGTGTGTTGTGTGCTATCTGTGTGTTGTGTGCTATCTGTGTGTTGTGTGCTATCTGTGTGTTGTGTGCTATCTGTGTGTTGTGTGCTATCTGTGTGTTGTGTTGTGTGCTATCTGTGTGTTGTGTTGTGTGCTATCTGTGTGTTGTGTTGTGTGCTATCTGTGTGTTGTGTTGTGTGCTATCTGTGTGTTGTGTTGTATTCGCTGCAAGGTAATGGCTTTCTAGCTGTGACAACTCACATCAGGAGAGGAAGAAGAGTTTCTTGCAGATGTCTTTTACATAGTATCATTTGTGGAGTAGCAGGGGTTGAACACTTTGATAGGGAACACTTCCTAACACCAGAAAATGCAGTGGAACTTTTGTGGTTTTCTTTTAAAAGCCAGTTTTGTCTACTGCAATACTGTGGTCCACCTGTCTGCTCCTTCTATACTATCAACTGACTTTCATATGTTTGCAGGACAACAGCAGAAGCCAAAAACAACTCCTTTGTGAAAAGTTTGACGCCCTATATGCTATTCTAGAAGAGAGGAAAAAAGAAATGCTTCAATGTATTACCCGTGAGCAGGAGGAGAAAGTGCAATATGTGCGATCTCTGATGAGGCAGCATGGCGATCATCTGGAGGGGGCAAGCAAGCTGGTAGAAACAGCTCTGCAGTTTACCGAGGAACCTCAGATGGCAGTATTCCTGCAGGTCTGTGTATCATTTAGCCTGTCTTTCTAAAAAAAATTACACTATGATGGATTTTTCTAGTTTTATTTACAATCAAGGTCATTTTCTGTATTTCTCATTTCAGAGTACAAAGCAGCTGATTTCAAAGTAAGTCAATTTCAAGAGGTATGGAATTAAAAACACATCTTTGTTTCTATTGTAATTGTGGTCCAACAAGAATTATTTGAGTAAAAACTCTGATTTTCACAAATGAAGCACCTTACAGGCCCTTCAATTTCTTATATTACCTTCCAAACCTCTATCTTGTGCCGTCTTTCACAAAATCTCTCTCTCCTCTTCTCCAACACACTTGCTCACTCTCACATAATGTCCCTCTCTGTCTCTCACTCACAATCTCATATGTTCTGGCTTCAATAACTCCTCTTTCAGTGGAGTGTGAATGATTGAGCTGCAGTCTCACTGCAATGCTGACAACAGTAGGAATTTTGCCTCTGGTAAGCAGCTGTTCTTTCTTCAAACAGCAACTTCCTATCTACATGGTTCCACACATGCTTATTGCCTGAGAGACAGTACTTTCCATCTATGGGAGACTATGCATGTTTCCTACCAGAGGCAAAATTCCTACTGTTGGGCTTTTAAAATATCCTTCTCAGACTTTGTAATTAAAAAAAAAACCCAAATTAGAATTTCAAACAATTTCTCCACACCAACACATTTTCAGATGGAAGCAAATGTATATGAATAATGTTAAAAGAGAAGTGTAGTACTGGCAAAATGCATATCGATATGGGTGGCACGCTGCTACCTCACTGCGTCAGGTACCCAGGTTCAATTCTGACCTTGGGTCACTGTCTGTGCGGAGTTTGCACATTCTGTTTGGGCTGCCTCCGGGTGCTCCGGTTTCCTTCCACAGTCCAAAGATGTGTAGGTTAGGTGGATTAATCATGGTAAGTGTGTGGGGTTATGGGGATAGGGCAGGGGAGGGCCTGAGTAAGATACTTTGTCAGACAGTCAGTGCAGACTTAATGGGCCGAATGGCTTCCTTCTGCATTGTAGGGAAAAACAATGTATCCCCCTTCTACAATACTACAATAAATACTGAGAAAATACAGACACTGGTGATTGACCCTTAATAAAGCTATGTGATGCATTTCATAATTTAGTTAATTATAAATTAAGTCATTCAGAGGGGTTACACCGCTCCACAAGGATTTGGAAATTCCCTGAAAGACTTCACTTATAAATAAATAAGTTAATTAATGTACTAGATGTTCATATAGTTTTAAGCAACAATCACCATGCAGACATAACCAGCATTTTCCAGTCTGAAAGTGCATGAAAGTATTAACACAAAAATTGAGATAATGTACGTAAACATTGAAGCTTGAATTAGCTATTTGTCCATCCCAGATCAGTGCTGAATTAATATTTCATCTGGTTATATATTTCACAAAGACATTGGTTCATGATTATAAAGGGATGTTCAAAGCTTGAGATTTATCTGCTTGTCCGGGGCTCCATGCACAATCTCAGGTTATCTGGTTGGAAGGTAACTTCTCAGACCATTAGTCCAGGAGACTGTCGTCCCTCAAGAAAGAGGCTCCATCAAGTTGTCCAATGGTACTAAATTCAAATCAGTTTCCCACTTGGCTGTGGAGATTTCCTTGCTAAAAATCTGCACAATTACTGCCAATGTGGCTGTGTTTTGAAAAAATAAGGAATAAAAATTTATATGTTTAAAAATCAGTTTAAATTGGGTTTCCTTACTTTTCCTAACACCAACCACATCAATATCAAATTAATGTTATCTGCAAATGGAAGCAAGTAAATGAAAACCACAATATAACTGAGAAATGCACAGTTATGTCTGTAGCATATTATTTGCATCTATCATTTTAAATTCAATGCAATCATGATATCGCGAGATAGAAATTGCATTAAACAAAATGGAGAAATGTTGTACTTCAGCTCCACTTAAATCACAGAAATACCTTGATTACTGTTCCAATTGATTCTTAAATTTCAGTGTGCATGTCAACTTGTCTGTAATTATATTTCATTGCATGACTTTCGTAGAGTTATTGACACTTCAAAGGCGGCCCAGTTGGAGAGGACGGAGCCTGGGTATGAAAACATGGATCATTTTGTGGTCAATCTTGGAAGAGCCGAACAGGTGCTGCAAAGAATAAATTTCCAGTCAGGTATTTAGTGCAGTATTCTTTTATTTATTAGAATGGTTAGGGACCATTAACTTTATTGAAAACATAGAGGGTGGAATTTTACAGTCCCTCATGTTGCAGAACCTTCCAGGGCATCCGAAGTCAATGGAATTTTGAATGGCTCGCCACATTTTCCGTCTCTGTCCCTGTCCCCACAGCAACTTGGCCATAAAATTCCATCCCTGCTCCTGTACTTGAATCCTCTCGCTATGAAGATCATCACACCATTTGTCTTTACTGCCTGCTGCACCTGTATGCTTACTGTACGAGGACACCTAGTTCTCATTACACATTTTCCCCCCTCAATCTATAGCCACTTAGATAATCTGCCTTCCTATTTTTTTGCTACCAAAGTGGATATCCTCACATTCACATTATACTGCATTTGCCCACTCACTCAGCCTGTCCAAACCACGCTGAAGCATCATTGGCTCTATTCTCTCTCCACAGATGGTCTCAGACTTGCTGAGAATTTCCAGCATTTTCTGTTTTTGTCTCTCTGAAGCATCTCTGCATCCTCCTCACAGCTCACCCTCCCATCCAGCTTAGTGTGATCTGCAAATATGGAGATAGTACATTTAGTCACTCATCTAAATCATTAATATACATTGTGAATAGCTGGGGTCTCAGCATTGATCTCTGCAGTACCTCACGAGTCACTGCCTGCCATTTGGAAAATGACTCTGTTTCCTGTCTGCCAACCAGTTTTCTATCCATCTCAATACACTACCCCGAATTCCATGTGCTTTAATTTTACACACTAATCTCTTATGTTGAAATTTGTAGAAAGTTTTCTGGCCATCCAAATAAACCACATCCACTGGCTCCCCCTCATCATCTCTACTTGTTACATCCTCAATAACTTTGTGTAGATTTGTCAAGCATGATTTCCCTTTCATAAGTCCAAGCTGACTTTGTCCGATCCTGCCACTTTTTTCTAAGTGTTGTGCTATTAAATCTTTTATAATGGACTCTAGCATTTCCCCACTACTGACGTCAAGCTGATTAGTCTATATTCTCTGTTTTCTCTCGCTACTTCCCTTTTTAAATAGTGGGGTTACATTAGCTATCCTCTAATCCATAGGAACTGTTTCAGAGTCTATAGAATCTTGGAAGATGACCATGAATGCTTTTACCACTTCCTTAAAGGGATGTAGATTATCAGGCCCCGGGGATTTATTGGCCTTCATCCCATAAATTTCTCCAACACAGTTTCCCTACTAATACTGATTTCCTTCAGTTCCTCCCTCTCACTAAACCCTGTGTTCCCCAACTGGGTAAGAAGTCTAACAACAGGTTAAAGTCCAACCGGTTTATTTGGTAGCAAAAGCCACTAGCTTTTGGAACGCTGTTCCTTCGTCAGGTGGGTGGGAGTTCTGATCACAAACCTCCCACCCACCTGACGAAGGAACAGCATTCCGAAAGCTAGTGGCTTTTGCTACCAAATAAACCTGTTGGACTTTAACCTGGTGTTGTTAGACTTCTTACTGTGTTTACCCCAGTCCAACGCCGGCATCTCCGCATCATGTTCCCCAACTGGTACATTGTTTGTATCCTCCTTTGTGAAGACAGAAACAAAGTAGGTATTTAGTTTGTCAGCCATTTCTTTGTTTCCCATTATAAATTACTCTGCTTCTGACTGTAAGAGACATATATTTGTCTTCACCAATCTTTTTCTCTTCACATACCTATAGAAGCTTTTACAGTCAGTTTTTTTATGTTCCCCGCAAGCTTATTCTCGTAAGCTATTTTACCCTTCTTTATCAATCCCTTTGTGCACCTTTGCGGAATTCTAAACTGCTCCCAATCTTCGTGTCTGTTGTTTTTTCAGGCCAATTTGCATGCCTCTTTCTGGATCTAATAATATCTCTATTTTCCCTTGTAAGCCATGGTTTGGCCATCTTTCCTGTTTTGTTTTTTGCTCCAGACAGGAATGAACAATTGTTGGAGTTCACCCATGCCCCCTTTGAAAGTTTGTCATTGCCTGTCCACCGTCATTCCTTTAAGTAACATTCCCCAATCCATCATAGCCAACCCGCGCCTCATACCGTTGTAGTGTCATTTTATTTAGATTCAGTGGAGCAGAAGCAGGAAATCTTGCTTGGCAGCTCAACCACACGTGCTCTTGTTCCTTGATTTTCACTTGTGTTCTGCAATTTGCCCTGCAATATAAATAGGTAGACTTCGGGAACCCCAACATACATCAGAACAGCACTACTTGAACTGATTTTCCAATGTTAAAAGGAGCACTGGATATCTATGTTTTCTGGATATATGTGCAAATATGGATGTAAAGTCATGGATGAGGAGAAGGCTCATTGTAGTCAAATAAAGAGGCAGATTATTTTTCCCAAATGAATGTTTGCCGTGTGTTAGTGGGGATACACGCACCAGATATTCAGTCTAATCCTTTACTGGATGGAGCTTTTCTGTGCATTTTTCATTCAAACGCTTCATAGATTTTGTTGTTTGTTCCTATCTGCATCACTTAGTTGCTGTGTTGTCAGATATCCATTAGATATCATATATAGAAGGCTATTTAGTGTAATTCTTTCAGACCATTTTCAGTCAAAGAGTAAAAACAACCTAATAGAACACATTATTGAACAAATCTTTTTTGCTCTGAATGGGAATATCCGATGACATATCTTCTCTGTTAGTTAAAGAAAGTGCAGCCTGATCTACATGCAAAGCTGCATAGGAATATTGGAACAGGCTTAGGTCATTTCGACCCTTGAGTGTTTTCTGCCATTCTTTATCTCAATTTCATTTACCTAACTGTGATCTGTACCCCGACCTTAACAAAAATCTATCGATCTCAATCTTGCGAATTCTGATCATTTCAGTTTCAATAACTTTTCAGGGGAGAGAATTTCAGATCTGTGGAAGTAACTTTCTTACTGGAAAATAGGGGATGCTCATGCCATTCTCCTGTCATCTCAGAAGGCAAGGGATCACCATTACTACATACACTCTAAATAGCATGATCACAAATAACTACAGAAGCAAAAAGTAGATACTAAATGATGTGACACTTAATGAAACTGTAAGCAGTCTGCCAAGTGTTAATGCACCCTCTACAGAAAGCCACTTATTGCAGTCTCCTGCAGCACATTCTTGGTAATACTATCTCTGATTTTTGCATAATTATAAAGGTTGAAGACCATCAGGTATTGCTGTGGATGCTTCTACATGCTTGTTGCAGCCTGGAGCTATGGATAGTGATGGCAGAGGCTCCAATGGATGTGTGATAACCCAATATCCATCCGTGGATGGCCAAGCTGACCAGGAATCCTCCTGCTTGTACTGCCTACCACTGGTGTATGTAGGAAGGATTTGCAGGTTAATCCTCAATGTTAAAATGCATCTTCCTTGGTCACCAATTCCTGGAGTGGGACTTAAACCTGGAGCTTCTGGTTCAGAATTCGGGTCACTATCCCTGCACTACTAGATCTCCCACAATTTTGCTCAGCTCTCTTCCTAACCATCTACATTTTATCTATATTCCCATTCCTTACTTTTCTCATAAACATGTTCTCTCACACTTATGTACTTTATATTCCATCTGATAACCTGTTTTTCTTTCCTGAACTCCAAGTCCTCCCCAGGTTTGCCAAACCACCTATTTTGTCACCAGCAAATTTTGAGATCAGGTTCCCATTGGTTGTACAGCACTTTGATTGGGAATGAAGTTGTGAAAGGTGCTACATAAATTTTAGTCTTTATTTTCTCTTCCGAGGTTCAATATCTGAGATCAAAAGTGGTCCCAGCATTGACTCCTGGGCTGCACCCCTTTCAATACTTCTCCAATCAGAGCAACACCAACTAACATAACTTTGGCTGAAAAATCTTTCCACATAGCACTGCTATTTCAACTGTTAAATGGTCTCTTAAGATTCCAATGTGGTGGGCAGGCATTGCATGTGCACCATCTGCTACATAACACCAAGAAGTTGGTGGCAGTACCCTTGTCTGAAATCTCTGCTGCATCCTCTCAGTATATGAAAATAAAGGGCCACCTGTTTGCTTGAGGCCGGGACGCCACACCTAGGTCTGCATCAGATTTGCTCAGGAGAGCCAGGCCTACATGTAGCAGTCCTGTTAGGCTGGAACCAAACAAGGACGTTTAAGTATATATAATGTATACCAGCTGAATGTGGAGCCAGGGTCGAGAAGGAGCTGGGTGTCAGTGCAGGAATTCTCCTCCGAAGTTCACATTAATAGAACGTTGACTGGCAAATGTTAAACACTCTTGATCACTGCTAAACTCTCACTGCAACCCCTTGCTCCAGAAGTTGTTGCACTGTATTTTGGTGGTATTCCAGTAGTTTGCTCTCACCGTTGTTGCTGTGCACAAGGCTTTTGTAGATGTACGTACAAGGTGTATGTGACTGAGTCCCATTATATACACGACTGATATAATTTTAAAGTTCATCAATGTTCTCAAGTTTAAAGACATCTGCCAAATTTTCTGTGGCTGTAGCATGGGCTTGGGTTAGTGCAGGAAGCATTTCAAGCAGGTATACATTTGAATGAAAAGTTTCAGAGTGTTATAATAGCATTTCCTAATTTTCTGGCCGATTCATTTGGTTTCTGCCTGGAAACACATTACAAAATTAGACACTTTAGCAAGGGACTGACTCAATGGGGACCAGGCGTGATGGCCTTGGCAAGCTTGTGATTCAAGTGAACTAATAATTCCCCAAGGCTGATCAGGAAGGCTAATGTTGAGGATTGGGATATATCAGGTCAGAGGTTCCTCATGAGTTCTCTTTACTTTTCTTGTACAGAATGCCAGGGAGATGAAGAGGAAGAGGTAGAGGACGAAGAGATAGAGGAAGGCGGAGTGGCTGAAGAGGAAGGTGAAATGACTGATGGTGAGCAATCAATAGTAGAGGCAGTTGAGCCTTTAGCTTCATCGTCGTTACCTACATCTCATTTGCAATCATCAATCCTCAGGCTACAGGGTGCACCAGAAATCAGCGCTTCAGATCAAAGGCAGTCTTCTCCAGCTTGATGTAAAGTGAAGCATTCGAACAAACTTTCAACTAATTCTGGTTGTAATCATCCAAGAAAAATCTGTGAAGTTGTAACATCAAAGACTAAGCTGAATATTAATTCTTCTTTGTTCAGTTTTCTGAAACAGAAGGATCAATAGATACATTTTAGTTCAAACCATTAAACTTAGTGTTTTAAAAAAAACTGCCAGAAAAGATGAATACTGTAATTATGGCCACTGTCAGCCTCTGAGTAGAGTTCTCATAAATTGAAGCCCACTCATTTGGGATTTTCAAATCATTCACTGCATTATCGAGACGGTGCTCTGACAAACCTTGAATAGCTCTTTCAGGACCAATCGATACACATCATAAGGGTTTCAATGTACTTTTGGGTTGTTGCTTCATCATAGAATGCATGAGTAACGAACAAGATCATTTAAAGTGGAGAATATAATATAACAAATTTGTAATGAGCGCATCTGCAGTCTTTGTACCTCTATGATCTGTTTTGTGTTAAATATTGAACAAACTGAGGTCACTTTCCAAAACTGGGGATGCGTAAAGTTATTTTTTGTTTTAAAAAGACTAAATTAGCAATGACCCAACTTAGTATTTTTGTGTAAACTTAAATACTTGAATGACACCATTAATGAACTCCTTTACCTGGTTATATGTGAGGGTTGGCATTCTTACAAACCAGCATGTTTATTTGCTATAATTGTTAAGTCATGATATATGACCAGAGGTTATTTTCCATTATCCAATTGTCAAGCATAAATATGCATGAAAATGTATTTTGATCAACACAAGTGAATATGTCCTCATATGTGGCTCACAGTAACTGAGCAAACTGGAGTCCAAGAAGAGGTTGTAATGACCATACCTCAGCCTGCCAAAATTATTTATTCTTGTTAAGCAATCTTGCAAACGTTAGTGTTATTTTTACAACATCTGCGTTCCTGAAGTAATGGCTAAACTACAGCAAACCACTAAAGGATTGCCAACAAAGATCTGGAAGACTTGCACAAACAGATTGTATTTCAGGTCTGGAGATTGAAAGAACGTGATTGGGGTACGACACCAACGGCTAAAATCAAGGTCAAAGGAAAAGGATATAAAGGATATAAAGTTCAACAAAACCATCCCTGGAATCCCAAATTTCTGGTAAGTTTACATTGCCATCTGTCCTTTTGTACAACCTTTCAGCATTGTAAGTAGTGAAAAAAACTGTGCATAAATAAACATAGCATGTCCATGAAAATAATTTGATTTTTATTGTACAGATAAAAAATAATTTGTCCAGTAGTTTACAGTTACACCTCATCAAGCCTCCCCTAAAATTCTGTTTGTAACTGACTTTCTCTTGCTCCATGTATATTTTTAAGTAATATTGCTTACATATTGTCTCTTTTTATACTTGCAGGTGATTTATCAGGTCCATTGCATTCCATTCGAGAAGGTGTAACATTTCAATGGACGATCACTGGGTGCAAGATGACTAATGGTGAGGAGGAGTCATTGCTATGGTCACTGCACAGCATTCTCACGTGCGGCAGAACCTATATCCTACAACTAAGTGGCAGAAGGGCTTGATCTAGGTTGGCCGATTCTGCCAAAAGGTTTACCTAGAATTATCACAAACACGGGAGAGATTCTGAACTTGCAGGGTGTCAACCACAAGAGGCAGCTGTTCACTTTTGATACCCGACTACTCAACCTGGAGGAACATAAACTAGGCAATACCAATTGATCTGGGAACATCACATGGACATCTATGTGCTTCATTCATGAAGCATGCTGGAAGAAACAATTGGTGAGGGAATGCTTAATTCTAATCAATCTGCTTACAACTCCAGTGCAAAATCAGAAAGCTTTCATTGTGCTGTTCCAGAATACAGCTCTTCTCCTCTGTGTCATCTGAGACTTTCTTGGTGATTATTTGGGATTAATATCCCCTTCACTTGTGCTTGACTGCGTCCCCTTACCTGGCCTTTTATGGTGCATCACTAGACTGATGAATCCATCAAAAAGCCAGGCACGCAGTTTTCCTTATATCTGAAAAATAACTGGAGAAGCCAGGACTGAATTGATGCTTAATTGTACAAATACTTTCTAGAGGGAAGCAGCGACATAATGGTATTGTCACTGGACTAGTAAACTGGCCACCCAGGTTAATGTTCTGGGGACCCAGGTTCGAATCCCACCATGACAGGTGGTGGAATACAAATTCAATCAAAATCTGGAATTAAAAGTCTAATGATAACAATGAAACTATGGTCTATTGTCATAAAAACCCATCTAGTTCACGAATGACCTTTAGGGAAGGAAATCTGCCGTCCTTATCTGGTCTGGCCTACATGTGACCCCAGTCCCACAGCATGTGGTTGACTCTTAACTGCCCTCTGAAATGGCCTAGCAAACCATTCAGTTCAGGAGCAATTAGGGATAGACGGCAAGTGCTGGCCTTGCCAGCGGCACCCACATCCCATGAATAAATAAAGAAAAGGATCTTTTTTGCACTGAAGAAAGTTGTAACAAAGATTGATTCTGTACATATTGCTTGTTTATTTTAAACAAAACACCTGAGTGTGATGAAGGTTAGCTACCATCAAACATTTATAAAATAATAGTTCAAATATTTTCTGTTCACTATAATAAAGGTGTTTATTCCTCTCGGTGGTGTTTTCAGTGAGCTCTTTTCATCCTTCAGACCAGCTGCTTCTCCTGGAATGAAATGGTTTCTTGAATGTTCAATCCAGATGAATGCTGCTTTTATCTAGTGCCTCTGATGATAATGCGATGTTCATGTAATGGCATTTCTTGCCTCCATATAAAGGTTACACCAGCATCTTTTCAATAGTATGCAAGAAAAGACTCATATTTATTCAACATTCACTACAGGTCACAATGCATCTCAACATTCTTGGTAAACAATTAGAAATTAAATGACTATTTTGAATCTGTCTCCATTTCTTCAATGGTCCAGCTGAAGCAGCATGTGGGGTTCCTGATGCTTGAGCCATGATGTAAGTGTGTGTATTTTCCCTGATGATAATGAATCTCTGTTGCAGTGGAGGTAAGTGTGTGTCTTTGATCCTCTCTCTTTCTCGTCTGACACACACTTTGGACAGGGGCCCTCAGCTAGTAATCAGGAGTGAGGGCACTGGCTGATTCTGTTTTCATTCTCCCCTTAACCTCTGAATTGGAGACTCTAATTTAAAACTGGGATTTGCACCTGGGGACTCCTAAACTTTATGGCTTTGAGTTAAATTGACTTGTGTCTCTAGCTGCTCTTACTAGCAACAGCAATAATTCATCCATAGCCCAGACTTTCCTACCATTCAAGTGAATAAGAGTGATGCATGTAATAGGAGGGCATGAAGTGAATGTTCTGAGTTGCTGCCTTCAAATCCTGTCAAATTTAATTACCCTGCAGTTGTATCTGAACACTGATTCTTTTCTCCAGATCAGGGATATGATATTCTTTTCCGGATGTTGTTTGTAATTCGATGTACAATACACTACACTACACATCCCAGGATCAGACATGACAAAAGCAGAAAATGTTGGAAAATCTCAACAGGTCTGACAGCGTCTGTGGGGAGAGAATAGAGCCAATGTTCTGGGTCTAGATGACCCCGTAGGTGCTGAGGGGAAAGAGAATCAGTGGAGATTTATACAGTGAAGGTGGGACAAAGGGAATGTAAATGAGGATACAGAAGTCTGAGGAGGTGCTAAACATATTCATTGAGTGATCAGAATGCGTGAATGGCAGAACAGAGGTACAGATTGTTAAAGGACTGTCTGAGGAATGTGGCAGTTGCCCTGAAAGGAGGTGGGGGGTAGGGTAAGGAAAGGAGAAAAATGGAGGTGAGAAAGAAGGATGATAAAATGGAGAATGAAATGAAATGGAATAAAATAAATGGGAATGGGGTGAAGGTGGAGGAGAGAGTTCATGCTCTGAAGTTGTTGAACTCAATGTTCAGTCCGGAAGGCTGTAGAGTGCCCAATCGGAAGATAAGGTGCTGTTCCTTCAGTTTAGGTTGGGGTTCGCTGGACCTTTGCAAAAAGCCAAGGATGGACAAATGGACAGGAGAGCAGGGTGCTGTGTTGAAGTGGCAAGTGACAGGAAGGGCTGGGTCCTGCTTGTGGATGGACTGAAGGTGTTCGGCCAAGTGGTCACCCAGTCTACGTTTGGTCTCTTCGATGTAGAGTAGGCCGCATTGGGAGCAAGTGCAATAGACCAGATTGAAGGAGGTGTATGTGAAGCATTGCTTTACCTGAAAGGGGTGTTTAGGACCTGAGACAGTGAGCAGAGAGGAGGTAAAGGGGCAGGTGTTGTAGCTTCTACGATTGCATGGGAAGGTGCTGTGGGCAGGGGGTGATGTGTTGGGTGTGCTGGAGGAGTGGACCAGGATGTTTCGGGGATAACAGTCTCTGCGGAATGCTGACAGGGGGAGTGAGGGGTATCTGTGTTGAGTAGTGGCATCGTGCTGGAATGGCGGACAAAGCGGAGGATGATCCTTCGAATGAGGAGACTAGTGGGGTGGAAAGTGAGGACAAAGGGGACCCTATCCTGGTTTTGGGGAGAGGGTGAGAGCAGTGGCCCAGGGGATGGGTTGGATGTGGTTGAGGGCCCTGTCAACCACAATGGGTGGAAAACCATAATTGAAGAAGGAAGACATTTTCACTGGAAGAACCGGGGTTGAGGGGAGACCTGATCGAGGTCTACAAAATTATGAGCAGCATAGACAGGGTGGAAGTGTCAATTACAAGGGGGCACAGGTTCAAAGTGAGAGAGGGAAAGTTTAAGGGAGATGTGCGGGTGAAGTTTTTCACGCAGAAAGTGGTGGGTGCCTGGACCGCACTGCAGAGGATGTGGTGGACGCAGGCACATTTGCAACATTTAAGAGGCATCTGGATGGGTACATGAATGGGAGGGAATAGAGGGATAGGAACCAAGTAAGAGCAGAAGATTTTTTTTTGGTTTCGTTCAGACATCATGATCGGCACAGGCTTGGAGGGCCTGAGGGCCTGTTCCTGTGCTGAACAAAGAACAGTACAGCACAGGAAACAGGCCCTTCGGCCCTCCAAGCCTGTGCCGCTCATTGGTCCAACTAGACCATTCGTTTGTATCCCTCCATTCCTAGACTGCTTATGTGACTATCCAGGTAAGTCTTAAACGATGCCAGCGTGTCTGCCTCCACCACCCTACTTGGCAGCGCATTCCAGGCCCCCACCACTCTCTGTGTAAAAAACGTCCTTCTGATATCTGAGTTATACCTCGCCCCTCTCACCTTGAGCCCGTGACCCCTCGTGATCGTCACCTCCGACCTGGGAAAAAGCTTCCCACTGTTCACCCTATCTATACCCTTCATAATTTTGTACACCTCTATTAGGTCTCCCCTCATTCTCCGTCTTTCCAGGGAGAACAAGCCCAGTTTACCCAATCTCTCCTCATAGCTAAGACCCTCCATACCAGGCAACATCCTGGTAAACCTTCTCTGCACTCTCTCTAAAGCCTCCACGTCCTTCTGGTAGTGCGGCAACCAGAACTGGACGCAGTACTCCAAATGTGGCCTAACCAGCGTTCTATACAGCTGCAACATCAGGCTCCAGCTTTTATACTCTATACCCCGTCCTATAAAGGCAAGCATACCATATGCCTTCTTCACCACCTTCTCCACCTGTGCTGCCACCTTCAAGGATTTGTGGACTTGCACACCTAGGTCCCTCTGTGTTTCTATATTCTTGATGGCTCTGTCATTTATTGTATAACTCCCCGCTACATTAGTTCTTCCAAAATGCATCACTTCGCATTTATCTGGATTAAATTCCATCTGCCATTTCTCCGCCCAATTTTCCAGCCTATCTATATCCTGCTGTATTGTCCGACAATGTTCATTGCTATCCGCAAGTCCAGCCATCTTCGTGTCATCTGCAAACTTGCTGATAACACAAGTTACACCTTCTTCCAAATCATTTATATATATCACAAATAGCAGAGGTCCCAGTACAGAGCCCTGCAGAACACCACTGGTCACAGACCTCCAGCCAGAAAAAGATCCTTCGACTGCTACCCTCTGTCTCCTGTGGCCAAGCCAGTTCTCTACCCATCGAGCCACCTCTCCTTGTTTCCCTTGAGTCTTAACCTCTTAACCAACCTGCCATGAGGGACTTTGTCAAATGCCTTACTGAAATCCATATAGACAACATCCACAGCCCTTCCTTCATCAACCGTTTTTGTCACTTCCTCAAAAAACTTCACCAAATTTGTAAGGCACGACCTCCCTCTTACAAAACCATGCTGTCTGTCACTAATGAGATTGTTCCGTTCCAAATGCGCATACATCCTGTCTCTAAGAATCCTCTCCAACAACTTCCCTACCATGGACGTCAAGCTCACTGGCCTATAATTACCCAGGTTATCCCTGCTACCCTTCTTAAATAACGGTACCACATTCGCTATCCTCTAATCCTCAGGGACCTCACCTGTGTCCAATGAAGAGACAAAGATTTCTGTCAGAGGCCCAGCAATTACATCTCTTGTCTCCCTGAGCAGTCTAGGATAGATGCCATCAGGCCCTGGGGATTTGTCAGTTTTAATGTTACCTAAAAAACCTAACACTTCCTCCCTTGTAATGGAGATTCTCTCTAATGGGTCAACATCTCCCTCTGAGACACTCCCAGTCAACAAGTCCCTCTCCTTTGTGAATACCGATGCAAAATATTCATTTAGGATCTCCCCTATTCCCTTGGGTTCTAAACATAATTCCCCTCCTTTGTCCCTGAGAGGTCCGACTTTTTCCCAGACAACTCTTTTGTTCCTAACATATGAATAAAATGCCTTAGGATTCTCCTTAATCCTGTCTGCCAAGAACATTTCGTGACCTCTTTTTGCCCTTCTAACTCCCCATTTGAGTTCTTTCCTACTCTCTCTGTATTCCTCCAGAGCTGCATCTGTTTTCAGTTGCCTGGACCTAACGTACGCCTCTCTTTTCTTTTTGATCAGATCCTCAATTTCCCTGGTTATCCACGGCTCTCGAATCCTACCTTTCCTATCCTTCCTTTTTACAGGCACATGCCTGTCCTGCAGACTTATCAACTGTTCCTTAAAAGACTCCCACATGCCAGACGTGGACTTACCCCCGAACAGCCTTTCCCAATCAACGGCCACCAATTCCTGCCTAATCTGGCTATAGTTAGCCTTCCCCCAATTTAGCACCCTACCCTTAGGACAACACTCGTCCTTGTCCATTACTATCCTAAGGTTAACAGAGTTGTGGTCACTATTTGCCACATGTTCCCCTACCGAACTTTGACGACCTGACCGGGCTCATTTCCCAGAACTAGATCCAGTATAGTCCCCCTCTCTAGTTGGGCTATCTACATACTGTTCCAAAGAACCTTCCAGTACGCATTTTACAAATTCCTCCCCGTCCAGACCCCCAGCCCTAAGCACTTTCCAGTCTATACCAGGGAAATTGAAGTCTCCCACTACAACAACCCTATTTTTTCTGCACATATCCAGAATCTCCTGACATATCCGTTCCTCCACTTCCCGTGGGCTGTTGGGTGGCCTGTAGTATACCCCCAGCATAGTGATTGCACCTTTCCTGTTTCTGAGCTCCACCCACAGTGACTCATTACATGACCCCTCTAAATTGTCCACCCTCTGCACTGCTGTAATATGCTCCCTAACTAATACCGCTACTCCCCCACCTTTTTTAGCCCCTCCTCTGTCTCGCCTAAAACACTTATACCCCGGAATATTCAGCTGCCAGTCCTGTCCTTTTAACCATGTCTCCGCCACCGCAACCACATCCAAATTCCGCGTAAGCATCAAGGCCCTAAGTTCGTCTGTCTTACCCGTTACGCTCCTCGCATTGAGGCAGATGCACTCCAGACCTCCTGGCCCACTCAGGTCATCCTGCTCCAGAATGCTGCTCTTCTTAGCTAGCCTTGCCCTGGCCCCCAGCTCAATAAGAAGTTTAACAACACCAGGTTAAAGTCCAACAGGTTTATTTGGTAGCAAAAGCCACACAAAAGACCCCAGCTCAACCCCAGCCTCAGTACTTACTGACCTACTGTTTTGATCCCCACCCCCCTGCCACACTAGTTTAAACCCTGCCGAAACACTCTAGCAAAACTCCCAGCCAGGATATTTGTGCCCTTCCAGTTAAGGTGTAACCCATCCTTTCCGTACAGGTGCCATCCTCTCTTGAAGACTTCCCAATGATCTATGAATTTGAAACATTCCCTCTTGCACCAGTCCTTTAGCCACGTGTTCAATTGCAGAATCTCCCTGTTCCTGGCCTCACTAGCACTAGGCACTGAGAGCAGTCCAGAGATTGCTACCCTAAAGGCCTTATTTTTTAGCCTAGCACCCATCTCCCTGAATTGCTCTCGTATGACCCCCCTGCTCTTTCTACCTACGTCATTTTCACCAATGTGTACAATTACATCTGTTTGATTAGCTTCCCTTTTTAATATGCTTCCTACCCTCTCGGAGACATCCAGTACCCCGGCTCCAGGGAGGCAGACTACTATCCTGGCGTCTCGTTCGTGCCCGCAGAACCGCCTGTCCGTGCCTCTAACCATCGCATCCCCTACCACTATTTCTTTCCTAATCCCCTTCTTTCCCTTCAGGGCCACTGAGCCTGTCTCTGTGCAGGCGATCTGGTCCTTGTGGCTTACCCCTGGAGGGTCATCCCCCTCCACAGAATCCAAAACAATATACCTATTTTGGAGGGGGGCAACCACAGGGGATCCCTCCACTGACTGTTCACTCCCTTCCCCTCTCCCATCTGTTGCCCAGCCCTTACTATTATGGGAGACTGCCACTGGGGTACTTTCTGGTACATGACCCTTATGACTTTTACCCTTCCTAACTGTGACCCACTTGTCTTCCTTCTGAGGCCCAGGTGTGACTACCTGCTTATAACTTCTATCTATTATTTTCTCATTTTCCCTGACTAAACTGAGGTCATCGAGCCGCAGCTCCAGCTCCCTTACACGGTCCCTCAGGAGTTGCAGTTCCATGCATCTGGCACAGATATGGACCTCCGGGAGGCAAGTCGTCTCCAGGAACTCCCACATCCCACACCGAACGCAGTGAACTGGCCTCTCATTCATACCTGCCATTTCCTTTATAGTATTGGAAAAAAAAACAACAACCTTCCTTGCCTCCGTCTGTTTTCACTGTGAGCCAAAGCCCTTATAGCTCTCACTCTGCTTCCTGCTCACTCCACTGCCCGCTCCTGACGCTGCCCGCTGTATACTGCAGCCTACCTTTTATACTGCTTAAAAAAAGAACCCTTCCCAGACTCCTTAGGGTCCCACTTCCAGTTTTTAGTTTAAAATTAAGAAAAGAAAAAACTACCCCAAAAATAAAGGCAAAAAACACACTAAATAAATACATAAATCTCTCACCAGCACTCCTGCCACAAATCACTCCCTCTCTGCTTGCTCCAGTGGAACAATGTACTTCTCTTTGTTCTTTGTTCTTATATTAGCAGCACTATTTTGCAAAGTGGCATCATCAGAACAGATGAGGTGGAGGCGAAGGATCTGAGAGAATGGGATGGAGTCCTTACAGAAGGACTCATTTCCTCATTTACATTCCCTTTGTCCCATTCCACACCCCCGCTTCCCCACCAACCCCCATAGTATAAATCTTCGCTGATTCTCTTTCCTCTCAGCCCTGACGAACCGTCATCTGGACTCGAAACGTTGGCTCTCTTCTCTCTCCACAGATGCTGTCAGACCTGCTGAGATTTTCCAGCATTTTTTGCTTTTATTATCGCTAGCCACTATCTGTTTTCATGCAGATTTCCTTCAAATGTAGCAAGAAAAACTATCCCCAGCAGACCACCAAGAATTGTGTTGCTTATCAGTTTATAATGGTATTACTATCTTGGTTCCAGCAATTGATAGTAGAATTAGAAGCACGGTAAGTGTGTGAGACTAGTGAATGTGTGGACAGATATTTTCAATTCTGTTTGTAGCAGAGTGACACAGCAACGCTTTGAGTCAAATTGGGCCCAATTTGGCAATTGAGAATGAAGCTGTAGTTGTTTTTACCACTTCCAAATCAGGATTCAATTCATTATTTATCGCCAGTGGATAGTAGAATGGGGTTAATCTAAAATTTTAAGAAACACAAAAAAAATTTTCTTTAAAGACAGCAAGAAATAAAACGGGAGAACACAGAAACATTATAAAAATTTGAAGCAGGAGTCGGCCAAATGGACTCGAGCCTGCTCTGCCATTTAATAAGATCACAATTCATATTCTACCTCAACTGCCCAATTCCCAGCCCCCTTAATTCCCTGAGCTTCCAAAAATCTATTAATCACCATTTTAAAAATATTCAATGACTGAATATCCACAGCTCAATGATTCACAATCCTCCAAGTGAAGAAATATCTCCCCATCTCAGACCTTAAATGGCTGACGCATTATCCTGAGATTCTGCCCCCTATTTCTACGTTCTCTAGGCAAGAAAAACAGCCTTCCACATCTATCCTGTCAAGCCCTCTCAGAATCCTGTTTGTTTCAATGATATCATCACTCATTCTTTTAAACTGCAGAGAATATAGGCTCGCTCTACTCAATCTCCCCTCATAGGGCAGACCTCTCATTCCACGAATTAATCTAGTGAACCTTTGTTACACTACACCTAAGGCAAGTATATCCTTCTTGGGGCTAAGGGGATATGGGAGTAAGGTGGGATCAGGATATTGAATTTGATGATCAGCCATGATCAAGATGAATAGCGGTGCAGGCTTGAAGGGTTGAATGGCCTATTCCTGCTTCTAGTTTCTTTGTTTCTATGTTTCTTTCAGTAAGGAAGCTGAAAGAGTACACAATGTTCCACGTATGGTTGCAGCAACATTTCCTTACTCTTGTACTCTAGCCCCCTTCAATATAGGTCAACATCCTCAAATCCTTGCCTTTGTAGGGCAAGAAAAAGACTGCAGGGATGGGCTGGTGGCACAGTGGTTAGCACTGCTGCCTCACAGTGCCAGGGACCCAGGTTCAATTCCTGCCTCAGATGACTTTGTGTGGAGTTTGCACATTCTCCCCATGTCTGCGTGGGTTTCCTCCTGGTGCTCTGGTTTCCTCCCACAGTTATTGGTTTTGTGAAGGGGAGATCTCACTAACTTGGTCGAGTTTTTTGAGGAAGTGACGAAGATAATTGAGGGTAGGGCAGTGGAATTTGTCTACATGGACTTCAGTAAGGCCTTTGACAGGTCCCTCATAGTAGACTGGTACAGAAGGTGAAGTCGCATGGGATCAGAGGTGAGCTGGCAAGGTGGATACAGAACTGGCTTGGTCATAGAAGATAGAGGGTAGCAGTGGAAGGATGCGATTCTGAATGGAGGGCTGTGACTAGTGGCATTCCTCAGGGATCAGTGCTGTTTGCTGTTTGTAATATATATATAAATGATTTGTAGGAAAATGTAACTAGTTTGATTAGTAAGTTTGTGGACGACACAAAGGTTGGTGGAATTGTGGATAGCGATGAGAACCGTCAGAGGATACAACAGGATATAGATCGGTTGGAGACTTGGGCAGAAAGATGGCAGATGGAGTTTAATCCGGACAATTGTATTTTGGAAGGTCTAATACAGATGGGGAATATACAGTAAATGGCAGAATCCTTAAGAGTATTGATGGGCAGAGGAATCTGAGTGCATAGGTACACAGGTCACTGAAAGTGGCAATGCAGGTAGAGAAGGTAGTCAAGAAGGCATACGGCATGCTTGCCTTCATCGGCTGGGGCATTGAGTTTAAAAATTGGCAAGTCATCTTCCAGCTTTATAGAATCTTAGTTAGGCCGCACTTGGAATATAGTGTTCAATTCTGGTTGCCACACACTACCACACACACACGTGGGTTTCCTCCGGGTGCTCCGGTTTCCTCCCACTGTCCAAAGATGTGCGGGTTAGGTTGATTGGCCGTGCTAAAATTGCCCCTTAGTGTCCTGAGATGTGTAGGTTAGAGGGATTAGCGGGTAAAAATATGTAGGGATTTGGGAGTAGGGCCTGGGTGGGATTGTGGTCGGTGCAGACTCGATGGGCCGAATGGCCTCTTCCTGCACTGTAGGGTTTCTATGATCTTTCTACCAGAAGGATGTGGAGGCTTTGGACAGGGTACAGAAAAGATTTACCAGGATGTTGCCTTTAATGGAGGACAGTAGCTATGAGGAGAGGTTGGAGAAACCTGGTTTGTTCTTACTGGAACAACGGAGGTTGAGGGGCGACCTGATAGAGGTCTAAAAGATTGAGTGGCATGGACAGAATGGATAGTCAGAAGCTTTTTCCCAGAGTGGAAGAGTCAATTACTAGGGGGCATAAGTTTAAGATGCGAGGGGCAAGGTTTAAAGGAGATGTATGGGGCAAGTTTTTTACAGTAAGAAGTTTAACAACACCAGGTTAAAGTCCAACAGGTTTATTTGGTAGCAAAAGCCACACTTTTGCTACCAAATAAACCTGTTGGACTTTAACCTGGTGTTGTTAAACTTCTTACTGTGTTTACCCCAGTCCAACGCCGGCATCTCCACAGCAAGTTTTTTACACAGTGGTTGGTGGGTGCCTGGAACTCACTGCCAGGGGAGGTAGTGGAAGCAGATACAATAGTGACTTTTAAGGGGTGTCTTGACAAATACATGAATAGGATGGGAATAGAGGATATGTCCCCGGAAGAGTAGGGAGGTTTTAGTTCAGACGGGCAGCACGGTTGGTGCAGACTTGGAGGGCCGAGGGGTCTGTTCCTGTGCTGTAATTTTCTTTGCTTTTTGTACATTTTGCCTCTGGTCACCAATATAAATCATAATTTTGCCATTTAGTTGCCTCAAGTTCTTACAACTATTCAAGAAAAATAAATGGCTGGAATTTGCTGGGGCTGGGTAAATGCTATGCCCAGTAAGACATTTTCCTGTACCCTTCTGTTTAAAAATATTTTACCGGAGAGGTTGCTTGAAATGCAGATTGAAAACAGTTCAGCGAGAGTAATGCTCTCTGGGAACTTGGTGAAAAACTGGACTAACAGTGTCTTTATCCAATGAGTTGATCATTGCTGGGTATTGTGTGGCATGGATATTACAGTTTACTGGACAATGAATGTAGCAACTCCTGGAAACTCTCAGGCAGGTTAAATGTATATCATTTTTCCCAAGCTTATAGCAGAGGGGCGCAAACTATCCAGCAACTTGTGGCAATCATAATTCATCAGCATATTTTCCTCACCACAAGTTGTTGAATGATTTGGACATTAATAAGCATCCACATCATTCATGTAGTTATTGTTTAGCAAGTTTCAGCTCAACATGTTATATTAGTAAAAGCAACTTAAATACACGTTTTGCTGTTATCTTAGCTGCTTGGATACATATTTTCTGCCCTTGATATAGAATCTCAGACTTTGAGCGCAATTCAATTATTTGTGGATCCTCTTTATTTCCTCTAATAAAAACTAGCAGTGTAACCTAATGTGCCATGTCTAATGCAAATTATTGTGTTCTCCAAAACATCTTGTGGATACACAACTGAATGTTTGAGACAGGATTATTGTGCAAGAGCAAAAAACCAGCCTAACTATGTTGGACATTAGTCCGTGTGTTCAGTATGAACTGATACTTGATGTTAGAAAAGCCAATATTTGGCTCAAGCATCAAGATACTAAAAAGCTTGCAAGTTGAATTTGCTTTAGTATGTTTAGAGTTTAGTTATTGGCATTAGGACCGGATGATTAGTTACAATGTAGACTGCTTTTGCCAGTCTTAAGGATTTAGTGATGAGGTGCAGCTGAGATGGTTTGAGATTGGAAGATAATTACAAACTGGGATTCTATCAGGTAATCATGCCCACTGTTTGGAGAACTGGGAAGAAAACCCCATCTGTCCACCCCCCCCCCTCCCCGCTTGATTAATCCAAGAGTGTCTGACTATGAGGGACTATATCGTGACCACCCCACCCCCCCTCTTGATTAATCCAAGAGTGTCCGACTATGAGGGACTATATCGTGACCACCCCACCCCCCCCCTCTTGATTAATCCAAGAGTGTCCGACTATGAGGGACTATATCGTGACCACCCCACCCCACCCCTCCAACCCGAGAGGTCACTGCCAAGCCCTGAAGAGGCCTTCAGAGGACCCTGGAAAGCCATGCAGTCCACATTTAACCTCTGAATTACCCCAACGTTACAATGGGTTAAGGACAATGGGTGTCAATTGGCCCATTAATGAGTTTAATTGACACCCACTGCCATCGGCCTGATAATCCTGTGTCAGCCCCTTCTACCCTTCCTTCAACTTAATCCGGGGAGGTTTGATGCCACTGCGAAGCTGATGCAGGACCTCTCCTGTGATTAAGTGGGCCTAACCGTCATGCTTCCCGCTGTGATGGCCCTCATAAAATACAGCCCCAGATTGTTGCGTTTGTTCCAGAGAAAGCATCATGTGAATTATCACACTTAAGATAACTCATTCTGCATAATCCATAACCTATCTGATGAGCCATGTCGGTTGGTGAGTTAATGTAAATTACTTCAGTTAATTGGATATACAATTTGCCCTGAGGCAAAGTGTTTCTTATGCCACCTAAAGTTTCAAAGTCTGAGTCCTACAGCATCAGATATCCCTCTGCATGTGTCAGACTGCGGATAGTTGGGAACCTGTCTCGGGGGCAGGGAATTCATATGGTGTTCGTGAAAGTGGAAATGACGGGTTGGGAAGCATTTTCCGATCAGGGCCATTGTGATCTCCTGGACTCGTTTCGATCGCCTCAGGGGGTTCGGAGAGGAATTTCCCAGATTTTTTTTCCCCATATTGGCCCTGGGGTTTTTCACTCTGGGTTTTCGCCTCTCCCTGGAGATCACATGGTCTGGAATGGGGGGGTGGGGGTGAGTTAATAGGTTGTAATGAACAAAGCATCGTAGCTGTGAGGGACAGCTCGGTGGATAGGATATTGGTATGTAGATAGGCTGGAAAATTGGGCGGGGATCCTGGATTCAGGATTCAATCCTGGACCGGGGAGCGGCGCGGGCTTGGAGGGCCGAAGGGCCTGTTCCTGTGCTGTATTGTTCTTTGTTCTTTGTTCTTTGTTTGATCCTGTGTTGTGTTGTAAAGCCACATACATAGTCAGCAAACCACTGTATAAAATTTACTGCACTGTCAAATGTTTTGTCACCTTAATGGTCATGCCTTATGTCGCTGGATTCATTCAAAGTGATTTTGTCACATTGATTTACATTTTTACATTTTACTTGATTTGCAGCACAGTTGCACTGCGGTTAGCACTGCTGTCTCACAGCTCCAGTGACCTGGGTTCAATTCTGGCCTCGGGTCACTGTCTGTGTGGAATTTGCACATTCTCCCCATGTCTGCGTGGATTTCCTCCACAGTCCAAACACGTGGGGCAGATTGATTGGCCAAGCTAAATTGCTCCCTAGTGTCGGGGAGATTAGTAGGGTAAATACATGGGGCTACAGGGGTAGGGCCTGGGAGGGATTATTGTCAGTGCAGCCTTGATGGGTCAAAAGGTCTCCTTCTGTACTGTCGGGATTCTATGACACTAGTATGTTCTAATATGAGAAGCCAATTTTCAAGCTGAGAACAAATTTGTAACTAATCATTAAGTCTTAATTGTAACTGAAAATAGGTGTTTGTATTTTTCAGCATTTAAACATTTGTAATTATATGCATGTTTGCCTAAATTGAGGGATCACCCATGCTTGCAGTGGATTAAGCATCAAACAATATCAGATCAACTATTAGATGGTTTGTGGCACAGTGCCACTTTCCTGAAGTGGATTGGACTGGCATTTCCATTTCCCCACATTATCTTGAATGGGATTCAGAAGGTAGCATTAATCACTTTATCAACACTTTTGTACTAGATCAGCATTTATGAGCTGGCATTTGACATTTAAGTATTAAATTTGACTCTTTTCTCTTGGAGCAGGATCTTAAACCTTTGATTAGAAGCGGCTTATAATATTTTGTTAATCATTTTGTTCTCTTTTATGCTGACGATTTCTCTTAATAGCATGAAATTCAGGGTTTTCCAGATATTAGGGGGAAAAAAGCCCCCCAAAATTTTAAGAATCTCCCTCACTGTGCATTGCAGAGGCCACCAGGGTGAATATCATTAAATTTCAGGGGGCAGGGTCTATTCCCACCGGACAGGCCAGCAGCATAGCGCTGAGCGGGCCACTGCGCGTGTAGTGGCCCCACACTGCCAGCCTCTCGATCACTGGCCAGCTCCTTGAACACAGCAATGCCAGCCCTTCGCACCCCCAACCCCCCGGCCCACATGGCTTGGATGCTGCCCCCGACCTCCCCGACCATTCCCGGGCCCAGCCCTAAGGCCCTTCCCTTCTGGCTCGCTGTGATCTCCAGCTCCCCCTCAGTTTCAGAAGGCCCAGTCTGGCACTGCCAAGGTACCAATGCCCAGGGGGTGGCACCGCCCCCCCCAACCCCCCGCCTGCCAGTAAAGGATTTGTGCAGCGGGATGGGAGAATCGCAGCCTGTGTTTCTCCTTGGTGGCTGTGTGAAAATGCTGACAAGAGGCACACTTCTGCCAGGTGGACCAATCCCCCTCCTCACCCCTCAAGTGGAAATGTCCTGTGATTTCACACTCACTGACCAAACCTGACTACAAACAGACCATCATTCTTCATTTGTCTCAAAGTTGTTAGCAAAATGGCTACATAGGTGTACAAGGTAATTCATTGCCCATGAAGTGCTTTTGATGTTTGGAGAATCTGATGAGGCAGAACGTAAATGCAGGTCTTCATTCTTCCCTCACAACAACTTCTTTCCTTCCAAAGTTTGAACATAAACCATGGATCTCCATATTAGCAATCCAATCTTTTAACTGCCTACTCTTTCATACCTTGTGCCTGGGATATTTCTGGCCCTAGTTGGTGGTCAACAGTTAATTTTCAATTAATTAGTTTCTTGTACACACGTATACTTTTGGAGGCTGTGTATTTTGATGAACTGTGCAGAAAAGGAGTGCTGCTGCTCTCAACACTTCATTTTTCATAGCTGGTTGGAAGTTTTGGATGTACTTAGTCAATGTGTTTATTATACCATCTAAAGTTTCAAAGTCTGAGTCCTACAGTGACAGGTATCCCTCTGCTTGTGTCATACTGATCCTGTGTTGTTTTGTAAAGCCACAGTCCCTCTTCGTGATTCATGTTTTAATCAGTAGTATCTTAACTATAAAGCCTATGCTTTATCTTAAAATAGGCCTGTGATTTTTTTGTATAGTGATGCAGCTGCTTCATGCAAACAGTAAAGTAGGAAACTATATCTCATAAGGTTCAAATAACTTCATTCTTGAGGCATTCAATCAGGAACTAATTTTTCAAGTGCTTTTTTGCTCGTTATTCTCAATAAAATGGGGCGACACGGTAGAACAGTGGTTAGTGCTGTTGCCTCACAGCGCCAGGGACCCGGGTTCGATTCCCAGCTTGGGTCACTGTCTGTGTGGAGTTTGCACGTTTTCCCCCTGTCTACCTGGACTTCCTCTGGGTGCTCCGGTTTCCTCCCACACTCCAAAGATTTGCAGGTTAGGTGGATTGACCATGCTAAATTGCCCCTTAGTGTCAGGGGGCTAGTAGGGTAAATAGGGGTTTGGAGATGGGGCCTGGGTGGGATTGTGGTCGGTGTGGACTCAATGGGCCGAATGGCATCCTTCTGCATTGTAGTGATTCTATGAAAATACTGAGATCATTTATTTCAATTGTATCTAATTAGTTAAAGATTTATGTTCTCTATTTTTCAACGGGATAATCATTATAAAACCTCAATCTACAATACAATGAGCTTCTACATAAGGAATTTTATGCACAGCTTTATTTTATTATTTGTTAAGTTTATCGCATGTGCTCATCTGTCTCCTTTAATTATTTTTATCATGGAAAAAAATTCAAGATACCACTGAACCTCTAACCACAAGTACAGATAATAGATGTGTAATTTTCTATTCTTCCCCACAGGTCAATACTGAAATCACAAGAAGAAAAAGAGGACAGAATTCATGAAGCAGCATACAGAAAATGATTTATTCACAAACAATTTATTGTTTAGGTACTGAATGAATGAAAATTGCCATTTTTGCAAGCTTGCAGTATGGTCGCTTATTCACCTTTCTGTTTTGTCGATCAGAGCTGTGTGAAGAAATCGGCACAGTGTTGTGGCTTCTCTATTAGACCAAATACTTTTGTATTCTTTCAGTTATGTAATTAAATGTTAGTTTGAACATTGCGGTAAGCGCTAGGATAATGTCAGTATGAACTATTACAACATTGGGCTGCCTTAACTGAAAATAAGATTGCGTACTGATGAGTTGTTTGGAAAAAGCATTTGTGGGGTTACTTTGATTTTTTTGCGTAGTTAAATTAGTTTAGAATTTTCAGACAAATGTCTTCTGGCTGAGTGCTGTTATTTCCCCATTATTCTAAGTTGTTTAATTAGTTTATTATCTTATCCCAGACATGGCGTATGTAAAATGAAGTACAGTGAGATAATTGAGTTCTATTCCACTTTGGACAAGAATCAAAAAGATTCCATTGATAGTTTGGAACAATAGATGATGTCCTAAATGGCATGATAGAAAGATGATGATAGTTAAAGGTCACGAGAGCGAGAGAAAGGAAGAACAGTTCAGCTGATAAGAGGAATTTTTGAGTCCGATGCATTACTGCTCCACTAATGTTGCCAATGCACTGTTCAATGAATGATTTTGGAATGCAGATACAGTACAGTAAAAGCCGTAATTTTGGTTGACATTTTGTTGGTTCTTCAATAAAATGATATTGAATTAAGGAATCTTTTGTAAATATAGTCTGACTGACTGACAAGGCAATAATTGAAACCATGCATACTAAATCTGCACCAAGAGTAAATAGCAGATTCAACACCGTCTGGATCACTGATTACACCATGTAGTTCACTATTTGCGAATGAGGTCAGTTTTGATTTTACTGTTTGCTACATTAATGTTAAAATGTAATTATTTATCATAATTAAACATTGTTGGTTTCTGAAACTGTTTGTTTAAAAGAATGCTTGAATCATATTTGATTTCCAAATTTTATACATGTTTTAGCAGATTGATCTTGGAATGAAATCCACAGAAGCAAGAGGCAGAGCTGTCAAATAATAACTGCTGATTAAAGATTTTGAATCCTAAGCATAAGTTTTACCTAATCCTTATTCATGCAATTATTAATCAGCAATTAAATGCAGTTTTAAAATAACAACTCAAATTTATGATTTGCTTTAAGTGCAAGTTATTTACTAGATATATCTAAATTGATGTTCAAAAATGTAGGTTGACATTTTAAAGACAGCTTTATGCATGAGGCAGAAGATATAATTTAACATGTTTCATAACTCTTCAACAGATATTTTCTATGTGAACAAAATATCCCATAATTTATTTTTTTATTCATTCGTGGGACATGGGCATCGCTGGCTGGCCAGCATTTATTGCTCATCCCTAGTTGCCCTTGAAAAGGTGTTGGCGAGCTGCCTCCTTGAATCGCTGCAGTCCCATGTGCTGTGGGTTGACCCACAATGCCGTTAGGGAGGGAACTCCATGATTTTGACCCAGCGACTATGAAGGAACGGCGATATATTTCCAAGTCAGGATGGTAAGTGGCTTGGAGGGGAACTTGCAGGTGGTGGTGTTCCCATGTATCTGCTGCCCTTGTCCTAGATGGAAGTGGTCATGGGTTTGGAAGGTGCTATCTAAGGATCTTTGGTGAATTGCTGTAGTGCATCTTGTAGATAGTACATACTGCTGCTACTGAGCGTTGGTGGTGGAGGGAGTGGATGTTTGGAGATGTGGTGCCAATCAAGCGGGCTGCTTTGTCCTAGATGGTGTCAAATGTTTTGAGTGTTGTTGGACTGCACCCATCCAGACAAGTGGGGAGCATTCCATCACACTCCTGACTTGTGCCTTGTAGATGGTGAATAGGCTTTGGGAGTTAGGAGGTGAGTTA
Organism: Mustelus asterias; assembly: GCF_964213995.1. Classification (NCBI taxonomy): domain Eukaryota; kingdom Metazoa; phylum Chordata; class Chondrichthyes; order Carcharhiniformes; family Triakidae; genus Mustelus; species Mustelus asterias. The sequence continues at coordinate 86,486,814 of NC_135805.1, forward strand.
CTTGCTGTAGTATTCCTAGCCTATGACCTACTCTTGTAACCACTGTGTTTATGTGGTGAGTCCAGTTGAGTTTCTGGTCAATCGTAACCCCAAGGATGTTGACAGTGGGGGATTCAGTGATGGTCACACCATTGAATGTCAAGGCGCGGTGGTTAGAGTGTCTCTTATTGATGATGGTCATTGCCTGGCATTTTGTGGCACGAATGTTACTTGCCACTTATCAGCCCAAGCCTGGATATTGTCCAGATCTTGTTGCATTTGAACATGGACTGCTTCAGTATCTGAGGAGTCGCAATTGGTGCTGAACATTGTGCAATCATCGGCAAACAATCCCCAGTTCTGACCTAATGATGGGGGGAAGGTCATTGATGAAGCAGCTGAAGATTATTGGGCCTAGGACACCACCCCGAGGGACTCCTGCAGAGATGTCCTGGAGCTGAGGTGACTGACCCTGCACAACCATCTTTCTATATAACAGGTATGACTCCAACCAGCGGAGAGTTTGTCCGCTGATACCCATTGATTCCAGTTTTGCGAGGGCTATTTGATGCCACACTCGGTCAAATGCGGCCTTGATGTCAGAGGCTGTCACTCTCACCTAACTTGCTATTTTCTTCAAACTATTTTCCATAGATTTTATATAATCACTGAATCTCATACATAATTCTGAAGTGGAAGATAAGGGCAATGTGCTGGAAGTAGAGGCAACATCAAGCAGGAAAAGTGTGAACACGAAGTTAAACTTTGGATCAAACGCTTCACCTGTGTCAGCTGCATCTTAAGTTCAATACTGTTTTCATATTGTATAGTTTGTAACAGTTACACTTAAAAGTCACACATTATATTCACAGCATTCGTTGGTATTGAGTCATTGCAGTTCCGTCCACTCTAAATGACTCCAGTTATTTCATAGTGATGTATTTCTTTGTCACAATAAGTGATCTTGGAAGAATTGAATTGTTTGGTCAATTAAAAAGCAGACATTAAGATATTCCTCAGAAATGATGGAAGGGTGAAAGTTATGAAAAGAGAATGGAGATGTTTGAGCTTTTCTCCTTCACAGTTATTTGCTGCCCTCGAGGACATCATCTGAAAACACATCAGGTTCTACATTAATGATGATGAGATCTAACTCAATTTACCCGCCTCTCTCAAACCCTCCACTTTCACAAATTTCACAAACTTGTCTGCCAAGCAGTACTGCATGAGCGGAAGTATCCTCGAGCTACATACTCGGAAGACCAAAGTCACTGGGCAGGATTTTCCAGTCGTGCCTACTCTGAGACTGGAAATATCCACCTGAGGCCAATGGGCCTTTAATTGGTCCATCAAATTGTTCATCAGATTGTCCATCTGACTGCCATGATTCCCACAGTGGGTGGGACTGGAAAACTTACCCCATTGTCTTTAATCCTTGTCACAAACTCCGTTCCTTAATCATCAACACCTTGGCAACTGTCTGGAGGCTGAACCACACTATTTCCAACCTTGGTATCATAGTTGACACTAAGATGAGTTTCTGACCCCATAGCCGTACCATCATTAGAAGCACCTTCTTCCACCTCCATAACATCATCCTTGCCTCAGATCAACTATTACTAAACACCTTATCCATGTCTTTACTAGCTTGAGATTTGACTATTCCAATTCATTCCCAGCTGGCCTCCCATCTTCTACCCTTTATAAACTTAAGCTCATGTCCGCAGTCTATTCTAACTTGCAACAAGTTCAATTCACCTATCACCCATGTGCTCGCTGACTTGCTAGTTATTAAATTTTTGTTTGATAATGCTCCTGTGAAGCACTTTGGTATGCTTTACTGTGTTAAAGGCTCTATATTATCACTTATTGCTGTTGTTGTGTTGTAGCTAGTAGATTATGATATTGTAAGGGAAGTATAATAACCTGTCAGCCAGATAGTAAGAGAGACATTGGAAAAAATGTCTTTACGCTGAGCATGGTTTCTCTGCCTCAAAATGTGGTTGAAGCAGAGTCCACATGTATCCTTTAAAGGCAAGTAAACGTGTTTAAAAGTAGAATATGAAGAGAATATGGGCAGGGAACAGAATGTGGAATTAAATTAAGTGGATTCTGGAGAAAAGTAACAGCCCGTGATCTGGATTATCCATTCCTGCTAATCCCCCACAGTAGGTTCCCTGATTTGAATGGCCGACCTCTTCTCCAACATTCTTCAATTATTCCATAAATCTCTTGCCCTTTGTGTTGGAATTTCTACCAGATTTGCCTTTTAAATGATTGACAGTATTTCATATAATATGAAGATAACGCTAAAGATTTATTTCAAAAGGCCGACATGAAAATATATCTATTCAGTGTCCATCATAAAACAAATAATGCTGTCTTTATCTCACTAAGGCTAACAATATTTTATTAGTTGATTCTTCTCCACAGAAACAAAGCAAATTTTAGAAAAAGGCCGTTTGATTTAACAGGTAGATTGATATCAATTTAATCTCTTCAAATCAACCAACACAAAATTAGTTGAACAAGAATCAAGCAAAAAAAAAGCTATTTTCCAGTACTCGTGTGTTGAATGTTAAATTTGGAAGATGATATCCCCAAGACAAATTTCTTCGTTCCATTCCTCAAGTCAAACACGAATTAAACTGTTAACTATGCTATCACCCGACCAGGAAAACATCTACATTTGACTTCATTATTTTATAGGTGGACTTTTAACAGATTCCAAAGATGTAACCTGATGGTCCTAATCTCCTTACAACTATTATACAGCCTTTTCAGCCTGAACAAAGTGTTGAGTCAAAATAATGCTTTTAAATAATTTTTATTACTAAAATATGTGACAAAAATTATTTCATGCTGAACAATTATTTCATGAATGTTCTATTTATTTGGTAATTTTGAAATTGAACATTTCTTTCAGATTTACAAGGGTTTCATAAGACAGATTTGGTTAGTGCATTGTTTAGTGACTTTGGGGCTCCACATGATGAATCTCAAAGATTAAACTCTAATTCGATGACAGAATGACATTACAATGTTAGATTCAAAACACATAACATCACTTGCCAATGGTGTCCATAATTTTACGATTGTTGTCTGCCTGCTTCCATTGGTTCTCATTTTTTGCAATCTCAATCATCTCCCTCAAGAGGTGAAACGTGAGATCCAAGGAATTGGGAGGGTCAGAGAGTCTCTTGGGACGTCCTGCAAAGGCTTCTCTCATATCTTGGTCGGCTTCTTGGGCGGACATGCGGCTTTTTGCATTTAAGGAAAGTTCACGTAGGAAACGAGTGGCTTCTTTAGCAAAGGTATCTTTCACCATCTGCAGGTACTCTCGTGGCAGCTGGGAATGAATCATCATGGATTTAGGATTTTGCCCCATAGACCGGAATAACTTTTCCTTCAGATTGTCGGGAAGAGGTGGGTCATTTTCTCCCTCAGTGGCTGTATTGATATTGGGACTCCGTACGTCAAAGACACCTAGATCTGCAGCGCGACACACAGCGGGAGGGATGCGAGTGGCAAGTAGTAAACAGGCTGCAAAGAAAATGAGGGGAGTTGACGACATGCTGGATAGGAATCTGCAAATAAAAACATGAGAATCTGAGTTATAACAGCCTGATGTGGCAATAATACATTCACTTAAAACCTAATTTTAGAGATCAAGGGTTTTGCGCACACAATATGAGTATAATTTATTTTAATATTATACTGTAAAGCATTTAAATATATAGTAATACCATGGAATATCTAACTGGCAAATTACATCTAATAAAATTATTGGAATATTAGTTGGTTTAGGATACTTTTTTGTTTGTGCATGTTTGATTAAAATAAATGGAAGGACTTGCTTGTGTCATTTTCTGCTGCTTACTCATATCTCACTAGTACTTTTTACTTTTGACTGGATATAGCCTTAGTACAGGCTGTATGAGCTGTGCAGAAATGTCCATTAGTTCTAATGCACGCAAATATTACTCCTTAAGCGCACATAGTGCTTTAGAGTAAAGCCCTGCACTAAGAAATTTTATCCCGTAGGGGTTTTCTGTTTTGTAATTACACAAACTTCTTGACAAATTTGACAGTAACAGAAAATTTGCTGCTCACAAATTAAATGAAGGAACTATACTTTGAAAGATAATCCTGTTGATCACTGCAGAATTAATATTTCTAATTTACAATGTTGAGTTTGTAGACGATCGTAACTTTCACAAATTGTTAATGCAAATATTTGCAATCATTATGCTTAAATGTACACATCCTTTAAGTATATAGAATTTTAAAAGGCAAAATTGCACTTCATCCATTTATATGCCATCCACTGTCGATAGGAATATTTTCAACATATAGCTATTGTCTTAAATACACACCAACATGAGAGGATTTTTAACACTTTTTGGAGTTATGCAGATTTATGTGTATTTTTAACAAGGCACGGCTGGAATTTAAATAGACTCCATCTGTGGAAACCACTTGCACTGTTTACAAGATAGAATTCAAAGCATAGTATTTACATATGTTTTAAATATTAGTTACCTTTATGAGTAATGTACAGTGATGCTTCAACACCACTAATTAAAAAGATCTGAGGTCATGCACAAGTAAATCAAGCTACAAGTGATTCAGGTAATGGGAATACCCTAAATGCTGTCAATCTGAAACAAAGAACAGGAAATTACAGCAGAAACTGTAATTTTGGGTGGAATCCTCCATCAGTGGCAGATTGATGAAGACTCTCTCACCTAAAACATTAACCTATCATTTTCCTCCAGGCACTGAGTGACATGCACCATTTCAACATTCTCTGTCTCTACAGTAGTTTTCATGTCATTTATTTTTGGCTTGTTATTACTCCATCCTTCAAGAATAAATAAAATGACCACCCCCACAAAAGAGGTTAAAGAGAAGCTGACACAAAGATCTAAAATATCTAATCTCAGGAAAAAAAATGGAATGAATTGGATGCAATTGAGAAAACTCCTATAAAACAATTGTATGTGTTGATTTGCAAAACAAAGTGTACGTTGATGTGAAATATTGAACTTGCCTTGAGAAAATGTTCTGCTGACACGTTTGGCATTGGCATAGGTTAACCAAAACACCCAGACAATATCCGCATAATCTTCACAAAATATTTTTAGAAATACTCAGAATTTTACTAGCAATGTTGTCACAAAATGAACTCTCCACTTGTTTTCTTTTGATTAAAAAATAACATTGAAGAGTGGAACATTTAAGTGTATATAATTTGCCTCTTGCTTGAATTCCCAGCCCTTTAAAAATTAGGAGTTTTAAAGTTTACAGAGAAGTTTAAATATGGGACACAACTTGTCAAAAGTTCACAAGGGGGCAGAGTTGTGCAGCTAGAGGATGTGTGCATCTCTATGAAGAACAGTGGTTATAATGTTTGCATTATTGATAGTGCTTCATTTAAGGAATTAGAACAATTAGCAGTAGTCGGGTGACTCAAATCCAACTACCTGGGTGAAGACTTCCATTTATCAGTGAGGTTGCAACTCTGATGCCACTAACCCATGTTGGGAGTCATTGCAATGGACAAATAGCAGTAAAGATCACAACTGTGCTGAATTGTTATGACGGGTACCTCGTAGGCACTTCTTGTGAGCCAATCACTTTACTCTTCACTCTTCCATTAAAAAATAATATGAATCCTGCAATGCCACACACACTCATCTCACTAATCATCATTAGCACTGAAAGTAGGGATGTCCAATTTTAACAGTCCCCTTTTATCAAATTATGGAGTTCATTATTTTCTTTCAATATTTTCAAATCTTCAATTACCTTTTGAAGTAAAGCATGACAGATTGTGAGCTATGATAACACTAAATCCATTTTATTAATTTGTGCAGCATAGCTCTTTGTGTGATTAATATATATAGCTCTTTGTGTGACAGAAATTTCTTTGTGTCAGTTCTGGATGTTTTTTCTTCACTATTAGTCACTCCCTTTTTCGCTGGTGGGTGAATGTAGAGCCACAATTGGGTTAGTGGCAGAGCTGCATCTATTCGGCTCAGCAATGCTACTGTCATAGAGTCATAGAGGTTTACAGCATAGAAACAGGCCCTTCGGCCAACTTGTCCATGCTGCCCTTTTTTTTAAAACCCCTAAGCTAGTCCCAATTACCCACATTTGGCCCATATCCCTCTATACCCATCTTACCCATGTAACTTTCTAAACGCTTTTTAAAAGACAAAATTATACCCGCCTCTATACTACCTCTGGCAGCTTGTTCCAGACACTCACCACCCTCTGTGTGAAAAAATTGCACCTCTGGACCTTTTTGTATCTCTCCCCTCTCTCCTTAAACCTATGCCCTCTAGTTTTAGACTCCCCTACCTTTGGGAAAAGATATTGACTGTCTAGCTGATCTATGCCCCTCATTATTTTATTGATCTCTATAAGATCATCCCTCAGCCTCCTACGCTCCAGAGAAACAAGTCCCAGTTTATCCAGCCTCTACTTATAGCTCAAACCATCAAGCCCCAGTAGCATCCTAGTAAATCTTTTCTTCACTCTTTCTAGTTTGATATCCTTTCTATAATAGGGTGACCAGAACTGTACACAGTATTCCAAATGTGGCCTTACCAATGTCTTATACAACTTCAAAACGTCCCAACTCTTGTATTCAATGTTCTGACCAATGAAACCAAGCATGCTGAATGTCTTCTTCACTATGTCCACCTGTGACTCCACTTTCAAGAAGCTATGAACCTGTACCCCTAGATCTCTTTGCCCTGTAACTCACCCCAACGCCCTACCATTAACTGAGTAAGTCCTGCCCTGGTTCAATCTACCAAAATGCATCACCTCGCATTTATCTAAATTAAATTCCATCTGCCATTCATCAGCCTGGTGGCCCAATTGATCAAGATCCCATTGCAATCCAAGATAACCTTCTTCACCGTCCACTATGTCACCAGTCTTGGTGTCATCTGCAAACTTACTAAACATGCCTCCTAAATTCTCATCCAAATCATAAATATAGATGACAAATAACAGTGGACCCAGCACCGATCCCTGAGGCACACTGCTGGTCACAGGTCTCCAGTTTGAAAAACAACCCTCTACAACCACCCTCTGGCTTCTGTCATCAAGCCAATTTTGTATCCATTTAGCTACCTCAGTCTGGATCCCGTGAGATTTAACCTTATGCAACAACCTACCATGCGGTACCTTATCAAAGGCCTTGGTAAAATCCATGTAGACAACATCATCGGCACTGCCCTCATCTACTTTCTTGGTTACCCCTTCAAAAAACTCATGGAGACCAGCTCCTCATGAAGCCCATTCATCCATGGGAATGTTAAAACAGTGGCTGTTTTAGAATCTACCGTTAGCTCTAGCAAAACAATCTGATTAAATTTACAGTTAAAATTGGAGATGAGTGGGGCAGGGCAAGTCAAATTGGAAAAGAACCGGGAGTCTACAGAGAAATCTGGAAATGTGAAAACTAGCAGCAAATTGTAATGTACTGTGTCTTTAAAGATAAAGGGAATGAAAAGTTATACTATAAATATTCGAGAAATAGCTAACTATGAACTGGAAAAGGATAGAAGATTTCACAATTGATGCAACAAATCCACCTGACTAATATCAAAACTTGTACCAAGATAGCATTTTAATGTAATGAGAGATCCCAAGACATTTCACAGGAGAATCATAAAGCCCAATTTAACACCAAGCTAAGTAAGGAGATATTAGGATGGATTACAAGAAGTTTAGTCGGGTAGGTTTTAAAGAGCTTCTTAGAGGAGGAAAACAAACTTGAGGTTGGAGGAGATTGCAGAGATTTGAAGAGGTGAGGCCATGGAAGGATTTTAAAACAATCTTAAAGTTGACTCATTTCTTTTGTGTAGCCAGTGAAGGTCAGCAAGCATAGGGTAATGGATGAATAGATTTTGATGCAAATAAGGGCACAGACAGCACTTTTTTTTTGTGTACTTACCAGAGGGAATCCCCAACACACCACGCATCAGAGTGCCCTAGCATGATTCGCTCTGGAAAGTAGGGAGTGGGGGCTATTCCTGCCCAAGAGGCTGTCAGCATAGGGGTAAGAGGGCCACTGCACATGCACAGGTCTGTCAGAGTGGAGATCAGCGCATACACAGTGCCCCCCCCCCCCCCGTCCCGCCGCCTCCATTGCCGGCTTCCTGATCACTGGTTATCCCCACAAACACCATTGCTGGCCTTCCGCACCCCCCACCCCTCTCCCCAAGCCCCAGTCGCTAGCTTCCCGGGCCAACTCGTATAGCGTCCTACCCACCGAACAGCCCTGATCTCCCTGACTCTCCCCGCCCCTCCTGATGACCAACTCCAATGTTTCCCCTGCCCCCCACGGCCAGCCCCGATCTCCCCGACACCCACGCTAATCTGATGACCAGCCCCAATGTTCGGCCAGCCCCGATTTCCCCCCCCACTCAGATGGACAGCCCCGATCACCCTCACTCCCTCCCATCGATCCTTTTGCAGAATGGCAGCGGGTTCCCCCCACCAATGGCTCCGCCACTGTCTGGCCCCGCCCCTTTGGCACTGTCCGCATCTGGTGGGCAGTGTCAAGGTGCCCCTTGGGTGGTGCCAGTTTGCCCCTTTAGCAGTATCAGGCTGCCAAAGCCAGGCTGGCCACTACCCCCCCTTACCCCTGATCTCCCGGGGGGGGGCCTCAATAGCCTCTGTTCCCTCCAGCGGGAAGGGACGCCTGTTTCCCATTAGTGGGGAGTAGGTGGAAATGCCGCTGAGGGAACCACTCCCGGCGGGGGGGGGGGGGGGGGGGGCGGGCGGTTGTTAGACGCTAGTGGACCTGGAGAATTCCATCCCCGGCCCCCTAATCATATGGAAATGTCAACCTGAATGACATTTCCATATGATAATCAGCTCCGTGCCGAAAAATGTACCCTGGGAAACGTGCGGAGGTCATGATGCCCAGTGTGAATTCAATGAAAGAGCCACTGCTGACATCCATTGAAGTGCAGTGGGCTGGTAGAATCGCACCCGTCATGTCTGATTAATTTACTGCCATTCTTGCCAGTTTGTTTTCAGATGACACCAAATTAAGAGAGTTTACATTTTTCTAACACTCATCCTGTCCTCAGGATGTTTCAAAATACTTCAGTCAATTAAGTGATTTTGAACTAAAGCTACTGTTGTCATGTGGGGCATCCCGTGTTTGCCAGCAAACAATAATGAGGTAAATGACCAGATAATCTTTTTTGGGTGTTTTTGGTTGAGTCTTAAATATTGGCCAAGTTACCCTCATTTTCCTTTCAAATTATGCCTTTTCAGATGGAACCTTTCAGATCCATGTGAAAGAGCCTTCCTTTAAGGTGGCATTCCAAAGATGGCATTTCCAACACTTCTAACTGGACTGCCAATCTAGATTATGTGCTCACATCAGTGGAACTGGTGCTTAACTCCACATCCTTCTGACACAGAGATGCCAGTGCTCCACCAAGCCCAGACTAATTCCTGTAGGCATGTTGTGTAATGTGAGATAATCCACAGATTATTGTGACAGATTATACCTATCAGAAGAAATTGAGTTCATCTTAGATTTGTGTCAAACGATGAATTTTGTTAGAAGTATGTGGATTGCATTTTAAATAGCAATACATTTGACGTGACAAAGATTTAAATACCTGGTTGTTTATAAATGAAGGTCTCTCGGCCTATTGCTTCTGTGTCAGCTCCATTTTATGATAATTAAAACTAATGCCATTACATTCTTTTGCTTCAAACTTTAACTACTTTTCTCCTTAAAATAACATAATAGTCTCAGCCTCCCTGTACCAAAGCATTGTATGCTTTAACAGACTTACTGCATCAGGTCTCAGGGTTTTGGTGAAGTGATTATTAAAACCAATAGCTCAAAGTCTGCAAACAATGGAGAAAACAAATCAGCAATTGGGTGAGGGCTGACTGAAATGCAAAGAAGTGATGATGAAGTTGTGTTTGGCATCGATGAGACCACATGTGGAATACATTGTTCAGTTCAATCTTGATTATACAGCAAGTGTACAGAACTTGTTGGGGAGCAGAAATCCAGAAAGGGAACCCTGGATTTAAATTTTGAAAAATGTTTGCTTTCCTTAGGACTTCACTTACTCAGTGAGAAGATACATTGTGAAGAATTTGGATGAAAGAAAGCTCTCCTATTGAACTGAGAAGTGCAGGAGACAATTTAGGGTTCCTAACCTCCTCCATTCTGAGCAACCCCTATAAACCCAAACCATTTTCTTTTTTGTCCGACTTTCTATCAATGCTGCTTTATTTCCTCTATTATGTCCATGAATTTAAAAAAATAACAAGACATCTATCAATCACCTTCTGAAACTCCATGTATATCCCATCTACTGTATGGATGGGAACCAGGCAATTCTTCCAAAAACATCATCTTTGTCAAACATGATTTGTTTTTCACAATTTCATGTTGATTTTTCGTGATAAATCTGTGATTTCTAAATGCTTGTTAATTTTAACTTAAATTATAGATTCCAAGAATTTGTCAAAAGATTATGCCAGACTATATTTACTTACGTTTTCCCAGGCAAAGTACTTATTTGCTGTCTCTGCCACAACTAGATTTTTCCTTTCTGTCCTATGTAATTATATCCTCTCCAAGACAGCATCATAAATTAGAACAGTGCTTATTGTTGTTTACTATTGAAAGTCGAACAAGCTTTTCTGCAAATATGTGTACCAACATGGATGATTTTCTAATCTATTTGGAGCTGTATTTTAAATCTAAACAAACAGCCAGGATTTTGTGATAATGGTGACACAATCAACACCCACCACTGTACATTCGATGGCAACTCTGATATCCCTTCCATGTGCAGTTAAATACAAAAATCTGGAAGCAGCCGCCAGAGATATCCTCCACCTCCAGTGCTGTTGCAGTCCTCACCAAAAGACTCAACACTGAAATGACCACATTGGCAAGAGTGTGCTATTCTTGCCCACTAATTCCCCACTAAAGATGGCTCAGAGAGTTGGGACTGGTGCATTCAGGACCGAGTGAGTTTTTAATGGTTGACAAGTGCCGTGTTTGATAAACACTGCTAAACAAACTCTCTCACCGTGAGAAATTAATTTTACAAGTGTGGAGTCTTAGTACTTCAGAAAGAAGCTAATATTGGAGATTGAAAACAATTAAAATATTTTCACTTTTTCTGTTGGTCTCTTTTATCCCTCTCTCCTTTAATCACACCTACATTTTATAATCTTTATTTTACTTCTACATGATTTAAATCAAATTTATAATTCTTGTTTTTTATGCTTCCTGATTTAGACCCTAACTTTATGAGGATTTTTTCAATCCGGTTGGTTGAAGAACTTACCACAAACACCACAGGTCCCCAGCGTGGGTACCTAACTGAATCAGACACCAGATCAATCTCAGCTCTAAAACCAGTCAAAACTTTCAGCAGCTGTCAGTAAGGTGAATGGCAAGCAGCGTTCCTTCACCATTAACCACAAAGTTTGTTAATCTTGATTCATTTAATCACAGAATCCTCTGAGAACAAGAAAAATAATTAAATATGCCACCCTATTTTTATAATAGCAGGCTTGTTAACATTCCTTAGTCTTCAGATTCTGATCAGTTCTGGTCTTAAGATGATGGAGCTTTCCTTGTTTGGGCAAGCATTTTACCTAGAATCAGCTGGCTAGCTGGCTGTCTATCAAACTGTGCTTCCATCCTTTTCTCTCTGTATTCTCATAGGAAGCAGAATTGATGCCCTTTCATACCTCAGTTAACAGTAGGCCTGTCAAGAAAATTGGTTACCTCTCCATCTCTCTTGGGGAGTGGGTCTCAAGGAAACATTTCCTGCTCCAAGCTAAATGGAAGTTTAACAGGCATAGCTTAACACAATAGAGATGCGAATAGTGTCTGTTTGAAGTGGATTTGCATTGAACAAACTGAAGAAAAATATGGTTCCACATAGACTCACTGATATTTATGTAAAAGAATCTACACATTTTAATTTTTAATTGGATATTCTATTAAAAGTACCATAAGGAAATGATATTTTTAAGATTCTTAATAGCAGTGATGTCACTTGAAAAGCAAGTGATGCATGCATGAAAAACATAGTAATGGACTACTCAATGGCAACTATGTTGGTTATTTCCGTACAGAAGCATCCTCTGAGTACATCATTGCAGATTTGGGATTTGTTAAGTTTAAAGTTTATTTTTTAGTGTCACAAGTAGGCTTACATTAACACTGCAATGAAGTTACTGTGAAAATCCCATAGTTGCCACACTCAGCACCTGTTCAGGTACACTGAGGGAGAATTTAGCATAGCCAATGCACCTAACCAGCGGACTGTGGGAGAAAACCACAGCGTCTGGAGGAAACCCACGCAGACACGGGGAGAACGTGCAGACTCAACACAGTGACCCAAGCCGGGAATTGAACCCTGGCGCTGTGAGGCAGCAGTGCTAACCACTGTGCCACTGACACATGAAATCAAGAGTCAGGTAATAGAAAACATTTTCAAAATCAACGTGTCAATTCAATTTCTTAGTAACCTATGACATGTTCACCTACACACTTGAATTGAATTTAACCAATAAAAATTACAACTTTAGAATTTTTTAATACTCATTTTTAATTCAGATGTTAGTACCAGCTTGAGGCTTGTCAAGTCACACTTAAGCATAGCACATTTAAAAATGTTTGCATAAAACATTACAAGCTGCAATGAAGTCCAGAAAGAGGAAGGAGACTATAGGGAATTGTATTCAGTTGTCTATTTAAAAGGGAATGATAAAACACATTTTCTCAAACATCTACTTTAAGTATTGTGTTTTCTAAGTTATCCAAATGGACCTCAAGTCTGTCTATTGCTGCGTTTTAAGGGTTCTGTGAACATCCCAAAGGGTCCTGTGCAATTTTCAGATCAATTGAAACTTTCTTTTCAATTTTTCAAGGTGCATGCATTTAATGAAAAATAATCAATTTACTCTTTAGCATTTCCATTCATTCATTCAATGATGTTTCACGTTATTTTACTTTTGATATATATGTGCATATACACACACATATATGGTGGGAGCAGAGGAGTGAGAGGAGGTCGGGGTTCACAGAATTTCATAACATACTATAGTTCCTTAACACAAAAAAGGTTGAACATCACTGGTCTATTGTATTCACATCTATGAAGAGGTTGAACATCATTCCCTCCTCTCATCTCAAAATTAAGAGTTTTCCCTAGGTTTTCTTTAAAAACTTGCTAATTTACAACAGCAGCATTAATGTTCAACTGAGATCATTGAACTCAGTATTGACCAGGGTTTCAACTGCTGCATTCTATGTGGCTCAGTACCGATCAGTCATTTGTGGAGATCTGTCTTGATGTATTTAAAGACACCCATAGGTGTGCTTGTATTGAATTGTTTTAAGTTTGGATTTCATGAGTATAGATGAATGAAATTAAAACTGATATAAAAGTAACTTATCAGCAGCCTTAATGCAAACTGAATTATACTGCCAATGTATAATTGTGTTGTTTTCAACATGATATGAATGGAGAGTGAGGAATGCCCTTGCACAGATGTGCTCATCTCTACTTAAATGCAGTTCACCACCCCAGGCATGATTTTTAAAAATCCTGCACTAATCCTGCAAATGTGCTAACTTTAAAAAGCCTGCACTAACCTGGTGTTGTTAAACTTCTTACTGTTTTAAAAATCCGCCAGACTTAGTTATGCAATGGATTGGAGAACCTTCAGCTGTTTGCCTTAGAGAGGAGAAGGGTGAGAGGAAATTTGATAGAGTGTTGTGTGAAGGATCTAGACAGAGAAGATAGAGAGGAATGTTTTATATTGATGGAAGGATTGAGAACCAGAGGACACCAATTAAAGGTGATTGGCAAAATAACTAAATGTTACATAAGGTGGAACTTTTCTATGCAGTAAGTATTTAGGATCAGGAATGCATAGCCTAAGAGGATGGTAGAGGCAGATTCAATCATGGCTTTCAAAAGGGAATCGGATAAGCACCTATAGAGAAAGGAATTTACAGAGCTATGGGGAAAGGATGCAGGAATGGAACTAGCCAAGTTGCTATTGCAGAGACCCAGCATGTACACAATGAGCTAAATGGCCTCCTTCTGCACTACAACCCCATTCTGTGATTCAAAACCTGTTTATTTTTCTATTATTTGAATTAGGAAGATTGTTTAGCTTTTGTACAAAACTATTGTTGAATTTCAATATTAAATTTTCAAAATTTGATATCTGACTGATTGCAGTTAAAATTAAGCACCAATTTGTTTACACGCCAGTAGAAAACATTTAAGTTGATGCAGGTTTTCAACAGTTATGCTGTCCATCTCAAAACATACATCACAAGCAGCACTTTGCACCAATGCAAATCATAGAATCCCTACCAAACAGAAGGAGGCTGTTTGGTCCATCGAGCCTGCACTGACAACAATCCCACCCAGGACCTATCCCCATAACCCCACATATTTACCCTGATAATCCCCCTGACACTAAGGGGCAATTTAAGCACGGCCAATTAACCTAACCCGCACATCTTTGGCATGTGGGCGGAGACCGACGCAGACACGAGGATACGGTCACCAGAGGCTGGAATTGAACCGGGTCCCTGGTGGTGTAAGGCAGCTGGGCCATCCATAGACAGAATAACTATAACATTGCCCTAACTCATCATTGATTAATGTTAATGGGAGTCCATTATTATCAAATCCATTTGCCTTATTATCAAATCCATTTGCCAGCAAAATGTATTAAAGTGGAATCATTTCCATGACGATGGGTCAATTTGCTTCAGTACCTTAATACATGAATTTTGTTACTGAGATAAAATGATTTCAGCCTCTTTCAGCTCTTTTTCTGTTTTCAAACACAAGAAGCATATAAAAATAAAATATTTTCATTAAGGTGAATTGCTGGGGAACTCTGAACTCATACTTTATTTGGTCTATGACTTAAGTACAGAAAAGTATTGGATATTGTAAAACATATTTCATTAGTTAATACCTTCATCCTATTCAAAATTAAAAACACAATTGGTCATTTAGCCAGACATTATTATTATTTGTGATCCTCTTTCATTCATGGTAGTGAATTGTGAAGAACTGAAAGCTGCATTGGAAAATAGAAAATAGAAATGTTTTGATTATTTTTAAAAGTAAAAAATGAACTGAAAGCTGGAGTTAGGTGTTGGCAACAATTATTAATTGGACCAACACTCAATTTTTAATAACAGTAATATAATAGCTTACAGTAGAAATTGCATTTTTCTTTGAAATATGAATAAAATGGATGGAATTACACAATTCTTCTAATATCCTTAAAATTTAGTTTAACTCACTATTTCTATTCCAATGAATGCATTTTCATTGCCTTTGATTATTGAAGGAAATTAGAACCTTCTATCAAGGGGGAAATTTCAGAAAAACACAAGGAATGTCATGAATGGTAATAAGCTGTTTGATCAATTAAAGATGACCTCTCTAATACTCTCCTCCCCCATTATACCATGTAAGTGTGATTTGATTATTTGTATTCACAGTTCTATCGTTTTAATTTTGCCAAGTACTGAACTATGCATGCAAAGAAAATTAAAATATTTTGCATGTTCAAAAATTAAATATAATTATATTTTTAACTAATAAATCAAATGAGAAAAGTAAGTATTAGTATAAAATATCTAGCACTGGAATGCAGTTAATTATACAACAAAGTGACTTAGGCAGCCCAGCAACAATTTTTTACTTTAAAAAATAATCAGAACATTTCTTCTTTCTATTTACCAATGCTCTTTGTAAGTTTTGTTTCATCACTTTAAAACTATGGCCCTTAAAGTTACTTGATCAGGAAACAAAAGTATTAAAATAACTCTGGGAGCAGATTACAGAAATGTAACCTTGTTCAAAGTATAATAGTAATTCAAGGGCAGCTTGGGATCCGGGTTCAATTCCCAGCTTGGGTCACTGTGTGGAGTTTGCATGTTCGCCTCATATTTGTGTGGGTTTCCACCGGGTGCTCCGGTTTCCTCCCACAATCCAAAAGACGTGCTGGTTAGGTGTATTGGCCATGCTAAATTCTCCCTCAGTGTATCCGAACAGGCGCTGGAGTGTGGCGACTCGGGAATTTTCACAGTAACTTCATTGCAGTTTAATGTAAGCCTACTTGTGACAATAAATGAAGTAATGCTGGTTGTCACTGCTATTCACTTATCTAGATCAAAGACGAAGCATTTTAATTGGAATAAAGAGAAACTATTTGTGAAGGGTTGATAATCAGCGGGCACAGGTTTAAGGTGATTAGCAAAAGTACCTGAAGCATCATGAGGAAAAAAAGTTTTGAAGCATCCAGTGGTTGGGATTGGGAATGCACTGCCAGATAGAATGAATGGATAGGTGCAATAGTGACTTTCAAAAGGAAATTGGATAGATACTTGACGCAGAAAAGAATGCAGGGATGGGGGAAAGAGGAATGTTTTTTTTCGAAAGATCTGGCACAGATTTCATGAACCCAATGGCCTCTTTTTGTGCTGTAATATTCTTTGCTGGAAGTTTTTAATATGTGTGGGAGCTGAACATGATCGGGCAAAATACCAAACCAGTTTTTGGAATTGAAATGTGGACAGTTCAACTCAGTTCGAAGCTTAATTTTCCACGAATGAGTTAAATAGCTGCAATCTTTAGGAACTGGCCATAAGAAATTGTATTCAATATCGGCGGTCGATGGAAAAAAAAACTTGCTGCCGTCTACTACAAAAATTAGGAACTGAAATTTGTTTTGGTCTAATTGTGCTCTCTCTTTTATTAGAATCTGAAGTCCAATGGAGTTAAAACGATGTTCAGACCAGTTTAGACTCAACCTCTGGAAACTGGCAGCATTCTCATGCACACCACCAATGCCATTTACATGGTTATAAACTCTATCACTCGTTGAGATTAAAATATTTTACAAAACCGCTTGATTGGGATACTTTTGAAAGCGATCGCCATGTATTCCGTCTTACATCTCTCTCAGTTTTGTCTGCCCCCCTCCCCCTCCTCTTTACCAATGAACTTGCGTAACAATTACAATTAATTTGCTCCGACGGATGATGTACCGCCGAGCTATTTCAACCAAAGTCCATTAGACCTTTGAGAACCAGGTTGTTTCCCTAGTCCGTCTGCACAAAGCTTCAATCATCAGGTGTGGCACACTTAACCAGTATCTGACATTGGGGAAAGGTGGCTGGAGAAGGTGCTGCTAGTTTAACCTTAATTCTGCCTCCAGTGCCACTGTCTATTCAGAGGTTCCCTGTACATCAATAAAGAAGGTTAACGTTGACAAGACCAGGGAAAACATTGCGAGTTTACTACAATAAAAAAGCAAAATACTGTGGATACTGCAAATCTGAAATAAAAACAGACAATGCTGTAAGTCTGAAATTTAAAAAAATAGGAAGTGCTGGAAATGCCCAGCAGGTCTGGCAGCATCTGTGAAGAGAAAAAGCGCGTTTCAGGTCGAACATGCCTCTTCTTCACTCTTGTTTCTCTCTCCGCGGCTGCTGGCAGAGCTGCTAAGCATTCCCAGCACTTTCTGCTGGAATTGCAAATGTCTTCATGGATCTTTAGCTGATCGAAAAGGAAAGTTATATACAGTATTGTGTAAGTCAGACATTCAATTGACGGAGTGAGGAGAACCGACGCGAGGAGTTGTTGGGACCCGGGTAGCTGGACAGTCCCAGCATAGCCAATGTTAAATTAAACTCTGGCTCGATCAGAGCAAATACAAGCAAAGTAAACGAACCGGTGCTCAAAAGAAAAAGAAAACCAATTCAAAGCGGTTGCCATTTAAAATTAACTTTACATCTGTCACTCAATGCTAAACCACTGGCAACAATCCTGAACCTGATTTACCATCGAACTTGGAACATTTTTTTTGGAATTCAGACAGGACAGCTTTTTTTGTTAGCGGAGTAGATGTTTCCTTGCTTACCTGGTTACTGTAGAGCTGGACAATGCAAAGTGTGTCTTAAATTGGAGGGAATGGATCATTGGCCGCGGCTGTCTGCTGGCACTTTAGCTCCAAGGAATCTCCAGCAAGCTTTATATAATAGCCAGGGGACTGGGCTGACGTCAGTGTGTCTGCAGACATTGCTTGTAAATGGATTGAGACGTTACACTGTGGCCCGTCAGCAGGAACTGCCACCGTGCAAAAACATGTGTAATGCAGCCAGAGATGACACACTTTCCCTCTCAAATACAGGACACCCATTAATATTTAACTGGCCCAACACTGGCGTGCGCGATTGCACCGATTTGGAAAACGTTATTTACTAATAAACCAATGATTGGCTTTTTTAATGTATGAATTTAGATCAATAACTTACGTTTATGAATTGGAACTGGTTTTTTCTTGACGTTTTTATGCAGCATGTCATTGAGAATAATACAACTGAGCTCCAGTTGGTGAAACTGGTGGTGAGTTGCCCAAAGATGCAGATCCGCCAGTCAGTCCTCGCTAAAATCAAAGCTGAACAGCGCTGATGCTGGAATTGTGGCTCTCCGCCCTCTCACCTCAACTGTGGGCTGCGGTGCAACCGGCTCCGGCAAAGGACAGAGAAGGAAATCAGATGCTGCATCCGTAGTCCATAAGTGTCAGTGATCCCTGCTGCGTGGGGCCCGGCAGTCAAAGAAAGAAATGGTAAGAAGTCTCAGAACACCAGGTTAAAGTCCAACAGGTTTGTGTTGGAATCACGAGCTTTCGGAGCGCTGCTCCTTCACCTGTTGAACTTTAACCTGGTGTTGTGAGACTCCTTACTGTGCCCACCCCAGTCATACGCCGGCATCTCCACATCGAAAATAGAAATGGATTGAGCTGTAAATGCTCACAATTCACTCTCAGGGATGGTCAGTGGAATGAGCTACCTAAGTGGCATTTCTTCATATGTATCTGCAGGATTCTACCACCAAAATAGTCAAGGCATAAAAACATCAGTCTCCACCAACAGCAGCCACCCCCTCCCCCCCTCCCTCAAGAGTTTACCATTTAGCTAGATCGGTACTAACTATAAGCATGTTAACGTTTTTGAAGTTTACTTTGCACCGGCACTATAAGGAGCTATGAGATCGTACCAGTCCATCACTTCATTCTCAAGTTATTCCATACACAATTTTAATTCTTAACGTTAGTTTTAATTAGCGTATTGTATCCCTGCTCTTGTATTCAATTCTTCACCCAATAAAGGAAAACATTCTATGTGCTTTCTTTGCCACCTTATCCACTTCCTGGTCATTTCAAGAACCTGTGGAAATACGCTCCAAAGTCTCTCATTTCTTCTACACCTCTCAATATCCTGCCATTTGTTCAGTATTCCCCAGCTTTGTTTGCTCTCACCAAATACATTACCTCACACTTCTCTGAATTGAATTCTATCTGCCACTTTTCTGCCCATGCAACCAAACCATTGATGCCGTTCTGGAGACAACAGCCATCCTCTTCAAAATTACCTACACAGACAATTTGTGTGTCATCTGCAAATTTTCCGACCCTGCCTCCCACATTTAAATCTAAACCATTAATATATACAACAAACAGCAAGGGCTTCAACATCAAGCCCTGTGGAATGCCACTGGAAACCATTTTCCATTCACAAAAACATCCACCAACCCTTTGCTTTAAAGACAAAATTAAACGGTATGTTTTGGAACTAAGCGCCCAACTAAAAGGGATGCGTAAATTAATAAGAGACAATCAGGAAGAAAGAGATGCCCAGAGAGAGCTTGAAATGCTCCCTGACGTCCCGATGGCGGGACATCGCGTCATGGTAAAAACATTACCTGAAAAACCGGTCATAATCAGCGGAGACACCTGTGCCTGTCTGGACATAAGAGGGAAAGGCGTATGGAAGCATTGGACCCAGTTGAAATTATATAAAGAAACCAATGAGTAATATCCACGATTAATCAATGAAGTAATCAGAACGTTTGTTCCAAAACAGGTGAAGACTGCAAGCAAGTCTAATTAAAGTGTTCGGGTTGGCAATATAGCCTTTGGGAAGTTGTTAATATAGAGCAGCGGTCTCCAAACTCCGATCCGGATGAGGCCCACCGCGGGCCAGATGTGGCCCATGGGCTGTAGTTTGGAGACCCCTGATATAGAGTAATAAGATTATTTTGTTTGTTGTATTCGCCTGGATACCTGTCTGTTGCGAACATTAATAAGTGTATATAATTGCGTCACGGTTGTAACATCTGAGTGACCCCACTGATAAACCATGAAGGACCTCCTGTTGATCGTTGGCCTGCTAGCAGCTACCCTTTCAGTACAAGGAAGACCCTTGTATGTGTCTTATTTGTATGCATTACATAAGAACATAAGAAATAGGAGCAGGAGTAGGCCATCTAGCCCCTCGAGCCTGCCCCACCATTCAATAAGATCATGGCTGATCTGAAGTGAATCAGTTCCACTTACCTGCCTGATCCCTATAACCCCTAATTCCCTTACCGATCAGGAATCCATCTATCCGTGATTTAAACATATTTAACGAGGTAGCCTCCACCACTTCAGTGGGCAGAGAATTCCAGAGATTCACCACCCTCTGAGAGAAGAAATTCCTCCTCAACTCTGTCCTAAACTGACCCCCCTTTATTTTGAGGCTGTGCCCTCTAGTTCTAGCATCCTTTCTAAGTGGAGAGAATCTCTCTGCCTCTACCCTGTCTAGCCCCTTTATTATCTTATAGGTAACCATTTTGTATCCTTTAATTTTGAGTTTATTCCAACAGTCCCCTATCTCACGGCTGTTTGGTAACATATTTGGAGACTGGGGAGGAACGATAGTACACCTAGGAATCATTATCTTGGTTGTGTTGGTCATTTTATTTCTTCTCAAATGTTTATGTACTGTTATGACGACTCGAACTATGCCAGGGGCCAGCATGGTCACTGAAGAAGAACATCTAATGGGAACACCCAAAGACGCCAATGAAGGAGACGGCAACAATGAAGAGAAGGATGAGATGGAAGATTACCTGTAACTGTGTAACCTGTGAGTTATGGGTCAGGCATACGCACAGAGCATCACGGAAGACAAATACCCGAAAGGCTGTGTATTAATTGCTGGACCAGCGATACGGGAACTTTGCTTTTGTTGATCAATCTGATTATTTATGCATAATCATGACCAAAAGGGTTAATATGTGCAGAACTAAACTGCACACAGCACTTATCTTGTGGTTAACAAAGAACATCTTGGTAGTGTATAAATAACTACAGAACAGACAAAAAAACAGACTTTGAGGTCCAGATGGTCAGCTTAGCTTAAGAAAAAGCGGAACTGAAACAATAAGTTCCCCTTTGTCTTTGAAGGAATGTGATTGGAAGCTAACTGTTGCTAGAGGGGCATAATTGGCTAATGCATGTAACCACCCAAAGCTAATGACGAGATAACCGCTGATGTCTGTATGATTAAAGTGTATAAAAAATGAGAAGTTGACTGCGTGCACTGCGAAGTGCCTAGCACTTCTCCCAAAGCTTTGTCCAATAAACTGCCTGTTGAATCTTTAAGTCTGACTCCGAGTGGTGATTTCCCACAACAAGTTGGCGTAGTCAGCAGGATCTCACTGCTGGTGAGTTGATCAGTTGGCCTTGATCGGCAAACTGGAGGAGAAATTATTGAACTGTGGGAGTCAGACTGAGCCAACAATGCAGTTAAAAATGGGTGAAAATTAGGGGAATTTACGGGACTGTCAGATAGGAACAGGGAGTGATTGCTTGTGCTGATCGACAAAGGACAAGGAAGTGCCTGTCTCAAACGCGCAGCCTTAGACCAGTTGTTAAGAGGGGAAATCCCCCACATGAAGGTCAGGACCATGAAGTGGGTGTAGAGGCACCAAGGCACTTAGGATCGTGAAGCACAAGCAATAGAGGTCATCTGGCATCGAACTCTGTAGTGGTGAACAAGCGCAGAGTTTGCCATCTGCTTGCATAAAGTTGTGTAATTTTGGTAGTCTGTCAGTTAAGTTGTAAAACGGTGCGGTGAGGAGCTGATCACCCTGACCTAGAGCCGGACTCCGGTGGAGGAAACACATTGTTGAGAAGGAAATCGTGGCCGTGAGTATAAACAGAAACCCCAATGAAGGGGCATAGAAGCCTGCAAGATGGCAGGTAAAGAAATTAAGTGGGGATCTGCAGGTTCCCTTGTTGATAAATGTATGACAGACACTCGTTAATTAAGAAGATGCAAAGGGATGGCTGGGATGTTTCTCAGACCTTAGAACAACAGAGAAAGTGGGTAGATGGGGAAAAGAAAGACAAAACAAAAAAGGCAGGGGTATTATTAGTACATCAATTAGCTGAACTAATTGGACAAGTAGCCGCTTCCACTAAAAAATGGAACAAAGACAAGGACAAAATTAAGAAATTAGAATCTAGGGTAAGGGAATTAGAAAAAAGGAATCAATTATTAGAAGGGAATCAATGGGGAGGGGAAACTGTCTCTTTGCCCCCTTACGAGACAATACAACAGACACCCTTCATCTTGTTTAAAATGGAAGTACAGAGGGTTTTGGGGAATGCCCCTACCAATTGGAGTAAAATCACAACGACCAAACAACAGAAGGGGGAAGGAGCCTTGGAGTATGGGGAACGCTTGTTCCAGGTATACAGGAATGCTCGGGGCAGGCGAACCCTGCTCGTGGGGATCGAGCCTTTATTCAAGCCTTCAAGGATGGGCTCTCCAGTGCCCATCAAACCATCCTAAAAATGGGAGTGATCATGTCCCAGGATTATGGTGAACTGGTGGAATGGGCTAGCAGCATACTCGGAGGAGGAGAGGAGAAACCCCAGACAAAAATAAAACAGGAGAGAGTAGGCGCCTATGGTAGCGGGGGCGGAACTAAGCACAAACTGACCTGCCATAATTATGGCCAACAAGGGCACTTTGCAAAGGCGTGTCGGGTCCCAAGGAAAGGAAATAAATTTGGAAACAGTGGCAGACATTGTAATTATTGTAATAAGAATGGACACATGGAAGCAACATGTTGGGGTAAACAGGGAGACCACAACCCCGATCTGTGTCTGTGACAGGTTCGGAGGGATCTGGGAACCCCTGCAGTCAACAAGACTGACGGCATGCAGCCCCCATTAGTAAGTGTAAGAAAGAAGGAAGGATCTATGTGTCTGCACTGGTAGGGGGCAGGCAATGTGAGATGCTGGTGGACACGGGTGCATCCATATCTGTCACCGACCTTCCCTTACCCACTACAAGTAGAACGATTTATCTAACAGGGATAGGAGGGAACAAAACACCCGCCTACCTGAGCGAGACCACGTTAGTAGAAATAAATAATTTGTATATACCTATGAGATTCTATGTGTGTAAAAATAATGAAGGCACAATAATGGGAAATGATTTAATGAAAGAGTACGAAATTTTGATTGACTGCGGAAAGGGAGAATTAATCTGGCCAAAACAGGACGGCCGGAAAACCGGAATAGGAAGACTTACAAGTCACCTCGAGACCATCAAGGTGGCCACAGCCACCACCAGGGATTGGCGACTAGAAACAAAGGGGTTTGAAGCCATCTGTGCCTCCGTCCCCAGAGTATGGGCAGAAACAAAATTAGATACTGGCCTAACCAAAACTGACCCGATAAAGGTGCCCGGATCGGAGCATAAGCCCCACTGACAGTACCCGATAAAACTGGAAGCAAAGGCAGCTGTAGTAGAAATAGTTAAAGGGTTAGTGGAGAAAGGAATCCTGAGGGAAACTACGAGTACCAGAAGCTCCCCAACCTGGCCAGTGAGTAAACCCGACGGAAGTTACAGACTCACAATAGACTGCACTGCCCTTAATAAAGTTACGCCCAAATTGCACCCCATTGCAGCAAGCCCCTCGACAATCCTGAATGGATTGTCACCGGAGCATAAAATCTTTACTGTATTGGATATAGCCAATGGATTCTGGTCCCTACCCTTGGATCCCGAATCCCAAGAAAAATTCGCATTTACAGTGGGAGACAAACAGTACACTTGGACTCACCTACCGCAGGGATTCCACAATAGCCCCGCCATCTTCCATTGAGTAATGAGTGACATCCTGAAAAGGGTAGAACTACCAAAGGGTAGCACGATCCTACAATACATGGATGATATATTAATAGCCTCAGAATCCAAGTTAGGGCATCAGGGAGCACTATACCTGGTGCTGAATGAACTAAAAACCGCAGGGTTTAAGGTGAGTCCCAAAAAGGCACAAATCGGGAAAGCACAAGTCCTGTATTTAGGACACTTAATATCACAAGGACTTAAAGAAATGCCAACTGACCGAAAGAAGGCGGTACAACAAATGCCACGGCCAGTCACCGTAAGAGGAGTCAGGAAGGTGCTGGGACTGTTTAATTATAGCTGAAGTTTTATCCCAAAATTCGCAAAATTGGCAGAGCCTATACAGAGGCTAATTAAAGGGGGAAATCCAGCTTTAAACTCCATAGAATGGGGACCTGAACAAGAAGAGGCCTATAATAAGTTAAAGGCAGAACCTCAGGTGAATAGAAATTAAGATGGGACACCAGCCTCGACCAAAGGGGCCCTGGGAACATCTGTAAATAGATTTCACAGGGCCACTACCACAATCCCACGGTAAAACCTATTGTTCAGTTATCATAGACCAGTTTACCAGGTGGGTAGAAGCGTTCCCTACCAGAAATTGTACTGCTACCACGGTGGCTAGAATATTGGCGGAGGAGGTAATCCCTAGATGGGGAATACCCATACAAATTGGTTCGGATCAAGGGACGCACTTCACCGGAAAGGTGGTAAAAACAGTGTGCCAACTGATGGGCATAAACCAAAAATTCCACATCCCTTACCACCCTCAGAATTCTGGAATGGTGGAACGCATGAACCGAACCCTTAAGAATGCCCTGGCCAAGGCCATGCAAACGTCAGGAAAAACGTGGACAGAAGTATTACCTATTATATTAATGAAGTTAAGAGCCACAACAAACTGGACAACCGGATTAACCCCTTATGAACTAATAACAGGAAGGGCGATGCAATTACCAGAAAACGTCATAACAGGTGGGGCCGATGTAGGCCCACTAAAAGACAAAATTAAACCTATGTTTTGGAACTAAGCGCCCAACTAAAAGGGATGCGTAAATTAATAAGAGACAATCAGGAAGAAAGAGATGCCCAGAGAGAGCTTGAAATGCTCCCTGACGTCCCGATGGCGGGACATCGTGTCATGGTAAAAACATTACCTGAAAAACCGGGCTTTGCACCAAAATGGAATGGCCCATATGAGGTCATAATCAGCGGAGACACCTGTGCCTGTCTGGACATAAGAGGGAAAGGCGTCTGGAAGCATTGGACCCAGTTGAAATAGTATAAAGAAACCAATGAGTAATATCCACGATTAATCAATGAAGTAATCAGAACGTTTGTTCCAAAACAGGTGAAGACTGCAAGCAAGTCTAATTAAAGCGTTCGGGTTGGCAATATAGCCTTTGGGAAGTTGTTAATATAGAGCAGCGGTCTCCAAGCTCCGATCCGGATGAGGCCCACCGTGGGCCGGATGTGGCCCATGGGCTGTAGTTTGGAGACCCCTGATATAGAGTAATAAGATTATTTTGTTTGTTGTATTCGCCTGGATACCTGTCTGTTGCGAACATTAATAAGTGTATATAATTGCGTCACGGTTGTAACACCTGAGTGACCCCACTGATAAACCATGAAGGCCCTCCTGTTGATCATTGGCCTGCTAGCAGCTACCCTTTCAGTAAAAGGAAGACCCTTGTATATGTCTTACTTGTATGCATTACAGTCAAATCTGAATAAGTGTTGGGTATGTTCATATATCCCTACCCATACCAAAGGAGGGATCCCCTTGTTCCCCGTCCCCTTATCCACGCAGGAAACAATAGGATGGATACTGCACCAAAACGGGACTGCTGAGGATGGGACAAGGGGGTGGGGGGCGGGGGGAGGGGGGGGGTCACTGTAGGCGGGTACCTTTGAATATAATGTTACTATATACACAAGCCCGTTGGAAAAAGACGGATGTAATATGACCCGCACTGAGCGAAATTTCCAACCTAACTATGACCGGTCAGATTCTCCACCCCATTTTGTTCTTTCACTAGGAATGGAACAAAACAGATAGGTAACAGCAATTGTCATCAAGCACTCAACCTCACTAAGGGACTCCACATGGAGAACCTAACAGCTAACTGTGCTGGACATGATAAGGGATACCCAATGCCAGCAGCCAATACCTTTGCAATGGGCATGATTGCGTATAATGGTACCTATTTTGTCTGTGGAAACAACGCCTATCCATGGCTCCCTTGGGACTGGGCAGGATCTTGCTACTTAGCATATGTGGTCCCTGTTGTGGGAAAATCACCACTCCAGGAGTCAGATCTAAAGATTCAACAAACAGTTTTATCGGACAAAGCTTTGGGAGAAGTGCTGGGCTCTCCGCAGTGCGCGCAGTCACCTTCTCAACTTTAAAATGGCAGTTGAGCATCTTTTATACTTTTACAAATAATAGACAAGTACAGACATTGACAGCATATCGTTATACATAGAGTAGACGGACATTGGCAGTTATCACATCGTTGTACATAGAGTAGATACATTTATGCATTTATGCCCCCCATCAATGGCTGATCTCGTTACCGAAACTCCTTGTTTTGGTTCAGCATTATCTCAGACTAAGGTGCCTCCAGGTCTTTCCTGTAGTAATTTAGACATTAACAGGTTTTAACTCGCTGTGCGATGTCTGTGCCCAAGTCAGCACATCTTAATGTCTTTTCCCAGAATCCATTTTGTGCCAGATAACCATTTTGTATCCTTTAATTTTGAGTTTACTCCAACAGTCCCCTATCTCACGGCCATTTGGTAACATATTTGGAGACTGGGGAGGAATGATAGTACACCTAGGAATCATTATCTTGGTTGTGTTGGTCATTTTATTCCTTCTCAAATGTTTATGTACTGTTATGACGACTCGAACTATGCCAGGGGCCAGCGTGGTCACTGAAGAAGAACATCTAATGGGAACACCCAAAGACGCCAAGGAAGGAGACAGCAACAACGAAGAGAAGGATGAGCTGGAAGATTACCTGTAAACATGTAACCTGTGAGTTACGGGTCAGGCACACGCACAGAACATCACGGAAGACAAATACCCGAAAGGCTATGTATTAATTGCTGGACCAGCGATACAGGAACTTTGCTATTGTTGGTCAATCTGATTATTTATGTATAATCATGACCAAAAGAGGGAATTGTTGGAGTAAAAATTGGAATTGTGACCTTTAAGAGTTAATACGTGCAGAACTAAACTGCACACAGCACTTATCTTGTGGTTAACAAAGAACATCTTGATAGTGTATAAAAAAAACTACAGAACAGACAAAAAACCAGACTTTGAGGTCCAGATGGTCAACTTAGCTTAAGAAAAAGCTGAACCAAAACAATAAGTTCCCCTTTTGCTAACGGTTGTTTTTGAAGGAATGTGATTGGAAGTTAATTGTTGCTAGGGGGACATCATTGGCTAATGCATGGAACCACCCAAAGCTAATGACAAGATAGCCGCTGATGTCTGTATGATTAAAGTGTATAAAAAACGGCTAGCCGCTGCTCCAAATTGAGAAGTTGACTGCGTGCACTGCGGCGTGCCCAGCCCTTCTCCCAAAGCTTTGTCCAATAAACTGCATGTTGAATCTTTAAGTCTGACTCCGAGTGGTGATTTCCCACAACAGGCTTCAACACCAAGCCCTGTGGAATGCCACTGGAAACCATTTTCCTTTCACAAAAACATCCACCAGCCCTTCGCTTCTTGTCACTGAGCCAATTTTGCATCCAACTCACCACACTCCCATGTATCCCGTGGGATTTTACTTTTCTGACCAGTCTGCAATGTGGGACCATGACAAATGCCTTACTAAAATCCATGTGGACAACATCCACTGCACTACCCTCATCAATCCACCTTGTTACTTCCTCAAAAAACTTGATTTAGTAAGACACAATCTTTCCCTAACAAAACCATACAAACTATCCCTAACCAATCCGTGTCTTTCTAAGCGACAATTTATCTAATTTGCCTGCCACCTAAATCAGACTGGCCGGCCTATAATTTACTGACCTATTCCTCATACTTTTTTTAAATAACGGTTCAGTGTTCGCAGGCTTCCACTCCTTTGGTTAAAAACAAATCACTGCAGATGCTGGAACCTGAAACAAAGCAGAAAATGCTGGAAAATCTCAGCATGTCGTCTGACACCATCTGTGGAGAGAGAATAGAGCCAATGTTTTGAGTCTGGATGAGCCTTCATCAGAGGGCCCTCCAATCTTGAAACATTAGCTCCAATCCTTTGGAGGGGCTGGATTTTACAGCCTCACTCGAGTCAGACTGAAAGTACCCACCAAAGGTCAATGGACATTTCTGTTGTCTGCCCCTTGCCCGCTCCTATTCCGTGGTGGGCTGGGTGGTAGAATTCCGGCGAAACTTGTCTGTATCTTGTGAGGATTGGAAAATGATCCTGGGGGGTATCAATATGAAGTGCAGACTCTCTCTTCTTCTGTAAGTAGGGGTTTTAAAAAACGGGCAGCATGAACAAAGGGCCTGTTTCCATGCTGTAAACCTCTATGACTCTATGACTCTAAGTAGCTAAAACCAGGTAGGATTCTTAATCCAAAGTTTAGTAGCCTCTCTCAAAACTAAGCTGTGGAAATAAGCAGTGAGGGAGTGGTAAATCTTTAGAACAGGTTACCCAGGCAGATGGTCAGTAGGCTATTGTAAAGTGATTAATTATGGACAAGAGTCAGCTGTTTAGGAGGGGCAGATGTTTTTTGACCTGTGGTTCAACTAGATGTCTCCACTACTGGCCCCATGGCTAGGTCTGTTGTCCACTCATTGTTGGAGATTAATTATCATCATAGGTCAATAATTCCATCATCGTTTGTATCATGTGAAAGTGGAAAAACTAGATGGACTTGATATTTTTAATTTACCATTTCCTACATTTCTAAGTGTGTGCATGGATTTCACTAAGATTGATCAACTAAAAACACACAACTTACCCGAATAGATAACTATGCACTTCTAACTGTTGCTTCAGCTAAAAGCAACCAATCCAATAGGATTTTGACCTGCGGTGGAGTCCTGGGTGACAGATTTACAACTCATGGCTCCATTAGTGAGATAGCCCAGGTAAGTTCAATTGTAAGTTGTGGTCTCACACCAGAAACTCTCATTCAATGATCAAGCTCTTAGTACACAACATATTGTATAACACATCTGCAAATTGGGAGATAAAGTGGGTTTAAATGTTAATTAAGATATTTTGGGTTATTTGCTAAACACATTGATAAAAATGGTTCTTTATAAACACGTTCATAACTTTGTTGCACACAGAACACTGAGGAAATGGGCAAATTTATCAATGTATTTCTAGATCTCAGGATTAAATGTAAATATGTTAAGCCACTGAAATTTTAAAATATAAAACATGCAAAGTTCTCAAATTGCTGAGAAGTTTCATCCATTTCTACATTGGTTTTAATTTGTCAGTGTTGCCAAATGGCCTCCTCATGCTCCTATTTTCTATGTTTGTAAATGATTGACCTTTTCAATTCACACACACACTACAGAGTTCAACTCATCGAAAATCATTTTCCGCCAGTTATGTTAAGACACCTGAACCGTATTGAAACAAAGGAAATGGAAAATGTGCAATATTATAAATCGTGTGTTGCATATTTTGGCATCATCTGCATGCAGGACCACAGGCTTTCTGCTCAATTCCACCTGCAAACTAAACCAGGTGGGTACCCAGAGCTTGATCATGAAACCAAAATCCATTCAAAATCTCCCCAATTGGCTAATTGCAGTCTTGTTCAAATGTGCTAAAGCTCTTTCATTCTTCGAGCATCTGTACACTGACTCAGCCCTGCTTTAGCCAAAGTAGAAGACATTTATACTTCTCTTGAAGATGCTGGTCACCAGCCCCACTGACAGCCGGAGTTTGCAGCAGTGCTGAAAGCAGATGTTTGGTGGACAGCCCCGAGATGCTGAAAGCAGGTGTTTGGTGGAAAGCCCCATGGTGCTGAAAGCAGCTGTTTGGCTGGACAGTGCCGAGGTGCTGAAAGCAGATGTTTGGGTGGACAGCGCCAAGGTGCTGAAAGCAGATGTTTGGATGGACAGCGCCAAGGTGCTGAAAGCAGGTGTTTGGGTGGACAGCGCCGAGGTGCTGAAAGCAGATGTTTGGTGGACAGCTCTGTGGTGCTGAAAGCAGATGTTTGGATGGACAGCTCTGTGGTGCTGAAAGCAGATGTTTGGGTGGATAGCCCCGAGATGCTGAAAGCAGATGTTTGGTGGACAGCGCTGAGGTGCTGAAAGCAGATGTTTGGATGGACAGCGCTGTGGTGCTGAAAGCAGATGTTTGGATGGACAGCTCTGTGGTGCTGAAAGCAGATGTTTGGATGGATAGCTCCGTGGTGCTAAAAGCAGGTGTTTGGGTGGACAGCTTTGCGGTGCTGAAAGCAGATGTTTGGATGGACAGCCCCGAGGTGCTGAAAGCAGATGTTTGGGTGGACAGTCCCGAGGTGCTGAAAGCAGATGTTTGGATGGACAGCCCCGAGGTGCTGAAAGCAGATGTTTGGGTGGACAGTCCCGAGGTGCTGAAAGCAGATGTTTGGGTGGACAGCCCCGGGGTGCTGAAAGCAGATGTTTGGGTGGACAGCGCCAAGGTGCTGAAAGCAGATGTTTGGGTGGACAGCCCCGAGGTGCTGAAAGCAGATGTTTGGATGGACAGCCCTGAGGTGCTGAAAGCAGATGTTTGGATGGACAGCTCTGTGGTGCTGAAAGCAGATGTTTGGGTGGACAGCGCCAAGGTGCTGAAAGCAGATGTTTGGATGGACAGCCCCGAGGTGCTGAAAGCAGACGTTTGAGTGAACAGCCTCGAGATGCTGAAAGCAGGTGTTTGGGTGGACAGCTCCACGGTGCTGAAAGTCAGAAGAAGCAAGTCTACCTTTGGGTTAATGCCGTTCAGAAGTGCAGGTGGAACACAGGTGGAATAAAAATAACCGGACAGCTTAAAAAGTCAGCCAATTCTAATATGCTTTCCATTTAGATTTCCATTGTCATTAATTAGAAGGCACTTGTTAAGATAACTGTCCCTTTTACCTCATGATTTTTATTGTGTGACTGGATTGCAGATTTAAAAGTAATCAGTATAAAGAGAGTTTCTCAGCAACCTGACTCATTGGGTAACCGAGTATAACAGGCTTCACTTGTGGCGCTGATAAATAACCTTAAAATAATTATGTACCTCATGTCTAATTTTCTTAATCGCAACTGTTTTCCAGATCACATTTAATCGAATTATTGCGGTTTTGGAAAGATTATGATACCCTTGCAATTTAACAAATTCAAATAACCTACGCCGTAATGCACACATGATACCGGGTGCTATTGTTCATTTCCAAGAAAAGAAAACCTTTACCGAGGAATAGATGGCAAACTTTGAACATCTTTTGTCGGGACTATCTGAACCCTTTTATCTGCATACATCTATTGTCACCTGCGCAAATCCTGACGTGCTTCTTTGCTGCAATATTTATCATAGTTTACCAGCCATTTTTATGGCCTAAATATCCAAAGCTTCAAAATTGACATAATACCCATAACTCACAGCAGTCCTTTTCATAGATCAATCAGCAGTAATTCAAGTAACAAAGCGATAGAAATATCACCAGTTTACTGCACACAATTTCACCAGTTATTTGGAAACAAATTGCAGTGAATAAAAATGGCTAAAAATGTAATGCGGTGACCAGTAATACATAGCCATGAAAATCATTTCCAGTATTACAGCTGGGCTAATTAGTTATCCAAACTTTTTTTGAGTCTGAATCAATGGGGCACTTTTGGGAAGCGCAGAACAATGATTGCAGATATATTTTTGATGATCATCTTCTATAAACATTGCGGGATCTCAACATTCCACTTCCAAATACATTGAAAAACTCCTGTCAGACTTAGTCATTGAAAATTGTCCACAATGTCTAAAGTATTTGATATAGCTGGAGGAATTTTTTACAATATTAATCACCTCTCACTTAATGTTAGACGCAAAGGCCCCAGCAGGTACTGTTTTAGTCCTGGAATGAGTGTTTAGTTCCTGCACAAAGACTGCGGGTTTTCGATTATGTTGTAGCTTTGAAGTATTTTTACAAGTTCTTGATTTTGGTAAATCTAACAGCTATGTTAAAAAAAAGTGGCCTTAGTTGGTCAGAACTAAAACTGTCGATAGTTCTCAAAGTTCCCTCACTGCCATAAGACAATCCCTGGCTCAAACGGTGAATTCTGCTTTAACCTAGCATAGACGTCAATTCTTTGCAATCTTGGGACAGAAAATTACATTTCTCAAATAATTCTCCACCAGTTTACATTGTTCAGCTTGTGAAATAACTGAGTGTTGTTGTATAAAGCAAACGCGGCACATCTTCGCCATACGGAGCAGCCAGATATGACTCTTGGCCGGAAATTCAAGTGGCCCGCCACGAATGGACCCATTGTCAGGCTCGAGTAGTATAACAAACTCAGTCACACCGCCAGATAATTAGAACCTGGAAGTCTGATTCGTCTCCCACTGAATAGCAAGAAAGGTAAATTCCCTTCCCTCCTTCACTTCCACTAAATAATAAGTCCGGCTCAAGGACGTCTTCTTAGTCCCTCCCTAATTACATCCTCTTCTCGTTATTCCCTCTCCTCCTGCTTCCCTATCTGTTCCTTCCCCTTTCCACTCACCAAGTCACCAGATTAGTGATTCCAATTCACATTTCCCAATCCTTCTCCTTCCAAATCCCTCCCCCCACTCACATGCAACACACTCCCCCATCTCCCACACTTGGGTCTAATTCTTTCTCCCTAACCCTGGTTGATCTCAATATTGAAAGTGATCTCGCCTCCCCCAACATGCTTTTGTCACGGGAGCCTGCTTGTACATTACACGATGTGGAGATGCCGGCGTTGGACTGGGGTAAACACAGTAAGAAGTTTAACAACACCAGGTTAAAGTCCAACAGGTATATTACACACCATCACAAACTCCCTGTGACATTCGTGTGTAATATTTTCTGTAATGCTTCACCCAGAGTCAGTTTCATTCTTTCGCATCGGAATATGTGACTCCACAAATGACTGCGACGTAACTGACTTTCAGATTCTTAAAGCTGCAGGATAGTTCTTTACGAGTAAAAGCATTTGGTCAAATTAGCTGCGTATGTAATAATGTTTATTTTTTAAGAAAATCTTAGAATGACGGATGTTTCCTTTCCTCTGTACCTGGCTTTATTTCTGATATTGCAAGAAAATCTTTCAAACTCCATCTCCAAAACCACAATGGTGACTATCGCCAAAATGTTGCGTGACCTGCTAATCCTTCTGTAACTAAAACCACTATTCATTTCAAGAATGTAGCCTTAGACGGGATACATTCATAGTCTTTTCCATGGTACATTAATGTCAATGAAACAGCAAATCTTTATTTAATTTTTCAATGTCAAGAGTACTTTTTATATATTGCTCCGGTATTCCACGATGTGCTTCCAAAATATCAGTGTGTTTTAGTTTCATTGAATCAGATAATCAATCCACCGTTTAATCAAAAAAATCCGAACGTCGGAGTTCATAGAAAGCTGTCGAGATAGTTTCTTACAACAGCACATTCTGGAACCAACCAGAGAGCAGGTTATACTAGACTTAGTATTGTGTAATGTGACAGGATTAATTAACGGCCTCAGAGTAAAGAGATAGATAAGCAACAAGGGCCACAATATGATTGTATCTTACACAGTTTGAAAAGAAAGAGAGCGGGCCATGTTTAACCAAAGTATTGCAGTTTTTGTGTGCTGTGGATAAAGGGAAGCCTATAGATTTTAAGTAGATCATAAAAATCATGTGGCACAAAGTAAATCAGCTGCACTGAAATATCATGAGGCATGTGAGAGAAGAGCTGTCTTCACTATAGAACGTATCACGGGGCTATTCCAATTACTCCAGAATGATCTGCAGCCAACTAACACAAGCACAGCTCACAACTCTTTCTGTATCATTGAGGACTACCACAACATTGAACTTTGATACTCCTGGGGTTTTCCAAGCACTGCAGTGAATAGTTGCCAGATCAACCAGTCTGTACTTGAGAGATGCATCAAGCACTTAAATTATTTCAGCAACGTATTTGTAAGGGTCAACATACTCGTAGTTTTCTCTGTGGAAAGGAGCTATCAAATTATTGAACCTTCTTCAAGTGGCAGGTGCAGTGGATGGAAACCAAATGGCTATAAATCTCCTCACATCAACCCAACTGGTATGATAAAAGGGGTCCATTTGTGTTCAGGTAGTGTCTGACCACAGAAACATAATGTATGTAAAGGCCCATTATCCATGAGGAACCCATGATGATTTTTCCACAACATTCTATTTTTGGAAACTAGCACAAAAGATTGGAGAAATGCTGAGAGATAGGACAAGCTAAAGCAGTCATAGCCAATGATCCCCTTCAGAATCTCAGATAATAAAACACATATGGAATGAAGCACACACCTCAACTAGAATTAATGCAGCTCACCCATCATCAGGACGTTTATAGTGAAGACTTTTGGACTGCTTAGGGATAGTTCATAACTCAGCAGAATATGCAAAAAACCATGATGTGCTTTATATAGGGGAAACAGCGGCATAGTGATAATGGTGCTGGACTAGTAACCCAGAGACCCAGCTAAAGATCTGGCAATGTGTGTTCAAATCCCACATGGCAGCTTACAGAATTTGAATTCTGTTAATATATCTGGGATGTAAAACTAGTCTCAGTAATGATGACCATGAAACTATTAGAATCATAGAATCTCACAGTGCAGAAGGAGGCCATTCAGCCTATCAAGCCTGGTCTGGCCTTTGTATGACTCCAGATCAACAAGAAAGTAATGTGGTTGACCCTTAACTGTCCTCTGAAAATGGCCTAGCAAGTCACTCAATTCAAGATGGGCGACAGCCACATTTCATGAAAGAAGGGAATAAAATGCAATCAGAAGTAACCATACAGGATCAATAAAGCAGTGATGGCAAAGGAAGAAAATAAGAGAGGGAGTAACCAAAAGATTGTTAATTGCTCGCAGTATTTCTCAGGTCTTCACAAATATTGCAACTGAACTAAACACGTTTAGAGAAATGTTTTACATTTCCAGCTAATTAACCAAAACTGCCATCTTCCACCAACCTACCATCAGTTGGTATCTTAATATTACACTGTACTCATTCTGATTATTTTAGCTTAGATAAATTTAAAAACATTTTTATTAAAAGGAAATCCAGTTTGACAATTTATTAGTTTTTTGAGAATATAACTAATAGGATAAACCAGTAGATATTGCGTATCTGGATTGCAAAAAGACATTTGATAAGGTGTCATACAACAGGTTAATAGGCAAGGTATAGTTCATGGAATTGGGGGTAATACATTAGCATGGATAGAGGATTGGTTGATAGTTATAAAGCAGGGCATAAATAGAGGGTTGTCAAGTTTGCAGGCAGTAACTAGTGGAGTGTTGCAAGGATTAGTGCTATTTACAATCTATATTAACAATTTAGATGTAGAGACAGAAAATGCAACTAAGTTTACTGATGATACAAAGCTAGGTGGGAAATTAACCTTTGGGGAGGATACGGAGTCTACAAAGTGATATAGATGTCTTAAATAAGTGGGCAGCAAGATGGTATATGGAATATAATGTAGGGAAATTTGAAGTCACAAGAACAGAAAAGCACAATATTTTTTAAAATGTGTGAAACTTGTAAATGTTGATGTTTGAATAGACTTGGGTGTGCTTGTACAAGGAATGCAGTAATTATCAGACAATAAGGCAAATGGCCTTTATGGCAAGGTGATTGGAAAACAAATATAAATAAGTCTTGCTACAATTGTACAGGGTTTGTTGAGCCCACATGTGGAATACTGTGTGTAGTTTTGGTCTCCACATTTAAAAAATATACTTACATTGGAGGCAGTACAATAAAGATTGATCTCTGGGATGAAAGAGTTGTCCTATGCTAAGACGCTGTGTAAATCGGGATTATATTCTCTGGATTTTAGAAGAATGAGAGCTGATTTTATTGAAACCTACGAAATCCTGAAGGGGCTTGATAGTGTGGATGCTCAGAGATCATTTCCGATGGTTGGGGACTCTAAAGCCCAGGAGCACAATCTTAGGGTGAGGGATAGATCATTTAGCACTGAGATGAGGAGAAATTAAAGTGAATCTTTGGAATTCTCTATTCTGGGTTTGTGGATGCTCCATCATCAAATACATTTAAGGCTGTGACAGACAAATGTTTGGTCTCTCAGGGAATTAAGAGATATGGAGAGTGGGTGGGAAAATAGAGCCGAGGCTGAGGTTTAGAGGGAGTGTGCTGAAGACAGAAAAGCGAGCTAAGATTGGGAGAGCTTAGGTTTAGACACAGTGAGCTGAAGTTGAGAGAGCGCGGAGGTTGAATGGGGGAAAGAGAATGGAGGACTCTTGGAGGGTTGTGGGTCAGAAGGAGATTGGGGAAGGAGCGAGGGCATGGAAGAATTTAAAGTTTCTCTGAATGTCTTATGCTGTACTGATTCAGCTATCTGGGCATCCAAGAAATGGTTATGCCCCAAATTCCTTATTCCATGCAGAGGTTCTCTCATTTAATTACATTCTGCATTTCCATCCCTTCATTATTCATGGCTCTATTTTATAATTGTAGTGTGCAAACCAAAAAGTCACATTTATTACTTTCCATGCAAGTTAAACATTTGTGTTATTCATATTGATTTGCTTATGTTATTAAGCTCTAAAGGAAATCATCATACAGACCAGGAAGATCATTGACTCAGTTGGTTAACATTGAGTTTACAGTTACAATCCAACATGATGGTCTAATTTCATTGGGTTAGAGGATGAAGTCACCCAGTGTTCCTACTCTTCATTGACACTATCAAGATGTACTAGCTAGAAATAATTTCAGTGGTGATGACCCTCATTTAGGACTTTAACTAATTTTGCAAAAACACCTATATTTAAGTTGGGCAACACTCAAATTTTATGCAGAGGAGCTCACTGCATAATTTTCATGCAAATATGTTTGTGGCAAAATTTATACAGGGGCATTTTAAATGCTAATTTTATTTAAATAGGAATCAAGGGCATTGCAGAGGTTGCATGTTTTTATTTATTCATAGGATGCAGGCATCAATGGCTAGACCAGCATTTGTTACTTATGCCCAATTGCCCTTGAGAAGGTAGAGGTGAGCTGCCTTCTTGAAGTGCTGCAGGAACACCCAAAGTGCTGTTAGGAAGGGAGTTCAAGAATTTGACCTAGCACCTGTGAAGGAATGATGGTATAGTTACAAGTTAGAATGTGAGACTTGGAGGAAAACTTGCAGGTGGTGGTGTTCGCATTTATCTGCAGCCCTTGTCCTAAGTGGTAGGGGCATCAAATTTGGAATAAGCTCTTGAAGGATACTTGGTGAGTTGCTGCTCGGCATCTTGTAGATGGTACACATTGCTGCCACTATGCAATCAGTGATGGAGAGAGTGAATGTTGAAGAAGGATGGGATGCCAATTAATCAAGTATGCTGCTTTGTCCTGGATAGTGTCCAGCTTTCGAAGTGTTACACTCATCCAGGCACATAGAAAGTATCCCATCACACTCCTGACTTGTAGAAGCTGGACAGGCTTTGGAACTTAATTGCCATTTAATTCTCAACCGCTGATCTGCTCTTGTAGCCACAGTATTTATATGGTTGATCCAGTTCAGTTTCTGGTCAATGGCAACATGTTGATAGTGGGGGATTCAGTGATGGTAATGTCATTGAATGATGAAGGATGATGCTTGTTCAGATGGTAATTGCCTGGCACTTGTGTGCTGCAAATGCTACCTGCCACTTGTCAGTCCAGGCTTGGGTATTGCCCAAGCCTTGCTGTACCCTGCACATAGACTGCATCTATGTCTGAGAAGTCACAAATAGTGCAGAACATTGTGCAATCACCAGCGAACACCCCTACTACTGACCTTTTGAAGGAGGGAAGTCCATTGATGAAGCAGTTGAGATGGTTGGGTCTAGGACACTATCGTGTGGAAGTCCTACAGCGATGACCCAGAGCTTTCATGATTAACCTCCAACAACCACAACCATGTTTGCTGATGTTTGAGAGTAGACTGATGGGAGGAATTGACCAGGTTGAATCCATCCTGCTTTTGTGGACAGGACACACGTGGGCAATTTTCCTCTTTTTTTTCCCCCCCAGTTTTGTAGCCGCATTGGAAGAATTTGGCTAGAGCTAAAACACAATCTTCAGTATTACTCTAGAATGTTGTCAGGGCCCATAGTTATCCAACGCCTTCAATCATTTTTTTATCACGTGGAGTGAATTGAATGAATTTAAGATCTGTGATGCTGAGACATCAAGAGGCTGCAACTCCGTCAGCCTTGACGGCACTGATGTACCAGTCGACCCCAGATTCAGAATAGGGATATTTGCATAACCTCCAACCTTCAGTGAGTTCATAGAATAGAATCACAGAGTCCCTACAGTGCACAAGGAGGCCATTCGGCCTATCGAGCTTACACTGTCAACAATCCCACCCAAGCCCTTTCCCTGTAAACCCACATATTTACCCTGTTAGTCCCTCTGACACTAAGGGCAATTTAACATGGCCAATCAACCTAACCTGCACATCTTTGGACTGTGGGAGGAAACTGGAGCACCCAGAGGAAACCCACACAGACACGGGAAAAATGTGCAAACTCCACACAGTCACCTGAGGCTGGAATTGAACCCAGGTCCCTGGTACTGTGAGGCAGCAGTGCTAACCACCCATCCCAACTGTCTACCACCATTCATGACTGGATCTTACAGGACCGCAGAGCTGATCCATTGGTTGTAGGATTGCTTAGCTGTCTAAAGTTTGCTGCTTCCGTTTTTGTAATGTAAAAATGAGGTTGCTTTTGTTAAGTTGTGCAAATAAATTGTTCATTAGATGCCATCATTTGTTTGGGGAAATTTACATCATTGCAGCTTATTTTATACACTCCAACGTCATAGATAGACTGTTGCCTACATAACGCTTGAAAGGCACATAGGAAATGTAATAAAATAAATGGCTGCAAACGTTTTACTACCTCTGAAGCAAAGGAAACTGCTCAAATTCAAAATCAAACCCCTAAATTATATATTTTTGTCAGAGCAGATGAATGCAGTAAGTCAGATATTCACACAGTGTCTTCAGGTATTTCAATTAAGACTTTTTGCACAAATTTGTTCAAAGTGAAAATTATAAACAATTAGATTGCTGTTTCTGTACATAGCGTGACCAGTTAATAAAAATAATTTTTCAGAAGTCACCATTGCCATCCGTTGGTAGAGAATTGTTACATGGAAGATGGATCATTTCTCAATTGGAATGGATTACTTTAAATTCAAAACTCAGTGCGATACTTAAAGCAGGATACATTTGTTTCAAAGTTCAAATAGCATCATCAGGTTTTTTAAATTAATGATTCAATATCTGTTTTTTTACTATAAAGCTAATATTTTTATTTTATAATAGCAAGTTAATTTGTAACTAAACCCCTCCCACAATTCTCTGAACATCACAAGTCTAAATATATATTTCAAATTAAAAACAGATCATTTAAACTATTTAAGATAAAACCATTTAAACTTGCATCTTATTGCTGTCCAAAATGTAATAAAATATTTTATTTTGATAGTAAAATGTTCAGTAAATGGTCCCAATTTTGGTCTCAGATCTATAGCAGGTTGGTCAATTTCAAAGTGACAGCAGAGGCAAGATAAAAGGCCTCCAATAGAAAAAAAAATATCAGACAGGGTTCCTGTTTGTGATCACATTTACTGAGCTTGGCTGGGTGTTTCTGAACATCAATAATACACTGCATGGTCAGTCTGCCAATACGCACTGCCTGGAACTCATTCTGGAAAAATGGACAACTGAGCAAGATTCAGGAAAGCACAGTCATCTGTGGAACAGCGACCTGATCTAAATGAATGGAAGGGCCCAAGTTTAACTCTGTACAAGTGGATGAGTTTTGAATCAGGTGCAATGGTTTTAGAAAAGGACAAAGAGTGCAGCAGATCACAAAAAAAGGACATCTGTACATAAAATAAAGATCTGATAAGTAAAAGAGTCAATGATGTAGTTAGACATACAAATTAGGTTGAAAACAAACACACCCAGATCTCATGAAAGCACTGAAAATGCATTCAAAAGCATATTAAGATAATATTTGAATATAGCATTTTTGGAAAACAGAGCTATATTTTTTCTTGATGCATTTTGTTCACATTTGTGGTGCAAAGACTCACCACATCCATTACACAATCAATGTGGCCAAGCACAGTGGTGACATACCGCTACATTGATTCTGTAACTTAGTGCTAAACAACCTCAAATGTTTGATAAATTGTGATCCCAGAGGTAAATTACATCATACATTTAAATTTACATTAAATTACATTTAAAACACACAAACAATGCAACTTCAGGGTTTAACAGGGCTTCACCGTGAATTGTGAGCATTTGTGAAAGTTAATTTCTCTAATTCTATCTTCCCTTTCCCAATCTTATCCTAGCCCTCCTCCCAATTGAGCCCTGGAATTACATTCCCGCCTGTTTGCTCCCATCTCCCAATCCCTACTTTCCAATGTTTCCAGTGGTGAAAGGGTCAGTAACCAGAGGCAATATAAGAAAAATATTTGTTTTGTACAAGTTATGATGTGGAACACATTGCTTGAAAATGGTGATGGAAACAGATTCAGTAAGAACATTCAAAAAGGAAATTGTACAAACACAAAAGAAGAAAAAGCAAGGAAATGAAACTAATGGGCAGCTCAGGTCGAATAACCTCCATCTGTGCTGTCTCATTCTATGATTCTCATCCAAAACCTATCTTTTTCTGCCCCCAACCTCTTCTCTAAAACACTTCTGCGCACTCTACTTCTTTCCAAGCCCACCTCATAGAAGTTATTGTAAATGCTTCCCCGTCCTCAAGCATTAAAACTCTCATTCTTGTTCTTTGTCGATATGTTATGCATTTTCAATAATTCTTGGTTATTCCATGTTTTCCAATGTTTAGCTTTTATCTTTACCATAAGCTAATTATCCAGTTGCATCAATATGATACTTTACAAAGTAAACTAAAATTGCTGAGAAGAGGAACATGTTGCCGAAGATTTTCATCTTGCACTCATCAGGACAAACTCAAGAATGCCAAATTTCAAACGATCACAATTTAAACTGCAGGAGAAAAGGCAACTTGTCACTGATTCAACGAGGTGTTGCCATGGAGAAAGTAGCAGGCTTCCCAAGCTTTCTGGCAATTCATAAATCATGCCACTGCAATGTAGCAAATTCAATTTTAAATGAAGCAGTCTAACATCCGTGACAATGTTAGCTGAGAAATCTGTGAATTTATTTTCTGTTTTTGTCTATCACAGGCTTACCTTCGAGATGCAAGTGGTATTTCCTCCAAATAGGGTGCGGCTATCAGTCCACAAAGATATTCTGCCTACCATAAAATTGAGCAATATTGTGAATGAATTTCGGTGCCAGTGCAATGTCAGGTATGTAGGCCATTGTCCAAAAAGTTGGCTTATTGAATCAAACAAAATGTTCCATCAGTTGTTAGAAATAAGTGGTGAACCAGCCTGCACATGGAAAACCCATGACAAAATGTCTACTATTAGATGTCATGATTGTTCAGCAAGTGTTGTCTGAATACTATACTAACAACTAATTTAAGATAATCAGCTTGTAATATATATGGCTCATTTACACTTGCTAGAGGTAACATACCCAGAGGCTTTGGGAGCCTGTAGTTCCCCACTGCTCTCTTCATGGAAAACCTGACTTTTCTCTTCCAGTATAATTTGTTGTGATCGTTTGAAATTCATCATTCCTGCAATTTTTCTGAGTGCAAGACAAAAATGTTTGACAACATGCCTCTCATTGCAGCAATAGTCAGGCTCTGTGCTACCAAGCCACAATAAACTAAAATTTGTACTTTATGTGCAATAACAAAAATACTTTGCATTAGGTATAAAAGTTTTACAACACTTTCCAGCGTAAAGGTTTTGATTGATTTAATAAGGATCTAGAATTCTGAACTGCTAAATCAGTTAATCCAAAGGGATCGAAGTATTAGAGGTAAAATACCAGTGAATTCTATTTCCAAGAATGCCCAAAATTAGCCTGTAACATTTGCCATGCATGTCAATAAAATTTAGTACAGTAGTTGAATCAAGTTTTTAAAAAACTGGCATAATTTCTAACT
The DNA here is from genome assembly GCF_964213995.1 of Mustelus asterias. Classification (NCBI taxonomy): domain Eukaryota; kingdom Metazoa; phylum Chordata; class Chondrichthyes; order Carcharhiniformes; family Triakidae; genus Mustelus; species Mustelus asterias. Next base: position 86,529,199 of record NC_135805.1, read on the forward strand.
GAGTGATATGAGTGATTACTGTGTAATTAATTGCAGAGTTGAATATCCAAACGCATCAATGAAGTTCCTGTACATTATGACATATAGCTTACGTGGCTCGAACACTGTTATAGCTTATGTGGCTCTATGTCATAACTGGCTCGAGCCACGCTGTTAGAGCCACGAAAGCTTTATATCATAATGTACAGGAATTTCATTGATGCATTAGAGCATGGTTCTAACAGCATGGCTCTAGACAAGGTGTGGTGTTCATACCATCAAGGCAGGTTACTCCACTGCATGGAAAGGTCTGCAATAAGAATTGCTGTTAAATATGGCTTAAGTGTAGGGTATTTAAGTAAAATTAAGAAAATGAAAAGCACAGAATTTACAATTTGCAACAGCTGTTAAGTATAAATGGTTAAACTAAATATTTCTCCAAAAAAAATACATCATTGATGCCTATTCTCAATTTTATCAGAGGCTAAAATTATTTTAATATACCTATCCAGTGGACTTTATTCCTCTCTTTGTATTATTTGTAGCTTTGTACCTAGCACCTGGACAGGTTAACTTCAAAACATGTTTATTAGTTTCATATAATTTCCCCCCCTTCCAAAATGTTCAGCGAATTGGCATCTATAATAAGTTAATCACTGGTAGAAACCTACACCCCTGGGTAATCAATTAATTTTAATCTGAAACTAGCTATTATTCATAAATCAAGGTAAGGAAGGAGTCACATATACTGAATATATTGCGTAAAATAATGGCTGACAATGAATTCCTACATTTCCTACATTACTGTTTCAAACTGGTCGAAAACTTACGCATCTAAAAATGTGTACTTCATCTCAAAAGGCAGATGCGTATAAACTGAGCTGAGACTTAGTTTCACATAATTATTTTGTGCACATTCAGCAGTGTAGTGATGTTTGTCAGTGAAAGGAATTTGCTGAAGTTTTTCAAGTTCAGATCTTCCAGTTTTTTCCCTGGCAAGCGTTAACCGTCGCATTCACGTAATATACTGGTTTCTTCATGTCCGAGGCGAGGGAGAGGAATTGCTATTTCAGCCTTGGACATCGGTGGCATATAAATGTAGACAAAGCTGGGTGGCAGAGCAAAGTAAATCTCCCAACATTGCCTCAGAATAATTGCAACAGCATTACACTACAATATTAACATTTTAGTAAATAGAAAGATCATGTCAAGTAGTTCAACAAATCCATCTGTCTTTTGCCAGGGAATGGAAACACAATAATTACTCAGATAACTTTTAGATTTTGTTTGCCATCCACGAGAGGTAGGTATTCCACATCAGTGCAACAACCTGAATAAGGGGCAATCTGTGGAGAAAAAAAAAATTGTGAGCGACATAAATAATTTTAACAATTTGCCAGGACGAATGAATTTTAATTTTTAATAGTTTTCTTTTACGTTGAAAAATCAGGCAAGTAAGAGGTGCCTGGGAAAATAATTTGTAGTGAAATAGTAATTTTCTGGATGGCAGTGGCTATTCTGATGCATATGAACACAATATGGGAAAAATAATGCTAAGGCACATGTGGAATTAAATGCAGAAATCAGGAAATTGCTGTCTGAGTTACCCCATTCCTTTAGAAGCTTCACTAAGCGGTACCTTATCAAAGCACTGTCACTGAAACACATGCATGGCGTTGCGGTACTTACTAGATATCCACTAAAACAAGGCAGAAAAATTAGGGCTGCTCCAATCCAGTCGAAGTGTTTAACAACAAAATAAGTGCTAATTACTACCAAACAATCTCTCTGAGCACTGAAAATTAACTTGGAAGAACGGAGAAGCATTTTCTCATTTTAATTAGACAAATTAAGTTTTTTCTTTAAACCTTTCTTTGTCTCTTTGATCTCTCTCAACCCCATCTTCTTGTCTCTTTCTATTTCACATTCTTCACGTGATTTGGTAATTAATTAAATATTCTGACTTAATTTAAATGAAGATTCCCCAGACTCTGCCTGTCCTGTTAAGGTGTCTTCAATTGGACTGGTTAAGGAGACAGTCACAGTTTCCAACTCTGTTCACTCAGGTCCCAGTTCCCTGTAGAGGGTGCTGCGCTCTTTAGGATTCCTAATCACAAAATCCAGTGCAAAGACCCATGGAAAATCTTTGGCCAGTGTAAGTGTGATGAACTGCTGGCACTGCTTGCTCACTGCAAATTCTGGGCCTTAGTACCAGTGGAATTTATGTAAAAGCAACTATTCCCTTCTATGGCAGTGGAGGAGGACTGGTTTCTTTGTGTGTCGTTCACTTAGAACTGTACACATATTAAATATTTTAGACCTGTCGGATAGGCCAAGCAGTGGAGGGTGCTCAGAGCACCAGCATACAGCAATGTAAGATAAAGGCTTAATTTCTTTTGCCAATGAGCTTTTCATTTGCTGGGTGCTGTGTGATGCCACCTCTCATAAGCACTATTTCGAGGTTGTTCTTGCACACCTCCCAGTGGCTGGTCCATGGTTGGAACAGTGAAGAAATGGAATGTCACTGTTTACCCACAAACCTAGTTTGGGATCAGAGGTGAAATGAAGAAAAGTAAAACTTGAAAGCATCTGCCAGTAAGTAGCAGCATATGAACAACAATTCCACGGTAAATCAATTAATCTTGCATAAATAAGAACATTTTATTAAGCTAATGCACAAGATATATTTCTCCCAACCCAACTTTCATCCTATCTATGGTTACTTTCAGATGTATTAGAATTACTGAAAAACTTTCACGTTACAGTTTGAATACTTGATGAATTATTTTCTTGTAGCTTAGAACAATTGGAACCTCTGAACTGTACACTGCTTGAAATGTATAGAATTCTAACAAGGCTGGACAGACTAGATGCAGGAAGTCTAGAACGAGGGGACACAGTCTCAGGGTATGAGGTAGACCCTTTAGCACCGAGATGAGGAAATATTTCTTCACTCAAAGGGTCGTGGACCTGTGGAATTCTCTACAACAGAAGGCTGTGGAGGCTAAGTCACTGAATGAATTCAAGAAAAAGAGGTAGATTTGTTTTTAGATTTTGATGTCATCAAGGGGTAGGGGAGAAAGCGGGAGTATGGCACTGAAACAGAAGATCATATTGAATGGTGGAGCAGGCTCAAATGGCCTACTCCTGCTTCTAGTTTCTATATTCCTGCCAGCTAAAGGGCGTGGTAACCAGAATGTTAGATTAATTTTATTAGATAATTCATCAATAAGGCCTCATTTTAATTAATCACTTCACACACTTTTACCAGATCCAAACCTGACCCCTCTGAACAGACACAAGACCTTTGGACATAGTATAGTTAGGGAACAAGCACAATTTCTGCTGAAGTAAATTGTTGAGCATGCTATTTTTTCCAGTTCATAATGTAAACACTTGACCTTCAGGATAACAGAATATAATGTCAACATTTAAAGCGGTGTTTGTGATGCAGGCTTTGATACCACCAACACTTTTAGCTGGCACAGTTTACAATTGGACCAGGCCATCCAGAGGGAAATACTTTTCTATCTGTTACTTGGGGCAAAGGAGGGGAGGACCAAAAGACGGATGCCAAGCAAGGGAGGACGCTCCAGAGGTGGACGGTTCTACATTCGCACTTGCCTGACAATGCCAGGAATTGTTGCCCATCCCTAATTGCTCTTTGAGGGGAGTTAAGAGTTAACTGTGGATCTGAAGTCACCTGTAGGTTTGACCTCGTAAGGACAGCCCAGTGACCTTACCACTATGTCACCATCAACCCCTTATTATACAGGTTAATTTCCATTTAACATGCAGCTGCAGGATGTTAAAACCTACAGCAGCACACTGAAAATCCTGTCTGATAATCAGCCAGCTTCAGAGGCAGACATCCCTTACACCAGGAGCTCAGACTAGAAAATTAACACCGTCACTTCTTGTTAACTCTCAATGCTTTGGATGATTATAACTCTGGAAAAAATTAACTTTTTATTTACCTGTAAACTAGTGGTACAAAGTAGAAATTTAGTACTTGTACAGCTGGCCATATCTTCAAAAGAAAAGAAAAAGTTAGTTTTACAACTTTTACTAGAAAACTAGATTTTAATTTGCATGACTGAAAACAAAATCGTGAGGATGCCTTCTACTGTGGAAATGATCAATATCAAAAATCATATAATGTTACACATAATTCGGGAGCAGGCTATTTGGTCCAAGTGGTCTGTGCTAGTTTATTGGCAACACAAGACTACTTCATCTTACCCTATCAACAATTGCTGGGATTTGTTACAATACAAAGAGGGAACTAGTGAAAAACATGGGGAAGAATTGAAGACGAGGACACAATAGATGAATACAATTTATAGAGGCTTGCTGTGATAACGGCATTACCATAATGGGAAACTTTAATTACCATAAGGTAGATCGAAAGAAGTTACAGGCTATGGTCAACATGAAAAAAGGGTTCTTGAAGGTTGCAGGAGGACAAGTGAGTAACCTGCAGGTAGCGGAATGCTTGGGAAATAATGACCAATGAAATTCATGTTAAAAATAAACAAAGGAATTGATGAAAGTTGCTAAATTGGAAGTTAGCTAATTTTAGTTGGATGAAAGGTGGCCAGATGAAATAAAAACAGAAAACCTTAAACAAGTAAAAGTAAAGTTTATTTATTAGTGACAAGCAGGCTTACATTAATACTGCAATGAAGTTACTATGAAAATCCCCTAATCGCCACACTCCGGCACCTGTTCGGGTACACTGAGGGAGAATTTGGCATGGCCAATCCACCTAACCAGCACATCTTTCAGTGGGAGGAAACCGGAACACCCGGAGGAAACCCACAAGAATGTGCAAACTCTGCACAGTGACACAAGCAGGGAATCGAACCCAGGTCCCTGGCGCTGTGAAGCAGCAGTGCTAACCACTATGCCACCGTGCCGTCCTGTTGGAGAAGGTTGCATCTATTGAGAAGCTAGTAGAACTTTTTGGGTGTTCAGCCCTTCAAAAAGATGAACATATATTTATAGAGAAACTTTAATGTAGCAAAATTTCCCACGACACTTCACAGAAACATTATCAAACAAAATTTGATGCTGAGTCACCTAAGGAGATTTACGGGCAGTTTCACACAAGCTTTGAGAGACTGAGAGGTTTAAGGAGGACAATGTTCCAGTGTGTTGGTGCTTGACTGCTGAAGGTAAGGTCACCAGTGGTGCAGCAATGAAAATGGGATATGGAAGAGGTTAGAATTGGAGGTGCATGGAAAGTTTGGGAGGGTTGTAGGGCTGCAGTTTACCCTCAGCCTCTTTTCTCAATGGGACTGCAATTCTAGTTACAAGGATGGAAAGGTAGTGAGCTACATTTTGGAGTTGACAATACCACTTACATACTCAACAGAAGAATTGAAATGGATGCTATTACTTACATAATAGTTTGATATCAATGTATCTTTGTAATCCTGAAAAAAAAATAGTCAAAATCATTTGCTAAGATTACAGCTTAAATCTGAACGTTGCAATATTAAATTGTGGACACCTTGGGGTATAATTCCAAAAGGCGAACATATGTGTAGAAGTTCTCAACTTGTACACTTGAGACACATACGAGATAAAGGCAAAATACATCTGGTTAAATGTTAATTCTAATGTTGGTACTTCGTTTGCCAAGGGGAATTTACGTAACTCTCAGAAATATAAAATCTACAGAGAACAGATGGTCTTATTGGATTTTGACATGTGTCAGCCATGTCTTAGTGGTGATACTCAACTGCAAGTTGAAAGGTCATGGTTTCATTCTCTACTTCAAAGATTTAAGCCTATAACCTAAGCTAGCACTTTACTGCAGTAGAAGACTTTAAACCATTTGCCCTCTCAGATAGGTGCAAAAAATTCCACAACACTATTCAAAGAAGAGAACAGTGCCGCCATGACTTGGCCAACATTTATCCCTCAATCAACATCATCTGGTCATTCATCTCATTTGTATTTGTGGGACCTTGCTATATGCAAATTGACACCATAACATAATGAGGATTAGGCAATTCAGCCCTTGGCGCCTGCTCCACCATTCAATACTATCATGGCTGATCTCATCTTAGCCTCAATTCCACTCTCCTGCCTGTTTTCCATAACCCTTCAACCCATTATGAACTAAAAATGTCCATCTCCTCAAATTTACTCAATGTCCCGGCATCCACTGTACTCTGGGGCGGTGAATTCCACAGATTCATGACTCTTTGAGAGAAGTCATTTTTCCTCATCTCGGTTTTAAATCTGTTACCCTTTATCCTAAAACTATAACCTATTGTTCTAGATTGCCCCACAAGAGGAAGCATCTGCTCGACGTTTATGGACTTTGATCCCAGCATGATTCAGGAGAAGATCATCCCATTGGAACAGTTCCCTTCTTCCCCAGTACTGATTAAATGTCCCATGAATTCAAATCCATTTCTCCCACACCAACCTTAGGAGGCATGCATTTACCTCTTTAATCTTATTGACCCCATGCCAATTAGCTCGTGGCTCAGGTAGTAATGCGGAAATTATTAACTTGTTGGTTCTGCTTTTTAATTTAGCCCCGAGGTGCTCATGCTCCTTCAGCAGAACCTCTATCCTTGTTCTACCTATGTCATTGATGCTTATGTGGACCACGACAACTGGATCTTTACCCTCCCACTCCAAGTTCCTCTGCAGCCCAGATGAGGTACGAGTCACAGCAGGAAATAGGAATTTAGTCTTAACTTCCCAGTTGACGGTGCTTTAGGCCATCCCAAGATTGTGAAAGGAGCTGTACAATGCTATGTTTCTTTGTTCCTGTACTTCACCATTAAAGCAAAGGATACCTCTAAGTAAACATGCAGTTAAGGTCAAACAGGGTGTATGTAGGTGTATTGCTACAATATATTAACTTTACTATAGCATAGTAAAAAGTGCTATATAAATACCACTTTTGAAAATATTTTCCTTATGATTCATTTGCTTGACAATAAATCAATAGTAACCAAACTGAAAAAAACCACTGAGCAATGGATAGATCAAATTGTTATCAGTCAAACACACCAACGCAGAATTTTGTTCCCTTTACTCCTGGACCACTTATTAAGCAGTTGGGAGACGTTGCCCAGTGATTTTTCAATGTGATGCACATTTCCCATCAACTCTCATCATTTCCTATCTTCTCATTAACGAGGGAACCAAGTTACACTAACAAGTCATGCTGTAATTGCATTCTTCCACCTGTTACTGCAGTAGAATACACTTGTGTTGTGTCCCTCAGCTCCTCAGTCAATGTGGCATTCTATGTTACTTCTCAAAATTAGCACTGTTTCTAGCGTAGTATTTAAACTCCTTCTATAAAAAGTGGCAAGTATAAACATTTATTGAAAACAATAAAGAATTGTTTTAAAAAAATACCTAATCAATGTGTTTCTCCCTTCTCTTTTACTCACTTGCTGTTATGTAGTACCCAACTTTATTCCATTTTCTCCCTTCATCTTTCAGATTAGACCTGAACCTTTTCTAGATCGATGTAAAAAAAAAAATCCTATAACACTTTTTCAGAATATGGAACTAACATTGATCCATCAACATCAGCAAAATAGAGTCCTCAGTTACCACCTCTGCTGTTGGGACCTTGGTGTGCAAATTGACTCTCAAAATTCCATTCATTGGCTGAGCACGGGGATGTAAAAGATCCTGTATAAATACCATTTTAAAAATATTTTCTTTAGGATTTCACTTTCCTGACAATAACTCAATAATAATCAGACTGAAAAAAAATCACCGAACAATAGATGGATCACATTTTTATCAGTCGAACACACCAGAGTAGAATTTGGTTCCCTTTGATCCTGGACCACTTATTAAGCAGTTGGGGCACGTTGCCCAAAGATTTTCCATTTATTCCATGAACCAAAATTTAAAAGGAGATCGATGGATGCAAGTACTGCCTTGATGCAGCACTAATCCACACAGATCAGAATATCTCAGATTCGATTTAGTCTTTGCTGAGTTAGTTAATCTCAAACCAGTAAGCTCTGCTTCTCTGAAGGATAGAGGGGAGAAATGACTCGGGCTCCCAACTCCTAATACTATCCAGTGAATCTCCTGGGGTAAGTGTATGACATTGAGTCGGGATACTGCTACCTCAGCTGGGATAACTTCCACAGTCTTGAAGCATTCTCTATCAAAAAACTATCATCTGAAAGGAAACCAGTTTGGCAAGGTACTGAATGCTACCATAACCTGCAGGTAAGTAACCAAATTGCTGCATCTGCCAGCGGCAAAGAGAAAATCAGAGGTGGAAAAGAAATACCCAATAGCACTTTATGTATTCTGCTCACTTAACATAGTGGCTTTGGTTTTCTGCTCAGACAATTAAATAATTGACATTGTTAAGCATTTACAACTTTAAAAATACTTGGCACCAAAATGTGATCAGATTTGTCTTGCAGGGTTGGAATGCTTCCTGCTCTGACATTTTACATTCTTCAGAACGGTGGTCATTGTTTTGAACTTGTATTGAGAAAACATTTGACAAGAAACAGTGGTTCACGATTTGGGATCATACCAAAAATCATCAACACATTTTGTTCTAATGAGGGGAGCTACAAAACAGCAATATAAAAATCATATAAATGTAGACTTGGGTAAAGCTGTATTAAAATCTCAGGAAAACAAATTAAATATAAAGATGCAGCGCTTGCAATTGGTGATGTTCAAATACTGAATGTACCATATTTTTTTCATGGTTTTTTGACACAGGCAGAAAAGTAACACATTGAACATGTGGACATGAAATTTGTCTGATACAAATTCTACCATGTCACTGACTATCTTTAACACCTATAAATTCTACTTTTCGGACGTCAGCAGCTTCTTCTGTGATTTACAGTTTACATATCCAGGGCAGTATTATCAGTATTCTTAAGGGCGAGGATCTGGTTAGCTCAGTTAGCTGGATGGCTGGTTCGTGATGTGGAGCGACGCCAACAGTGTGGGTTCAATTCCCGTACCGGTTGAGGTTATTCATGAGGCCCCAGCTTCTCAGCCTTGCCCCTCGCCTGAGGTGTGGTGACCCTCAGGTTAAATCACCACCAGTCAGCTCTCCCCTCCCGACTTTCAGCAGTATTTCTAAGATGAGGCCATGGAGCAGAATTTGTCAAACTGTTTAATTACAGTGCTGCCACATGAAGAATAACAGTAAAAGAAAATAATAAAAATGGCTCTAGTTGCTTTCAGTGCGTCTGCAGCTCCTCCTAAGAAGATATTAGGAGTTGAATCAAACCACAGACCAAGCTGGAGGTGTATGATCATAAAAGGCAACTTTTAAGATATGTTTTCTGAAACGTAGCAAATGCAGTCTTCACCAGCAATCAATCTCTGCAGAATAGTTCTCTCTGTGCCAAAATGAGTTATGCCCACAGGAACCAAAGCATCAAATTACATTATCAGTTCAAGGATGACGTCCTTTATAGACTGCGAGATAATCTCTGGTTTGGGATATTCATCTGCCTCCAAAACTGCCTGTAGACCTTGCAGGTTAACGGAGTCAATTAATCACCCTCTGTGCAGCGTCCTGAGATTCCTCTGAAAAGGATACTGATGCTGTCAAATTTCCATCTAAAGCAGAATGCCCTTTCCCGGAAAAGCTATCTTTCCCCCTCTTGCTTTAGAACTGTAATCATTAGGATCTGGTCTAAAGGTGCTTGAATCCTTGAAGTGTTTCAGTAATTAAATAGCAAAATCTCTTTAAACTCAGCAAAAGGTAACAATGGTTTGTCTTGCCAATAAGTTTCATATCATGAAGCATTGCTTATCATGGCTGTCACAGGTGCCTGGCAAGTTGCCAATTGTGGAATCTGATGTGCACTGTTGTTAATAACAAAACCCACATGGAATCTGTTATTACTACTTCTTTCTTTTCACCTCTCCCCCCCCCTAGCCCCACCAAATCAACAAATTTGAAATAAAATTGCGTTGGAAATCTACAGATTTCTGTCAAGGGGAGCTACCAGAATGAACGATGCTGTGAAAACTGCTAACCAGTGAAATAAAGCGAGCTATAATATGGTTATACTGGGGGAAATTTTTAAATATGCTGGGGTTGGAAAACTGGACGTGGCAGATCAGCTGCTCAGTAAACACCCTGTCCAATATTTCTTTCCATTGGGCTCAAAGTGTCGATAGACAGGGGGTATGGCAAGCAATCAATTGGGTATATGGACATGTTAGCATGCCAGAGAGCAGTAATCTCATCAGGGCAAGTGCTGCCATCGTGAGGGGTTAAGCACCTGCTCCCCAGATGAATCCCGCAAGTTTCTGGGTAGGGCTGACCCTTATTTTTTAGTTTTTTCCCCCCAGAGGTTCTGGAGATGCTGTCTATAATAACTTCCTTGTTAGTATAAAGGTTAGTATTGCCACCTGTCACGTGGGAAACCGGGGTTCAATTCCCTGACGGGGAGCTGCCAAGTTCCATGACAGCGCAGCGGCAGCATCTGTTTGGGGCTGGATAGCTCAGTAGGCTGTTTCTTGATGCAGAAAGACACCAACAGCGTTGGTTCAATTCCCATACCTGCTGAGGTTATTCATGAAGGCCCTGCCGTCTCAACCTTGCTCCTCACCTGAAGTGTGGCGATCCTTAGGTTAAATCAGCACTCTTTCCCCCAAAAAAGAACAGCAGCCTATGGTCTGCTACGACTTTGGTAACATTCATACAACAATACAGCAGCACTTTTCGGGTGGCATGGTGGCAGTGGTCAGCACTGTTGCCTCACAGCCATGATGTGGAGATGCCGGCGTTGGACTGGGGTACGCACAGTAAGAAGTCTCACAACACCAGGTTAAAGTCCAACAGGTTTATTTGGTAGCACAAGCCACAAGCTTTCAGAGCGCTGCTCCTTCATCAGGTGAGTGGGAGTTCTGCTCACAAACAGGGCATATAAAAGACACTATATGGTCCTTATATGCCCCGTTTGTGAACAGAACTCCCACTCACCTGATGAAGGAGCAGTGCTCTGAAAGCTTGTGGTTTGTGCCTCACGGCGCCAGGGAAACAGGTTTGATTCCCGGCTTGGGTCACTGCCTGTGTGGAGTGTGCACTTTCTCCCCGTGTCTGCGTGAGTTTCCACAGTCCAAAGATGTGTGGGTTAGGTTGATTGGCCATGCTAAATTGACCCTAGTTTCGTGGGGGATTAGCAGGTTAAATACGTGAGGTTATGGGGATAGGGTAGGATTGATGTCGGTACAGGCTCGATGGGCCGAATGGCCTCCTTCTGTACTGTAAGGATTCTATGATGACAGGATGTGGTCAAGACTGATTCCTAAATAGGGGGCATTTCTGCATAGTTTATCTCCGTGCTGCAAGAAGAGACTTTCAGAGTTCACATTGCATTAGAGATATGTTAGGGGAAATTTTGAAGTGATGGTCTTTTGTTGGTTAGGCTAAAGTTGGCATGGTGGAAATAGGCCTCAGTGTGGCAGATGAATGAAGTTTATTTGAGTGTCACAAGTAGGCTTACATTAACACTACAATGAAGGTAGTGAAAATCCCCCAGTCGCCACACTCCAACGCCTGTTCGGGTACACCGAGGGAGAATTTAGCATGGCCAATGCACATAACCAACATGTCTTTTGGACCGTGGGAGGAAACGGAACACCCGGAGGAAACCCATGCAGACACGGGGAGAAGGTGCAGACTTCACACAGACAGTAACCCTAGCCAGGAATCGAACCCAGGTCCCTGGTGCTGTGAGACAACAGTGCTAACCATTGTGCCACCATGCAGAAAGCCAGCATCGATTTGTTATGGGCACATCGTGTTTGACTAACATGATCGAGTTCTTTGATGAGGTAACAGAGGGTAGATGAGTGCAATGCTGTTAATGTTGTGTACATGGACTTTTAAAAGGTGTAAAATAAAGTACCACATAATCGGCTCGTCGGAAAGATTGAAACTCATGCGATAATAAGGGCAGGAGCAGCATGGATACAAAATTGCCTAAGGGTTAGAATAGAGAAATGTGTTCATGGCTTTTTTTTGACTGGAGGGAGGTACACTGTGGACCAAGTCCTCTGCAGCTTTTGATATACAACAATGGGGTAACGGCGTTAGTTTGAAATTTTCTAAATGACTTGAAACTTGGAAGAGTAATAGACAAGTGAAAAAGATACAACAGACTTCAAGAGGGCAGACAGCTGGTTGAATGGACTGACAGATTAAAATCCAATGCAGAAAAGTCTGATGTGATACCTTTTGGAAAGAAGAATGAGAGACAGTAAAAGCTCAATTTTAAAGTAACAGAGGGACCTGGAGGTATTCGGAGATGTTTGGAGGTGGAATGATAGGTTAACAAAGCACATGGGACCTTGGCCTTGATAAAGAGTGAGTGAAGGAGGCAGGATATTCTGTAAAATTGATAGTTCAGCTCCAGGTGGATTTTTGCACCCAATTCTGGGTGCCACAATTTATGAAAAATGTGAAAGCTTTACAAAGGGTGTAAAAGATAATTATTAGTAGAATGGATTCAGGGATGGGGAACTATGCTTGTAGTTGTTTGGTGGTACAGAAAGTGAGAACTGCTGAAAAAAGAGACATGCTATTGAAGCTTTAGTCTTACACTTAGCAGGACAATTTGCAAGAATATAAAACTGGAAAGAAAACAGCAGTTTATACTGCATTAGGAGCGAGCGCTATTGTATCTTTTTCACTTGTTAATTCCCCTTCCAAATCATCTACAAATTTCAAACTTGCGCCTTTACCCCCATTATCGTACATCAAAAACTGCAAAGGACCTGGTCCACATTGTACCTCCCTCCAGTCAAAAAAACAGCCATGAACACATTTCTCTATTCTATCCTTTAGGCAATTTTGTATCCATGCTGCTCCTGCCCTTATCATCCCATGAGCTTCAATCTTACCAACAAGCCTATTATGTGGTATTTTAAAAGTCCATGTGCACAACATTGACAGCATTGCCCTCACCTATCAAATGGACTCCAATTGGTAGAGACACTGCCCTGAGAATGCACCAGTCATTGACAGTTAACTGCTAAGCTTTGTTTAAATTCAAACCAGGTATTAGAACAAAGAAAATTACAGCACAGGAACAGGCCCTTCGGCCCTCCAAGCCTGCACCGACCATGCTGCCCGACTCAACCAAAACCCCCTACCCTTCCGGGGTCCGTATCCCTCTATTTCCCATCTCATTCATGTACTTGTCAAGACGCCCCTTTAAAGTCACTACCGTATCCGCTTCCACTACCTCCCCCGGCAACGAGTTCCAGGCACCCACCACTCTGTGTAAAAAATCTGCCTCGTACATCTCTTTTAAAACTTGCCCCTCGCACTTTAAACCTATGCCCCCAGTAATTGACTCTTCCACCCCGGGAAAAAGCTTCTGACTATCCACTCTGTCCATGCCTCTCATAATCTTGTAGGCTTCTATCAGGTCTCCCCTCAACCTCCGTCGCTCCAGTGAGAACAAACCAAGTTTCTCTAACCTCTCCTCATAGCTAATGCCCTCTATGACCAGGCAACATCCTGGAATATCTTTTCTGTACTCTCTCCAAAGCCTCCACATCCTTCTGGTAGCGTGGCGACCAGAATTGAACACTATATTCCAAGTGCGGCCTAACTAAGATTCTATAAAGCGGCAACATGACTTGCCAATTTTTAAACTAATACCCCGCCCGATGAAAGCAAGCATGCCGTATGCTTTCTTGACTACCTTCTCCACCTGCATTGCCACTTTCAGTGACCTGTGTACCTGTACACCCAGATCCCTTTGCCTATCAATACTCTTAAGGGTTCTGCCATTTACTGTATATTTCCTATCTGTATTAGACCTTCCAAAATGCATTACCTCACATTTGTCCGGATTAACCTCCATCTGCCATCTCTCCGCCCAGGTCTCCAATCGATCTATATCCTGCTGTATCCTCTGATGGTCCTCATCACTATCCGCAAATCCACCAACCTTTGTGTCATCCGCAAACTTACTAATCAAACCAGTTACATTTTCCTCCAAATCATTTATATATATTACAAACAGCAAAGGTCCCAGCACTGATCCCTGAGGAACACCACTTGTCACAGCCCTCCATTCAGAAACGCACCCTTTCACTGCTACCCTCTGTCTTCTTTGACCGAGCCAGTTTTGTATCCACCTTGCCAGCTCACCTCTGATCCCATGCGACTTCACCTTCTGCACCAGTCTGCCATGAGGGACCTTGTCAAGGGTGTGTTGACTCTGATTGGTCCAAGCATTGCCCTGGGGAATGGACTAAGCAATGGTCGTCACCGAAGCTTTTATTTAAAAAGCACAATGTGCGTACTTTGCTCCTTTTGTCTACAAAGGACAGGGCCCTGTGTGGGAATGTGTGTCGCTGCCAACATGCGTAAATGAGCCACACCGAGAGCCTGACTAATAATTTTCAATGATTTGTCAGTGTAATTCTTAGCACAATCAGGATTGTTTAGTAAGTACTGTCCAATCGGGGAATCACATCTAATGTTGGAATAATACGATCCCTACATCGCAGAAGGGAGCCATTCGGCCCATCAAGTCTCACCGACTCTTCAACAGAGCATCCCATCCAGGCCCTATCCCTGCAACCCCACACATTTACCATGGCTAATCCCCCAAACCTACATATCTTGGGACACTAAGGGGCAATTTAGCATGGCCACTGCACCTAACCTGCACATCTTTGGTCTGTGGGAGGAACCCGGCGCACCCAAAAGAAACCCACGCATACATGGGGAGAGTTTGCAAACTCCACACCATGTTTTGAATTTTGTAAGCATGGGCTGGTTGCGTACAGTCAGTACTTGTTGCTAACAGCTGAACAGGCATATTGCTTGATACAATCCACCAGTCATTGGGACAAATGGGTCTACATACCTGGCATCACATTGGCACTGAAATTCACATACTCATTTGTCTGATAGGCAAAACATTTTTTTGGCTTGGCAGCAGTGTCGTTAGTGGTGAACATCACTCATCTTGCTACTACTTCACCTGTTGCTCAAAGTTTTGAGATACCTTGTCCCTTCCAGGGTAATCTGGGGTAGACCGGGCACTTCTCAGGGCCAAAAGTGACAACTTTAGGTCTATTCATCAGGGTAGCCATTATCCTGCACGATGGCTTTGGTGCATTGTATTTCACTCATTTGTCTGCTAGGCTATTCTTATAACGCATGGAACACATGCCAACCCATATACTGACCAGTGAAGGTAGGATGATAGTAGAGAACCCACTGGCAGATTTCTCAACTAAATTGAAATTGTTCTTTCAAAAAGGGGCAGATTCGATAGGCCGAATGGCCTCCTTCCCTAGTGTACAATTCTATGATGGTATTATGAAAGCTATGTTTAGCAGATAAAGTTTATTTATTAGTGCCACAAATAGGCTTACATTAACACTGCAATGAAGTCACTGTGAAAAATCGCCTAGCTGCCACATTCCGGCGCCTGTTCAGGTACACTAAGGGAGAATTTAGCATGGCCAATGCACCTGATCAGCACGTCTTTTGGACTGTTGGGGGGGGGGGGGGGGGGGGGGAGAAACCAGAGCACCCGGAGGAAACCCATGCAGACACAGGGAGAATGTGCAAACTCTGCACAGATAGTGACCCAAGCCAGAATCAAACACTGGTCCCTGACACTGTGAGGCAACAGTCTAACCACTGTGCCATCGTGCTGCCCAATTTAGTTATCTAATTATATACCAACCATATGGCACATAGAAACTAATTTAAACACCACTTGATGTCTTCAGAGGGCATCCAAGTATTAAGCTTTCCAACACATTTTTACTGATATAAACTTCATTATGTCACTACTTTTTCTTCTGGAGCTCTCTGCCTGAAGGCAGGAGGTCCAACCTACAGCCTCCATCATGGCCAGGTAAAGGAGGCAAGTTTCAAATCCATTCCAGCCAGAATAGGGATCAATCCCATGTTGTTAGCATCAATCTGATCCACACCAGCAGTTGAGCCAACTGAAATTACGGGAAGGAAT
This sequence comes from Mustelus asterias, assembly GCF_964213995.1. Classification (NCBI taxonomy): domain Eukaryota; kingdom Metazoa; phylum Chordata; class Chondrichthyes; order Carcharhiniformes; family Triakidae; genus Mustelus; species Mustelus asterias. The sequence continues at coordinate 86,545,179 of NC_135805.1, forward strand.
CTTTTACTTTTACATGCATGTTAAAGCCTGGAGCCACAGATAGTGATTATAGAGGCTTCAATCTCTCTCCATCACATGGCTGGCGATGAATCTCTCCCCCATCTTACTGCCTGCCATTGGTGCATGTTGATACTCAACTTGCTTGGCAACATTTTAAATGAGCCATCCTTGGCCATTAAGTCCTGGAGATTTCCAATTTAAGGGGCCATTTTCTAATCCTGGGAGCGTCGTCTTGCACCCCCCCTTCCCCCATCGCCCCTATGAATCAACAATCAAAAAACTGTACAAGGCATGGAAATGCATTTACAATATTGACTCTGAGGCCAAGCCTCCAAGGAGGAACATAAAGTTAAACCATTACAACATAACTTGTCAGAAAAAGTTAAATAATTTTTGATTTTATGAAGAATATGTTTTAATTAAAATGTGTACATGCTGGGGCAGAGCTTACTAAAAGAAATAAAAATATATGAAATATTCATTAAAAACCATAGAACACAGGAAGGGGCGATTCCAAAGAATTATGCATTAAGTCTCATTCCCTTGTTCTTTCCCATAGCCCTGCAATTTCTTTTCCTTCTTAAGTTTATATCCAGTTACATTTTGCTTCATAAAATATTTCTGCTTTTGAATTTTTCATGTACAGCATGAGTGACTGTCCTTAGCATTCACTCCACACTCTATCAGGAGCCTGGTTAGATCAGTTATAAACTTGGGAGTTGGATCCTCATGCAGCACGACCAAAAGAAAACTGCAGCTAGCTAAAATCTTTAGTAATGTAAATGCTACTCACCTTCTTTAACTTTAACCATATTTCCTCTGATGAATGCCCACCGAAGGCTGAAGCTACTGCAAGGAAACAGGCCAAGAAACAAGGAGCAAGTGCAAACTGGAAAGAAAGAAAATATCAGGTACTTCATTTCTCCTTCCTACAATTTCCTAAAGTGACTTGACAAGTACAAGTGCAGAAGAACATACATGACTGAGCTGAGAATCAGAAAGAGCATTGAACTGGGAATGTTCCGTGGAAGTGGCTTACACAGTGTAAGAAAATCCACATGCACACAATTAATACATTTCCATTGTGGCAAGCATTGCCTTTTTATATGGATGTGTGCCAGGACAAGTGAGTATAACCCACTGCAATGTTTTTATTCCTACAGTATTGCAACTCTTCTGTTAAACCTTAAAATCGCAGAAGTCAGCCTTCTGACATACAAACATATGACTTAGGAATAGATGTTGGCTATTCAGCCCTTCAAGCTTGCTTCGCCATTCAATAAGATTACGGCTCATTTGATTTTAACCTCAATTCCACATTCCTGCCTACCCCCGATAACCTTTCACCCACTTCTTCGTCAAGCTCTGAGACATTTTTCTAATTTACAGTGCCAGATAAATGCAAATTTGTGTTTTTTCACAGACTGACCTGATCAAGTAACATTTTCTTAAATGCCGCAGTTTTGTCGCGTCCAACGATAATTCGATCCAGAACCTTGTACCATACTCCAAGAACAGGCCCCTATGGTAAAGGATTAAAAAAAAACACAATTACATCAACTTAATGAATTGTAATTTCAAAAGGGATAACAGTGAATCAATATTGTCAAAACTGTCAAAGTCATAACTGCACCATCTGCTGTATTTTCAGCTGATCTCTCTCCCACACCTCGATTTCTTAGAACAGAAAGCAGTCATACCATCAGATATTTGCAAATGTGAAGCTACCTTCATCATTTTAGATTACTTTTCAAAGGTGATTTTCTACTTGGTACAACCTACATAATAAGATTCAGTTGCTGCTAAGGAGTTACTGCCCAGGGGTGGAAACCATTAGGTTCTGGAGATTTGTCAGTCTTTAATGCTTTTTTTTCTAATACTAATTTGTTGCTTTGGTGAATTCCAGCTTGATTTGTTTTTAGAATGTCAGGAATATTACCCCTGGAATACAATACCTTACAATGTAGACTGACACAAACTAATTATTCAACAAGTCTGCAATTTCCTTTTGCTCATTTGCACCATCAGCTGCACCTGATGTTAGGGTGATATTGCCAAGTGACAGAGGTGGATGGGAAAGAGGAGGGGGCCACAGTGAATCTGTGCTGTGTTCTCTCTATTGTCTTGACATCCTTCCTATGAAATGGAGCCCGAAAAGGCACAGAATTTCCCACATTGTCGCATGTTACTTCCTCAGAGCGACAATCACCAGTGGATTGTCACTCCATAGCCGCATGGTGGCACAGTGGTTAGCACCGCTGTCTCACAGCGCCAGGGCGACAGGTACGATTCCAGGCTTGGGTCAGTGTCTGTGCGGAGTCTGCACGTTCTCCCCGTGTCTGCATGGGTTTCCTCCGGGTGCTCCGGATTCCTCCCACAGTCTGAAAGACATGCTGGTTAGGTGCATTGGCCATGCTAAATTCTCCCTCAGTGTACCCGAACAAGCGTCGGAGTATGGGCAACTAGGGGATTTTCACAGTAACTTCATTCCAGTGACACTAATAAATAAACTTTAACCTTTGCTGGAATTCCAAAGCCCCTATCTTATCTGAGCTTCCTCACTCAGGCTGGGTGAGACAAGAACAGTGAAGCAGCTCCGAGATGCAGGGGGGTGTAAATGGGGTGCAGCGAAGGAGGACACCCCCCCTTTTTTTTGGCACTAGATGCTGTAAAGCAGGTAGGTTTAAATGGACCATTGAAAGGTAGAAGGTAAGTTTCAAAGGTAAATGAATGGGATGTGGGGATGGCGGTTCAGACATCGGCGAGGTTCTGCATGGTTGGGGGGGTTGGGGGGGGTCGCGATGTCGCGTCCAGTGTCATGTCGGGTCAGGGGTGGAGAGTTTCCGATGCTAGTTCAGACTGGGGAGGATGGGCCTGGTGTCAGAACGGGGGTCCTCAGGGGTTGTATTGGGTGGAGGGGTCTTAGGCTGAGTCTTTGAAATAGTTACTCTGAAGTTAGACGTGTTTCTTTTTTCCTCCCAACTCGCTCATTTTAACTACGAGGGTAAAACTTGCAGAACGATCAGAAGTTAGTGATTTAAATTGCTTTCACCGCTCAGAAAAATATTTTCAGAATCTCTGTTCAATTAAATGTCCCATCCAATACTCAAATTACAGCTACTAGCACTCTTCATCTTCAATCGCTACCTGAACAAGTAGTTTGGGAAATGTTTCTGTTAAAGGGGCAACAAAAATAATTGTTATTGCGTGACATTGCGCTTTAAACATAAACTCTAATCCTATCATCTTGCACATCATATTTGTTGTATTCTGATCCAACTCCGCAAAGACTTACCACATAAATTAATCCAACAGCAGCCATTCTGATCGTCCGCTTTGTGTCATGATTTGCAAATCCTCGCCGTTCAATCAGCTGTTGTGAAACTACGTCACTGCATCCGACTAAAGTACCTGCAAAATCAAGGAGCAATCAATCATTAATGGTGTTCAAAGCCTTCTCAGGACAAAAACTTGATGTTTGAATCAGAGTTCAGCAATCAAATTCACATTAGTTAGGTTGATCCAATAATGTATGCAGGTATTAACAGCTACATATACACACACAAGCAAATGTTGCACATGAGCATGCACTCATTATTAAAAAGATTTATTGTATTCTTCAAATCTCTTATCTTTATACAATTAGGTAGTTGATATGCAATTTTATTCATACGACAGTGATGGTAGCACTGATTATACAACACATTTTTAATGCAGAATTTAATTTTGCAATAATGTTAAATGTTTCCAAGCTCTTAAATTAATCTTCTAATTAGACTCTCATAAACCACACTTGAACAAGCTGCAGGTGCCACCCAGGTATGATCTTTCTCTCATTATTCAATCTGCTCAATGGGAGGATTATCTTATGAAGAAAGGTTGGACAGGCCAGGCTCGTATCCGCTGGAGTAAGAGACACTTGATTGAAACATACATTTTCCTGAGGGGTCTTGATAGGTTGGATGTGGAGAGGATGTTTCCTTTTGTGGTAGAATCTAGAACTAGGGGTCACTGTTTAAAAATAAGGGTTTGCACGTTTAAGACCGAGATTAGGAGAATTTTTTTCTCTGAAGGTCATGAGTCTCTGGAGCTCTCTTCCTCAAAGGGTGGTGGAAGCAGAGTCTCAATATTTTTAAGGCATAGCTAGATAGACTCTTGATAAGCAAAGATGTGAAAGGTTATCTGGGGTATACAGAAAAATGGAGTTGAGGTTACAATCAGATCAGCTGCAATATTATTGAACGGTGGCTCGGCACGAGGGGCTGAGTGGCCTACTCCTCCTTCTCATGTGTATATTATGTTCCTCTGAGGAGGAGATTGATGCTTAACTTTGCGTCAGTATCTCATACAACAGTACAACTGAGACCAGGCAATGCAGGACTACACACCCAAACCAGATTTCTCACACCGCTCCCACTTCCAGGTTACTACCGATTCAGTGAACAAAATACTTTTTCACAATTTCTCCAAATTTAATTCCTATCAAAGCAAATCATATTTTAGAGAATGGAATATTTTTTCACATTTGCCACCCGTAATAAGTATAGACCATGCATGCAAGGTCTAGAGTGGATTAAAGCTCCCTCTGCTCCACCTAAACAATACACCCTGCCCTTAACTACTTTTCAGCAGAATTATCTTTGTTCTAATTCACAGACTAGCCATTCTTTTTACTGCTGTAATTAAGTAGCATGGACCTATATGCTCAGGTGTTTAGGAGAATGAGGGGTGATCTCACCAAAACATATAAAATTCTTAAAGGGCTTGACAGCATAGATGATGAAAAACTGCTTTCTCTGGCTGAATTGTAGAACTAGGGGCCATAGTCTCATGACAAAGGGGTTGATCATTTTGGACTGAGAGGAGGAGAACTTTCTTCACTCAAAGGGTTATGAATCTTGGGAATTCTCTACTTGAGAGAGCAATGGATCCTCAGCTTTGGAATATATTCAAGACAAGGATCGAAAGATTTTTGGACAAAGAAATCGAGGATGAGAAAGTGGAGTTGATGTAAATTATCAGCTGTGATCTTACTGAGTGCTGGTCAGATTTGGAGCGTTGTTTGTCCTACTCCAGCTCTTATTTTAAGTAAAACGATTTCAAGTTTGGCCCCAACTGTGTTGTTCTATCAGCAGCCTTATGTTTAGAATCTGTGGTTTATAGACAAAGGATAAAGTCTGTCCAAAATCTTCTCACAAGTCCCTACCAGACTAGTTTGAATTTGAGCCCAGATCCCAGGGATGAAAATACGATGTGTTACCACTTTCCCCTGAATTAGCTTTTTGAATTTCTAACCTTTGTATTTCATTATTTTCATATAGAAGTGCTGTCTTGTTAGGAGAATGTCTGAATGCACAAAAGTTACACGATTGTTCCTTAAGTGTACATCTGATGATAGCTTTACCTTGAGTATTTGAATGCATACACACTTAACAAATACAATAAATAGCAGAACTGACATTTTATACAAAGAACACTGGATTTAAATAAAAGGTTCACTGACTAGTTTACTTGCACAACTTTGAAGTTTGTGAAACAGCTGTGAATACAAAAGGTGTTGGCAACATTCAGTTCTGAATTAGCAGGAATTTCCTCCAATCACATATTGGGAGGACCAAAGCCATTGTCTTTGATCTCTACTACAAGCACCATTTCTTAGTTATTGAGTCAATCCTTCTTCCTGGCAACTGTCTGAAGCTGAACCAGTGTGTGTGTAGCCTTGTTGTTAAATCGGACCCATAATAATGCCATTGTCAAGAATGCCTATTTCCTCCACAACATCATCTGTTGCTGTTCTTGCCTTGCTTACCTCTACATCGGACTATTCCAAAGCACTCTTGGCCAATCTCCCACCTTCTGCTCTCCATAAATAGGTGGTCATTCAAAACTCTGTTGTTGCATGCACTGAGTCCCATTCACTCATCATCCCTGTGCTCGCTGGCCTGCATTGATCCCTGTTAAGCAATGCCTTTATTCTAAAATTCTCCTTCTAGTTTTCAAAATTCCTCCATGGCCTTGCCCCTCCATGTCTCTGTAAGCTCCTCCAGATCCACAACCCTCTTGAGATATCTGCACCTCTCTAATTCTAGTCTTTTGAGTATACTGATTTCAGGTGGTCCACCACCGACGGAATGTCTTTAGCAACCGAGGCACTAGATTCATGAATTCCTTCCTTACACCTCTCCATCTCTCTCCCTACTTTGCTTTCCTCCTTTAAGATACTGCTCAGAACCTATTTCTTTAGCCAAACCTTTTATTGTTTACAGTATTATTGCCTTATAGGACTCAGTGTCACATTGTGCTTTATAGCACTCCTGTCAAGTACCTTCGAATATTTTATGTTAGAAGTATTATATAAAAGTCCAAGTTATTGCTGAGTAAGCCTAACATGGGTATAACTGAGAGAATTGTGCCAAATGAATGATTTGATTTGTCACATGTATTAACATAGTGAAAAGTATTGTTTCTTGCACACTATACAGCCAAAACAAAGAGCCCGATTTTACCAAAACTTCGCGCGCGGTAAAGTTGGGCGTCGGGCCTATGCCACGATCCGCACCCGATTCCTAGCGGATCGCGCCTTTACCAACGGCCGATTCGGGCACTGTTTGCATGCATTTAAATCGGCTTAATGAAGCGCGCGCCCACCTTTACCATCAATTCCCTCTTTATCAGCGTTTGGCCCAATTCGCGTCCGCGACCTGATAAATAAAAGCCCAACCTGTACTTTTATTCGGCAGGGCAATCGCCGAGGCCCACCCTTCGCGGACACCCCCTCTAACCACCCTGGCAGACCCCCCCACCCCCCCCGGGATCAGACACCTCTAGGAGGCAGGGCTCCCGGCAGAGCACACCCCTAACCTACCTCGATCGTGGTCTCCCTCCACCATCCTTCCCGCTCACCTTCAGTCCTTCGACAGCCTGCAGCACGTTCCTGGACACTGACTTTGAGCCACGGCTGAAGTGACCGGGCTTCACAGGTCTGCTGGCGTCTGCCGAAGGGGGGGGGGCCCAGTTGGAACTCTGGGGGGGGCGGGGGGGAAAGGAAGATGGGATGAGGAGAGGGGGCGGGCCCACATCGCCCTCTTTGGGGGGGGGTGTGTGACGTATCATCCCGGGGGGGGGGGGGGGGGGGGGAAGAGAGAGAGAGAGGGGGTGTGAGGTCTCATCCTCTGGAGAGGGGGATTCCGGTGCGTGTATGCGGCCGATCTCTCTTGGCACCATCACTGGTACACAGCCATCTCTCCCGCTCTCTCGCACCTGCAGGGAAGAGTAATCTGTGGCTGGTAGTGTACCAGTGATGGTGCCAGGAGGGATCGGCCGCAGACAGGCAGCGGAACCCCCCCGACCAGAGGATGAGACGTCACACACCCCCTCTCCCTCTCGCAGGGAATGAGACCCCCCCTCCACTCCCACCCCCCCCAGGGGATGATAAGTCACACCCCCTCCCCTCCTCCCACCCCACCCAGAGAATGAACGGCAGAGAGGCTCTCTCTGCTCTCTGTTTTTTTTTCAACGCCCGGGCACGTTCTGTCAGATTTTTTTCAAACTGCGCATGCGCGGTTCGGAGCTCCTATCGTTCTGACGGCGCTAAGCCCCGCCCACTGGACCGACGCCGGAAAAAAGCGTATGGGCGCGCTGGAGCGCAGCCTCCGGGCTCGGATCTATTTGACACCCGCACCCAGCACTTAGTCTCTAAATAGTAAAATCGGGCCCATGATGTTCATAGAGAAGGAAACGAGAGAGTGCAGAATGTAGTGTTAGTCATAGCTAGGGTGTAGAGAAAGATCAACTTAGTGCAAGGTAAGTCCATTCAAAAGTCTGACAGCAGCAGGGAAGAAGCTGTTTTTGAGTCGGTTAGTACGTGACCTCAGACTTTTGTATCTTTTTCTTGAAGGAAGAAGGTGGAAGGGAGAATGTCCGGGGTGCGTGGGGTCCTTAATTATGCTGGCTGATTTGCCGAGGCAGCGGGAAGTGTAGACAGAGTCAATAGCTGGGAGGCTGGTTTGCATGATGGATTGGGCTACATTTACTAACTTTTGTAGTTCCTTGCGGTCTTGGGCAGAGCAGGAACCATACCAAGCTATGCTACAACCAGAAAGAATGCTTTCTATGGTACATCTGTAAAAGTTGGTGAGTCATAGCTGACATGCCAAATTTCCTTAGTCTTCTAAGAAAGTAGAGGCATTGGTGAGCTTTCTTAACTATAGTGTTGGCATGGTCTTTTGAGTATACTGGTTTCAGGAATGTTAACAATTAATTATTGATCTCATACAGTTCAATGATTTTAGGTAAAGCCCATTCGATCAGTAGAACTATTTTGATGAATCATCAGAACAGTTGTGCGAGACATATATTTAGTTATATATGTGTCATTCGCTCATACCATGAGGGGAATTGACATTTGTATATCTAAATGCAAAGCTTTATATTTTTTAAAAAATTAAGAACAAAAACTACTTCCTAATCATCTAAATGACAATTTGACTTAGTAACTCGGACAACAATACAAAATCAGAGTGTGCTCCGGTCATCAAACTAATTATCTAGAGTAAGGAAGGTCAATGTATTATTTAATATCCTATCTATATTTGCTTGACTTGTTGTAGCTATTTTAGAATAGTCCACTGAAGATCCACACTACAATTTCCAACTATTAAACAAGCAAACAGAAGCAAATGCCCCTGCTGACACTGGCTCAAGCTGCAATTTGTCAGTGACATATGGGTTGTGTCTGAAGCGAGCAGTGTCATTTCTGGCAGGAGAAACTTGCATCCTGTCAGGGCAAATGGCAGTCATCTATCAAAGCAATTACAATGTAAATTTATGACTTCATCCTTGTGTTTTCTGTCAAAATGATAGTGTCTGCCCTTTAAACAATATACAGCTCCTTTTAGTGCCTTGCAAATATACTTAAAACAGCAATAACCCAATTGAGTGCAGCTAGCTGACAAATTGAGAGCTACTTGTATAAACTGCAAAAATTGGGCTGAATTTTTCCACCCCCATAGTGGCAGAGGATTGAACAGGGAAAAAGTGGTGTGGAGGGAAGCCACATGGGATGGATGCCAAGTACACTTGCGCTTCCAGAGGAATTCCCCAAGGTGGGCTGGGACTAGGATCAGTTGCCTAGTCCACAGAGGTGGGCAGCCAATTAAGGCAATTTAATGCCTCAATTGAGGATCATCTTGCGACATTTGCTATTGATGGAGGCAAACCCCTCCCCACTCTGCATTTGATGACTCCTGCAGGCTCCCTCGCACTTTCCTACTGACCTCAGCTGTGCCCACTTCTACCAGGTGTGCGGCTGCTGGCTTGACAATGAAGATTTTTGGGCCACCACATCCCTGCTTTGCTCGCTATTCTTAATTGGATGGGGCTTCAGGCGATGGCTACTTAATTGGGCCACCTCCAGGAAGATCGTACTTGGCACCCCACCACAGTCACTTCTGTATTGCTGACATTGGGATGACAACCTAACTGCAAAATCTAGCCTTTTAACACATTAACATAACTTTTGCTGATACCTATTTTTATGGGCCAATGAAGGAAGGGGGTATTTTATCTGATTTTAAATATGACAATGATAACGGTCCAATACAGTGGCAAAACATCCAAACAAAATTAAGTATCGTTGTCAAAGCTCCTGTTAAAAGTACGGTTACCTCGGAGGCATCATTTTACATTTTAATTTTTGCACTTTACAGTGATGTTACATCTTGATTCTTGATCAAGGGCATTCCATTTTTAAATTACACTTATTGAATTAAGCTGTATTTTCATGTAACTAATGAAGTTATTTCTAAAGATTCCATTCTACTTAATAATACAAACCTCGATGCTGAAAAGAAAATGCCAATAATATTCATCTAGAGTTGGAGAGTTTCTCCCACTTTCAATGTCACCGAATTTATTTCTCGGAATGTTTATACATTATCTTCAGTCTTCATCATCTGCTATAAAATATAGAATCCTCTGTTGGAGGGGGAGCTGATGCACGAAAAAAGGACATAACTTGAGAAACTCGAGATACCAAAGATTATCAGCAAAAATTATCAGTTGGATTTTATCTGAGTGGTTTGACTACTACCAGGCTATAAAGAATTATTTCTAGTTATCAGTCATCTAGTTCCATTCTCAAAAAAGGAGGAAGCTATTTTTACTCTGGTCACTTTATAAATGACTTATGATTTCAAAACACTGATTCAGTCTCAGTTAAGAGTGTGCGCACAATTTTGGATGCCTTTTTATAGGGGAAAAAAAGAACTTGCATTCATTTAGCATCTTTCCCAACCTTAGGACATCTCAATGTGCCTCACAGCTAATGAGTTACTTCAGCCATTGTGATAATGTAGGAAACACATGTGGTCCAAACATTACTCTCCATTTGTCAGTCCAAGCCTGAATGTTGTCCAGGTCTTGCTGTATGCAGACATGAACTGCTTAATTTTGAGGAGTTGTGAATGGTACTGAACGCTGCAATGATCAGCAAACATCCACTTTTCTGACCTTCAGATGGTGGGAGTTTCAAAGATGAGGCAGCTGAAAATGGTTGGGCCAGGAGACTGCATCGGGGAACTCCTCCAGTGACGTCCTGAGACTTAGTTGATTGCTCTCCAACAACCAGAGCCATTTTTCTGTATATTAGGCATGACTCCAACCAGTGGACAGTTTGCCAGCTTACCCTCCATGCCCTTGATTCCTAGTGACTTCGATTTTTAAAAATTTTACTTGTAATCTTTGATGCCACATTCGGTCAACTGCTGCATTGATGTAAACAGCAGTCACTTTCAACTTATCTCTGGAATTCAATTTTTATGGCCAAATTTGGGCCAGTGTTTAAAGAGGCTTCGTTCCAAACCATCCTGAGATTGTCAACATCTATGGAACACATCCCAACATATGAGCCAGTGCTTTAAGCAAACAGGAAATTGAGGGTTTTTCCCTAGATTCCCACTGACTCCAATTTTGCCAGGGATCCTTGATACCAGACTCATTCAAATGCTGCCTTGATGTCAAAGGCAGTCACTCTCACCTCCCCTCTGGAGTCCAGGTCGCTTTCCAATATTTGGACACAGGCAGTAATAGGGTCAGGTGTTGAATGACCCTGACGGAACCCAAACTAAACATCAGCGAGCGGGTTATTACTGTGTAAATACTGCTCGATAGCATCATCAACAGCATCTTCCATCACTTTTCTGACCATCAAAAGTAGAGTCACACTTAGGCCAGTCCAGGTAAGGATAGCAAATTTCCTTGGGTTTTTAACGACAAACAACAATGGTTCATGGTCACTATTATTGAGATTAGCTTTAAATTCCAGATTTTCAATTCCATCATTGGCCATGGTGGGATTTGAACCAGTGTTCCCACTCGGCTTCTGGATTACTAGCCCAGTGACATTATCACTATGCCACTACTTCCCATCTGAGGCTTTGGTTAACTTTACTTCTTGGTTGACTGCCAATATTTAAAATTTGAAACTTCTCTACCTTTGTTTAAAACAGTTTATGTGTGCTTGTTCCACGAACTGCAGTGCCAGCATCTGATATTTGGATTTATACAAGACCAAATTAAATTGTATACCTTACCTTGACTTGTTGAAATGAGTTCAGCCAGCATCGATGATGCATTCGGAACATTTTATAGCCAATTCTGCCAGAAAGAGTTTTATTAGGGAGTGTAATAGTTACAAATTACATCTGAACAGAAGAAAATTTAATGTACTGTACATAGTTTACAGCTTATAATAAGTGATGAGCTGAGAGAAACACCTGTTGTTCATTTAGAGATGGTTTTTTCTATAAACACTTTGCTGTAGAAATCAAGGCAAGGTTGGCTATAAAGAAATAATATCCTATTTCCAGATCAAATAAGCTGCATGTCAAAACTATCAAGCGAGGAAATTATTTGGAAAGTTTTTTTTGGCAGAGTTTCTCTCCACTGGAGCTTCCCTCCCTCACCCTCAGTTTCCTCTTTGGTTGAAGCACTGGCTGATATGTCAGAGTGTTTTCCATAGCTGCTGACAATCTTTTTGTAACTGGCTCATCGAGCCACCCTTCGTGCATGAGTTTAACCATGAATGCCTATGTGTTAGTCAAGATTAGAGGCAATCACACAGGATAAACAACACAGAAACAGGCCATTTGGCCTAATCAGTACAAGCAAGTATTTATGCTCAATTTGAACCTCTTCCCATCTTTCCTTACCAATATCTATCATATCACAGATGCACCATAGAAAGCATTCTTTCTGGTTGTATCACACTTGGTATGGCTCCTGTTCTGCCCAAGACCGCAAGGAACTACAAAAGGTCGTGAATGTAGCCCAATCCATCACGCAAACCAGCCTCCCATCCATTGACTCTGTCTACACTTCCCGCTGTCTCAGCAAAGCAGCCAGCATAACTAAGGACCCCACGCACCCCGGACATTCTCTCTGCCACCTTCTTCCTTCGGGAAAAAGATACAAAAGTCTGAGGTCACGTACCAACCGACTCTAGAACAGCTTCTTCCCTGCTGCTGTCAGACCTTTTGAATGGACTTACCTTGCATTAAGTTGATCTTTCTCTACACCCTAGCTATGACTGTAACACTACATTCTGCACTCTCTCGCTTCCTTCTCTATGAACGGTATGTTTTGCCTGTATAGCGCACAAGAAACAATACTTTTCACTGTATGTTAATACGTGACAATAATAAATCAAATCAAATTATAATAATCTTCTAGTCCCTTGTCTATTAGCTTGTCTAGTTTCCCTTTAAATACATCACAGAACTGTTATAGTGCAGGAGGAGGCCATTATCTCTGCAAACGAGCATCATGACTGACTGCCATTCCCTTGCCTTTTTCCCGTAGCCCTACACATTATTTCTATTCAAATAATCATTTAATGCTCTTAAATGCCTCGATTGAACCTGCCTCCACCACACTTCCAAGCAGTGCCTTCCAGACCCAAGCCACTTGTTGTGAGAGAAAGTTCTTTTTCACATCACATTTGTTTCTTTTGCAAACCATTTTAAATCTGTGCCCTCTTGTTCTTGATCCTTTTGAGTGGGAACAGTTTCACCCCATGTACTCTGTCTATCCCCTTCATGATTTTGAATCTTTCTATTAAATCTCCTCTTAGGCTTTTTTTTTCAAGGAGAAGCTGCAATTTTTCCAACTGATCCTCATGGTTGAAGTTTCTCATTTCTGGAACCATTCTTGTAAAACCTTTCTGCACTTTCTTCAACGTGTTCAAATCCTTCTTATAGTTTGGCGCCCAGAGCTGTTCCAGCTTAGGTCTTTAGGTCTAACTAGTGTCTTGCATAAGTTCAGCATAAATACATGTGTACCATTTGCTTCAAACACTCCCTGTGGTAGCGAGTTTCAGATTCCCACCATTCTTTGGGTAAAGATGTTCCTTCTGAATTCCCTAATGGATTTCTTGATGACTATCTCATATTGATGGCCCCTACAGTTATACTCTTCCTCACGAGGAAACGTTCATCCTTTCCTGATGTGTATACATACATTTCTGATATCATCCTTGCAAATCCTCTCTGTATCTTCACATCTCTTTGGTAATTTGGCAACCAGAATTGCATGTAAGCGTTGTGTCCATACAGCCTACAAAATGGGTAACTAAAATCTATATAAAAATGCATGCACAAAATCAGCATTTTAGAAGATGAGTGAAACTAGTAAGATGTTGTGTAAGGAGGCATTGTGTGCTGGACCTACTCCATGAATGGGATTGAAAAAAAAGTTAAAAGAAAGCTGGGAGTCTAGTAGACTCAACAAGTAACCAGTGCAGTGAATGCAGAGCAGCAAATGCAGAGCAGCAATCAACAAAACACATATATTACTAAAAAGAGAGATATATTGCCAAAGCTTTACCTTGCACTCATCAGGACAGAAGCGAGAATACAAAAATCACAACAATTTATATTACAGATGAAGAAGCTGATTGATTGGCAAGTAAACTCTGATTAGTCCATACACTGCATGGAGAAAGCAAAAGGCAACTATAGGCTCCCCAAACTTCATGGCAATTCAAAAAAAGTTGCAAGACTTGGACATTTGTTTTGTTTGCATGAATGTGTGTTGCTTCTAAAAAGCAGAAATGAGCCACGTTACAAGCTTAGCTTATCTGAAATTGGTTACTGAACTGTGTGGCCAAATGAATAAACACAGTAAGAAGTTTAACAACACCAGGTTAAAGTCCAACAGGTTTATTTGGTAGCAAAAGCCACACAAGCTTTCGGAGCTCTTAGCCCCTTCTTCAGGTGAGTGGGAATTCTGTTCACAAACAGAGCTTATAAAGACACAGACTCAATTTACATGAATAATGGTTGGAATGCGAATACTTACAACTAATCAATTGTAGATTCAAGAAAGGATGTCCCGAGGCATGGTACATTGGGGAAACTATGCAGACGCTGCGACAACGGATGAATGAACACCGCTCGACAATCACCAGGCAAGACTGTTCTCTTCCTGTTGGGGAGCACTTCAGCGGTCACGGGCATTCGGCCTCTGATATTCGGGTAAGCGTTCTCCAAGGCGGCCTTCGCGACACACGACAGCGCAGAGTCGCTGAGCAGAAACTGATGGCCAAGTTCCGCACACACGAGGACGGCCTCAACCGGGATATTAGGTTCATGTCACACTATTTGTAACTCCCACAGTTGCGTGGACCTGCAGAGTTTCACTGGCTGTCTTGTCTGGAGACAATACACATCTTTTTAGCCTGTCTTGATGCTCTCTCCACTCCCATTGTTTTGTTTCTTAACGACTTGATTAGTTGTAAATATTCGCATTCCAACCATTATTCATGTAAATTGAGTCTGTGTCTTTATAAGCTCTGTTTGTGAACAGAATTCCCACTCACCTGAAGAAGGGGCTAAGAGCTCCGAAAGCTTGTGTGGCTTTTGCTACCAAATAAACCTGTTGGACTTTAACCTGGTGTTGTTAAACTTCTTACTGTGTTTACCCCAGTCCAACGCCGGCATCTCCACATCATGACTACCAAATGAATAAATACAGGACAAAGAATGTCAGAAGATGACAGGAAAGTAAATGGTTAAGTCCAGAATACTACAATTTTTAAGTTCTTTGCAAAGAAGAACTGGCAAGGTATCTAGAGGGGATGGGTGTGCAGGCAGTGCAATGTTCCTCTTGCACTATGTTTGAGGTGAGGCACGACGACAGTGTCCCTACTGATTACACCTGTGGGAAGTGCACCCATCTGCAGCTCCTCCAAAACCGTGTTAGGGAACTGGAGCTGGAGTTGGATGAACTTAGGATCATCAGGGATGCAGAGATGGCCATAGACACAAGCTTTAGGAATACAGTTACTCCGAGGATTGAAAACAGATGGGTGACGGTGAGAGGGGCTGGGAGGAAGCAGTCCCTGCAGGGATCCCCGGTGGTCGTTCCCCTTAGCAACAAGTATTCCGCTTTGGATACGGTTGAGGGGGATGACATACCAGTGGGGAGCCGCAGTGAGAGGATCTCCAGCACTGTGTCCGTCTCTGTGGCTCGGGAGGGAAAGGGGGAGAGCGGGAGGGCGATAGTTATTGGGGACTCGTTAGTTAGAGGGATAGATAGGAGGTTCTGTGGCAGCAAAAGAGACTCACGGATGGTATGTTACCTACCGGATGCCAAGGTCCGTGATGTCTCAGACCGTGTTTTCCAGATTCTGAAGGGGGAGGGGAAACAGTCACAAGTCGTGGTGCACATTGGTACCAATGACATAGGTAAGAGAAGGGACGGGGATTTAAAGCAGGAATTTCTGGAGCTGGGCTGGAAGCTGAGAGCCAAGACGAAACATGTGGTCATCTCTGGTACGTTGCCGGTACCACGTGATAGCGAGTTGAGGAACAGGGAGAGAGTGCAGTTAAATATGTGGTTGCAGGGATGGTGTAGGAGGGAGGGTTTCAGATACGTGGATAATTGGAACACGTTCTGGGGAAGGTGGGACCTGTACAAACAGGACGGGGTGCACCTGAACCAGAGGGGCACCAATATCCTCGGAGGGAAATTTGTTACGGCTCTTCAGGGGGGTTTAAACTAATTTGTCAGGGGAGTGGGAAAGGGAGTTGTAGTCCAGAAGTCAGTGAGGGTGGTGAGGTATTGGGGAAGGTATCAGGGTCAAGGGTGGGTACTGGTAGACAGGAAGGTGGGTTGAAGTGTGTCTACTTCAATGCAAGGAGCATCCGGAACAAGGTAGATGAACTTGGGGCGTGGATTGGTACTTGGGACTACGATGTTGTGGCCATTACGGAGACGTGGGTAGAACAAGGACAGGAATGGTTGTTGGACGTTCCGGGGTATAGATGTTTCACTAAGTGTAGGGAAGCTGGTAAAAGAGGTGAAGGAGTGGCATTGTTAATCAAGGATAGTTTAACGGCTGCGGAAAGGCACTTCGTGGGGGATCTGCACACTGAGGTAATATGGGCTGAAGTTAGAAATAGGAAAGGAGCGGTCACGTTGCTAGGAGTTTACTATAGGCCCCCAAATAGTAATAGAGATGTGGAGGAAGAAATTGCTAAGCAGATTATGGATATGTGTGGGGGTCACAGGGTAGTTGTCATGGGGGACTTTAACTTTCCAAATATTGATTGGAACCTTTGTAGGTCAAATAGTTTGGATGGGGCAGTTTTTGTGCAGTGTGTGCGGGAGGGTTTCCTGACACAATATGTGGATGGGCCGACTAGAGGTGAGGCCACATTGGATTTGGTACTGGGAAATGAACCGGGCCAAGTGTTAGATTTGGTTGTGGGAGAGCAATTTGGAGATAGTGACCACAATTCGGTGTCTTTTGTTATTGCAATGGAGAGGGATAGGGCCGTACGGCAGGGCAAGGTTTACAATTGGGGGAGGGGTAATTATGATGCGATTAGGCAAGAATTAGGGGGCATAAGTTGGGAACAGAAACTGTCAGAGAAAGGAACTAATGAAAAGTGGAACTTTTTCAAGGAACAAATACTGGATGTCCTTGATAGGTATGTTCCTGTCAGGCAGGGAGGAAATGGCCGAGTGAGGGAACCATGGTTCACAAAAGAGGTGGAATGTCTTGTGAAAAGGAAGAGGGAAGCTTATGTAGGGATGAGGAAACAAGGTTCAGATGGCTCGATTGAGGGTTACAAGTTAGCAAGGAATGAGCTGAAAAAGGGGCTTAGGAGAGCTAGGAGGGGACATGAGAAGTCCTTGGCGGGTCGGATCAAGGAAAACCCCAAGGCTTTTTACTCTTATGTGAGGAATAAAAGAATGACCAGGGTGAGGTTAGGGCCGGTCAAGGACAGTAGTGGGAACTTGTGTATGGAGTCAGTAGAGATAGGCGAGGTGATGAATGAATACTTTTCTTCAGTGTTCACCAAGGAGAGGGGCCATGTTTTTGAGGAAGAGAAGGTGTTACAGGCTAATAGGCTGGAGGAAATAGATGTTCGGAGGGAGGATGTCTTGGCAGTTTTGAATAAACTGAAGGTCGATAAGTCCCCTGGGCCTGATGAAATGTATCCTAGGATTCTGTGGGAGGCAAGGGATGAGATTGCAGAGCCTTTGGCGTTGATCTTTGGGTCCTCGCTGTCCACGGGGATGGTGCCAGAGGACTGGAGAATGGCGAATGTTGTTCCTCTGTTTAAGAAAGGGAATAGAAATGACCCTGGTAATTATAGACCGGTTAGTCTTACTTCAGTGGTTGGTAAATTGATGGAAAGGGTCCTTAGGGATGGGATTTACGACCATTTAGAAAGATGCGGATTAATCCGAGATAGTCAGCACGGATTCGTGAAGGGCAAGTCGTGCCTCACAAATTTGATAGAATTTTTTGAGGAGGTAACTAAGTGTGTTGATGAAGGTAGGGCAGTTGATGTCATATACATGGATTTTAGTAAGGCGTTTGATAAGGTCCCCCATGGTCGGCTTATGATGAAAGTGAGGAGGTGTGGGATAGAGGGAAAGTTGGCCGATTGGATAGGTAACTGGCTGTCTGACCGAAGACAGAGGGTGGTGGTCGATGGAAAATTTTCGGATTGGAGGCAGGTTGCTAGCGGTGTGCCGCAGGGATCAGTGCTTGGTCCTCTGCTCTTTGTGATTTTTATTAATGACTTAGAGGAGGGGGCTGAAGGGTGGATCAGTAAATTTGCTGATGACACCAAGATTGGTGGAGTAGTGGATGAGGTGGAGGGCTGTTGTAGGCTGCAAAGAGACATAGATAGGATGCAAAGCTGGGCTGAAAAATGGCAAATGGAGTTTAACCCTGATAAATGTGAGGTGATTCATTTTGGTAGGACACATTTAAATGTGGATTACAGGGTCAAAGGTAGGGTTCTGAAGACTGTGGAGGAACAGTGAGATCTTGGGGTCCATATCCACAGATCTCTAAAGGTTGCCAGTCAAGTGGATAGAGCTGTGAAGAAGGCCTATAGTGTGTTAGCTTTTATTAACAGGGGGTTGGAGTTTAAGAGCCGTGGGGTTATGCTGCAACTGTACAGGACCTTGGTGAGACCACATTTGGAATATTGTGTGCAGTTCTGGTCACCTCACTATAAGAAGGATGTGGAAGCGCTGGAAAGAGTGCAGAGGAGATTTACCAGGATGCTGCCTGGTTTGGAGGGTAGGTCATATGAGGAAAGGATGAGGGAGCTAGGGCTGTTCTCTCTGGAGCGGAGGAGGCTGAGGGGAGACTTAATAGAGGTGTATAAAATGATGAAGGGGATAGATAGAGTGAACGTTCAAAGACTATTTCCTCGGGTGGATGGAGCTATTACAAGGGGGCATAACTATAGGGTTCGTGGTGGGAGATACAGGACGGATATCAGAGGTAGGTTCTTTACGCAGAGAGTGATTGGGGTGTGGAATGGACTGCCTGCAGTGATAGTGGAGTCAGACACTTTAGAAACATTTAAGCGGTTATTGGATAGGCACATGGAGCACACCAGGATGATAGGGAGTGGGATAGCTTGATCTTGGTTTCAGATAAAGCTCGGCACAACATCGTGGGCCGAAGGGCCTGTTCTGTGCTGTACTGTTCTATGTTCTAAAGAATTATCAAAGTCTAGAAGGTTCCTCTTTTTAGGGTGCTGGAATCATTTAAGGAATAGTTGGGGAGTGATTTAGGTTTTATTCCACATAGATGAGTGGCCCTCCTCACCTGCATTTATCAAGCTCTCCAGACAATTCCATTTTTTCTGTTTTACTGCACACGCTATTCAAAGTTTAAAGCAGACCTATAATTAACAGGTTACATCTTAAATAAGGGTGGCACGGTGGCACAGTGGTTAGCATTGCTGCCTTATAGCGCTAGGGACCCGGCTTGAGTCACTCTGTGGAGTCTGCACGTTCTCCCTGTATCAGGGTGGGTTTCCTCCAGGTACTCAGGTTTCCTCCCACAGTCCAAAAGACGTGCTGATTAGGTGCATTGGCCACGCTAAATTCTCAGTGTACCCGAATAGGCGCCGGGGTGTGGCGACTGGGGGATTTTCACAGTAACTTCATTGCAGTATTAATGTAAGCCTACTTGTGACACTAATGAATAAACTTTTTTGAAAAGCTTAAATAAACATACCTGTTATATATGTTAAAAATAATGCAAATGTCCCAATAGTCCATGAAATAAAAATGAAAGATTCTTATGTCAAGTTACGTCAATGGATAAACCTATTTTAAGATGGTTAACATTAGCCTGTACTACCTGCTGTGGTTGACATTTAGGGTTACATGCACATGTACAAATAAAAGTTGAAGGCTCCATCAACCTATTTCCCTACTTTTTCCACACATATTGAATAATGCAAAAACCAAATATGAAAACAAATTAAGTATGTTCACAGCTCTCCAGGAAGGTGAAACTTAAATTCAACTGAACATTGCACAAGATGCCCTATGGTGGGTGCCACTATTTTGTCATATGAGGAGAGACCAAGTCAGTTAGGATTATATTCATTGGAGTTTAGAGGAGTGAGAGGGGATCTCATAGAAACTTATAAACTTCTAACAGGATTAGACAGGGTAGATTCAGAAAGAAATATTCTTGATGGTGGGGGAGTCCAGAACAAGGGGTCATAGTTTGAGGATAAGGGGTAAACCTTTTAGGACTGAGGTGAAGAGAAATTTCTTCACCCAGTGAGTGGTCAATCTCTGGAAACTACCACAGAAAGTGGTCGAGGCCAAAACATTGAGAGATTTCAAGAGGAAATTAGATATAGCTCTGGGGAGGTAAAGGGATCGAGGGATATGGGGGAAGGGGGGGAAAATCAGGATATTGAATATGATCAGTCATGATCAAAATGAATGGCGCAGCAAGCTCGAAGGGCCGAATGGCCTACTCCTCCTTCTAGTTTCTATGAGGGCGATTCTCCCATCGCGACCCGCAACTTTTCTGGCGGGTCGGGGTGCAAGATGCGCGTCGTTGGTTTTGTTCCGGGATTTGCACATTCGCATCTCCCAGAGCCGGAGAACAGTCGGAGACCAGACCACGCTGGAAACCGGCAGGAAGGCAGGTAAGTCATTTGAATCTTTTTTTAATGTATTTTAAATATGTTTTATATTTCATTATCAGGAACTTGCCGGTCCTGATTGAATCTCCCACCCCACCAGGAGTACTTCATTCTGGCGGGGTTTTGAGTAGCTCCCCATGTTCAGCGAACTAGCAGGAGACCCCGCCCGAATGAAGGGGGGCAATCGGGGCCCTCCGGGGGAGGGAGGGTTGGGCGGTGAGGGATGGTGCCCCCAGGGCATGGGCGCCTTGGCAGTGCCAGCCGGTACCCCCGGCACTGCCCAAGGGGCAAAGTGCCCATGCCCAGGGGGCACATTGGCACTGCCCATCGGGCAGTGCCAAGGGGGCAGGGCCTATTGTGGGTGGGGGGGGGGGGTCCCACTACCACTCTGCATGGTGATTGGTCCGAGCTGGAGGGAGGGCAGCGATTGGGGGGGGGGGTCAGGGCTGGCCCGGGAATTGTTGTGGGGGCTGCGATTGGGCCGTGGTGGTGGTGTGTGTGGGGCTTGGGGTATCCCCTGGGTTTTTAATGAGATTCACGATTGTGACCTCTGCAGTGCAGAGTGCGGAGATTCGAGTGTGAAGTTGAACTGACAAAACTGTCATGATCTCGAACAGCTTTCCCACCAATTCAGCACTATTGGGAGAATCGCCCTATGTTTCTAAAGAACTTGACCAGTTTCTAATGAATACACAACTCATAATAATTAGACACAAACTGTGCAGAAAAGAAAAATAATACAGTGGCACTTGCATGTTAATTTGGTACAAAGACACCTCCTCATTTGTACAACTAGCAGCAATACCAAAAGTATCCAAGCTTTCTTTTTTATGGGCAATATAAGTATAAGATATTGTTTCAGAAATCATGTTTAAAGCTTAAATTGAAACTCCTCTCACTAATTTTTCACACATTTCAAAATAATGATGCTTTTTTTGCTCCTTCAGATTCATCCACTGAAGAGGCGGGAACTGTTCCAAACTTCCACACCCAAAAAATTCAAACCGGCGAACTAGTAAGTAATAAAATTGATGCCTCCTGGCTGGTTTGTCAGCATTCACAGGGTGTAGTTTGATTACTCAAAACTAAAACATTTAAAAGTGGTCTCAAAGTCATTCTGCCCCAACAAGATAAATCCCACTGTCACATCATTCTGACATTCTGATGTAATGCTTCTATCGTTAACAGCATAGTGATACTTTTTAAATGATCATGAATCACTCAATGACACTGCTTCACTCCTGATAAATGCATCTGGTGTACTATTTTGTGGTTAGCATCAACAAAACTACGAATATTGGGGCAAAACTAAATATTGAGTGCAGCCCTCATTGTAAAAATAGGATTTTACATTTTAACTCTTTCAAATTTAACTTGAACAAGTGAAACATTGTCCCTCTGTTAATTTTGTTTTGCTTCTTAATTTCCACTTTCACATACTGGACCAAATGAAAAAGGTAAAATATATATATGCACACATACACAAATACAAGGGACACCACTGTGACTTGAGTCGAAGCAGGTAAATGCACACACCAGGTCATAAACATACGATTGGAAAAGTCTCAAATACAATCCCTGTTTTATGCACAGCTCACTGACCTCACCTTGACCCGCAGCAGGGAAGCACTAATTAAAATTAACACCCTTCAGTTGGATGGGTGTTGGATGGAAATCAGTCAGTGCTTCGATTAGTGCAGTGCTTAGTAAACAGCAAAGCGTGTATGCGGTAAAGTAGTTTTAAAAATGTTCTTTCTCCTTTTCAAATTACTCCATGTAAGACTCTATGTAGAGTGGTAAATCCAAGGGAAATGCATAACTTAATTTCCTTTCATTCTAAAGGGTTACTTACTTTTTCCCTTTTTACTGTAAGTCTCAATAGAACATATTTTATTTGAAGTGATGTTGTGGCTCACCAAAATTACCCCCCTGAATGTCTTTCTTCATTGAGAAGCATCTGGCAGATGCTTGGTACCTCCCTATGGCATTAGGGCAGAAATCTAATATTCAAGGGAACATCAAGCTTGCTTTCATCCATTCTGTGACGTACTTTTGTGTCCCAACACATTCTTCCATGACAGTATACAACAAATGACTTATTTAAAAAGTACTATAGCACTAAGTGCTCTATCTCTGCTGTGTCTTACATAATTGAATCTTAACCCTTTAACCTTATTTAACTTCTGTAACAACCATACAACCAGTGGAAAGTTTCATGAGATTTGTTTTATCCCATTAATGAAATAAATATCATATGATGGCTACAGATGAATTCACAAATAAAACATGCATTGCAGGCAAGGTCATAAAAGTCATCATCATGCATCACCTTCTGGTAAAATTGTGTACTGCTTTTTGGAAGAAATTGTCGTTTCAGAGTTTAAATATTTAAAATGAATCATAAAATGGGGGGCTTTCAGGCTCTTCTACTTGCAGTCAATGCTTAATATAAAAAGCTATAAATAGCAAAACAAGTGAATGTTTCCTTTAGGTAACATCTTTGGCACTTTACAATATACGAGAGAGATTTTTAACATGTATTAGCAGTACGGAGATGGTTCATCATTCACTCTCATACTGGAAACCTTCATTCAAAAAGCATGAGTGCTTGAGCATTCATGCTCGAGTGAATTAGAACCAGATGAGTGGGAAAGCGAATTGCGTGGAGGATGCGGAAAGTCTGCAGAGAGATTTGGATAGGCTAAGTGAGTGGATGAGGATCTGGCAGATGGAGTATAACGTTGACAAGTGTGAGGTTATCCACTTTGGAAGGAATAATAGTAAAATGGACTATTATTTAAATGGTGAAAAATTACAACATGCTACTGTGCAGAAAGACCTGGGGGTCCTTGTGCATGAATCGCAAAAACTCAGTTTGCAGGTGCAGCAGGTGATCAAGAAGGCAAATGGAATGTTGGCCCTTATCGCGAAGGGGATGGAGTATAAAAGCAGGGAGGTCTTGCTGCAATTGTACAAGGTACTGGTGAGGCCGCAACTAGAGTACGGTGTGCAATTTTGGTCCCCTTATTTGCGGAAGGATATATTGGCCTTGGAGGGAGTACAGAGAAGGTTCACCAGGTTGATACCGGAGATGAGGGGGTTAGCTTATGAGGAGAGATTGAATAGATTGGGCCTGTACTCGTTGGAGTTTAGAAGGCTGAGGGGAGATCTTATAGAGACATACAAGATAATAAAGGGGCTAGACAGGGCAGAGGCAGAGAGATTCTTTCCACTTAGAAAGGAAACAAGAACTAGAGGACACAGCCTCAAAATAAGGTGGGGTCAGTTTAGAACAGAGTTGAGGAGGAACAACTTCTCTCAGAGGGTAGTGAATCTTTGGAATTCTCTGCCCATTGAAGCAGTGGAGGCTACCTCGTTAAATATGTTTAAGTCACAGGTAGATAGATTTCTGATCAATAAGGAAATTAAGGGTTATGGGGAGCGGGTGGGTAAGTGGAACTAAACCACTATCAATTCAGCCATGATCTTCTTGAATGGTGGGGCAGGCTCGAGGGGCTAGATGGCCTACTCCTGCTCCTATTTCTTATGTTATGTTCTAAAGCAAGTCAAACTTTTCTGCTTTCCAAGTAAGATTTTTGCCCTGTTAAAATGTGATCATGGTTCCATGGGTACAGGTGGCCTTTGGTACATTTACTGAAGCAAATCCAGTTGATTTTGCCAAATCGGCTCCAAGTGCCAGGTGCGGTCGTAAATCAGACCCGCGCCCGGCAGCCACGCTCCAGCGCCCCCATACACCTTTTTTCGGCGTGGGGCCGAGCGCATTTGTACCTGTCGGAGCACCGAACTGCGCATGCGCAGTTTGAAGCTGACAGCACTCAGCGCGCCCGAGCGCGAAAGTCAAAGGCAGCGCAGACAGCACTGCTGTCTGTGCTGCCTTTGACTTTCCGTGGTGGTGGTGGGGAGGGAGGGAAGGAAGGGGTTGTGGTGTCTCTTCCCTGGGGGAGGTGGAGGGGGGGGGGGGGGGGGAGGGGGGGGGAGATCTGACATCTCTTCCCTGGAGGGGCGGGGGGGGGGGGAAGAGATGTGACGTCTCCGCCCCCCCCCACCCCTCAGGGAAGAGACGTCACACCCCCCCCTACCTTCTCCCCTCAGGGAAAAGATGTCACATCCCCCCCACCTCCCCCCCTCAGGGAAGAGATGTCATCCTACCCATCAGGACCCCCGGAGCAAGGCCAGGATCGCAAGATGCTTTCGACGGACGCCAGCGATCAAGGTAGGTCGCGGGCCCGGGGGGCTGCTGGCGGGGCCTGCGTCCCAGGGTGGTCCAATCGGGGGGGGGGGGGGGAAGAGGGGGGGGAGATGTCACATCCCCCCCCCACCCCACAGGGAAGAGACGTCACATCTCTCCCCCCCCACCCCCTGCCCCTCCAGGGAAGAGATGTCAGATCTTCCCCCACCCCCCCCCCCCCCCGCCCCACCTCCCCCAGGGAAGAGACACCACAACCCCTCCCCTTTCCGGAGCCTCGTAAAGTGGGAATCCTTGGGTAAGTTGGGTGCGGGCTTCATTATGCTGATTTAAATGCATGCAAATGCATTTAAATCTGCCCGCTCGCCAGATCGGCGCCCAGATTGGCCGTTGGTAAAGGCGCGATTGGCCTTGGGTCGGGTCTGGACTGCGTTATAGGCCCGACGCCCAACTTTAACCATGATTTCGGGCGCGAAATTTTGGTAAAATCGGGCCCCAAGTGTTGCCCGAGGTGAAATCAACTCAGCACAGACAAGAGATTGAATTTAAGACGTTCTCTGATGCACCTGGTTTTGTACTACACAAATGCATCAAATAAACTTTTCAAACTGGTTTCTGGTGTCATAAAAGAAAGCAACATGTTTTGTGTACAAGAACAACAATATTTTCCCTCTGCTGAATTACCTGCAACATATTCCAGCATTTTCTGTCTTTGTGTACTAAAGTGGTTCTAAAACACAACGGTCCTGCCAATCTTTCACTGGATGCAGAACCACTCATGGGATCCCTATGACGTGGCACAGCACAACATTTTTGCAGCATGCTACTGGTACTCCGGTGCATACTTCGGAACTTAAGACTGAAAGATACAGGGCTTTCTGGAATTTACAAAAAACATGAAAACTACATCCATGTCATTAAGTACATAATGTTCGTCAGCCCTTCAAAATGGGCCTTGGCAGCCTTCAAATATCTGCGGGCTTAACAAGTTGGATGATATCACTAGAATCTCTGGTCATCATTCATATGATTAGCTACAATTCTTTGCATGACAAGTATGATTTAAGAGATTAAACAAGTTACTTTTTGTGTTGGTCACTGATGAGCCACATGTGGCAAATTATGGGCACACAAACTTCAAAAGACATTGGTCTATTGGAGAAATTTAGCAAAACAGCGACAATGGACAATCTCAGAAATTATGAAGAGATGGAGTAATGTGACTATCCACTGATTAAGATTAACTCCCAATCTCTTTGGATGGATAAATAGATGGGCCAAATGTTCTCCCACATTCATAATTTTATTAGGTTCCTGTGTGATATTTTATTGAATATGATGGTTCTCATCTACCATCTACCAAGGCTATGGAAAACAACTCTAAAAGATTGAAGGATGTGGTTTGTCTGGTTAAGTATTTTGGAATTTTGTTGGATTAGCTTGAGGATGCGAGGGAAAATCTGTGCTGAATCCTGCCTCAGGAGATTACACATTAATTGGCTAAAATCCATCAACAACGATTTGCATTTATATAGCACCTTCAATATAGTGAAATTTCACAACACACTTAACAGGAGTAATTAACACAATCTGATACCGAGGCACACAATGAGATATATGGACATAGAGGTAGGTGCCTCTTAAAAGCAGGAATGAGTAGCCAGGCATCAACAGGTGGGAGTGAATTCCAGAATTTAGCACCAAGGTAGCTGAAGGTAGAGCTGCCAGTGTCGTGAAGGAAATCAAGGATGCGCAAAAGGCCGGTAATGGAGAAGCCCAGAGATCTCCATTGGTCTTTGGGATGGAGGAGATACAGAGATAGGGAGTGGCAAGGATACGGGGAATTTGAAAATGAGCATGAAACATTTAAAATTGGATCAGGAACTGATACAGGTCAGGAAGCATGTCACTCATGAGTCAACAGGACTTGGTACAAGTTATCAGGACAAATGCCACACAGTTTATGAAAGAAATAGGCTTGGTGGATCAACTTAATTGAACTAGGATTACAACTAAACAAATGTTACCTCAAAACAAGTAACAAAATTAAAAAGCAAGGCTCACATCTAATATTACGTCTATGGTAGCGATACTCCTGGCTTGACAGCAGCAAATGTTCTGCTCCTGATCAGTCAGAGAGCAGTTGTAATATGAACAATCCATAACTTGGATTACTATTTCTTTTAAACTAAAGGACACTAATTGATAGCAATGAAAAAAGGCTTACATTTATATAGCATCTTTCACAACCTCACAATGTCACAAGTTCTTTAAAAACTTTAATGTAGGAAGGATGGCAGCCAATTTGTGCATAGTAAGCTCTCAACAAACAGCAATGCAATAATGACCAGACAAATTGTTTTGTGATGTTGATTGAGGGATAAATATTGTCCAGGACACTGGAGACATCTCCCCTTCTCTTCTTTGAAATAGCACCTTAGATTTTTTTTAAAGTCTAATCAAGAGGGTGGATTTAAGATGTCTCATCTGAAAGATGGCACCTCCAACAATGCAGCACTCACTCAGTGCTGCACTAGTGCGTCAATTTACATTTTTGTGTTCAAGTCCTGGAGTGGAATTTGGGCCCACAACCTTCTGATTCAGAGGTAAGAGTGTTGTCAAGAGAGCGGACAACCAATTTATTGTAAACATGTCCCGAATAAGTCATATTGGACTCAAAAAGTTAACTGTTTCTCTTTCCACGGATGCTGCCGGACCTGAATTTTTCCGGAAATTTGATGTTTCAGACAAATTTAGGGTTAGCTTTTCATTTTCTCCACTGTCCCTACTGCAATGTTAGCACAGGCATCAGCACTAACACCTAATAGGGTACAGACTTAAAATCGGACAACCCAAATGGTGATAGTTCCTCTTCCTTGGGCTTCTGGAAATAAACAGTGAAGAATGTTTGCAGCTGGGAATATATCTGGTAACAGCATCACTTGAATCTGGCTGCCCTCTAGTGTTAACCCCGAATAAAATATTTTGTCCATCACTTTTTGATTCTGGCTGCGTACATGTGGCACCCTTTACTAATGGAAACATTGATTCCTGCGCATTTGTCAATCAGGCCTTCTTTCCATTCAGAAAACAAAATGCTCAATCATCCATCACTGTGATAATTTCATACATAATAAAACAACCAGAAAGTGGCAGCAAAAGCAAACATGGAAGTAGACATTTTATACAACAATTAAATTATCAATATCAACATAGGAGGCAACTATTCGGCCCTCTGTGCTGATGCTGTCTCTTTGACAGATCTATCCAATTAGTCCCACTCTTTCCCTATAACCCTGTGATTTTTCACTGAGTATTTTTTCAATTCTCTTTTCAAAGTTACTGTTTAATCTGCTCCCACCACCCTCTCAGTTGTGTATTCCAGAACACAACTCTGTGCAAAAACACTGTGCAAAAGCAGAAACTGATAGCCAAGTTCCGCACACATGAGGACGGCCTAAACCGGGGTGTTGGATTTATGTCACATTATCAGTAACCCCCACAGCTTGCCCCTGGTCTTGCATAATCTCACCAGCTGTTCTGTCTGGAGACTATACACATCTCTTTAACCTGTGTTTAATGTTCCCTCCAACCACATTATCTGTACCTTTTAAGACCTGGCTGGCTGTAGAGATTTGCATTCTAATTAGTATTCTGTAACTTGATTTCTGTGTCTGTGCACTGTTGGAGAACAGAGACCGCTCCATCTGATGAAGGAGCAGCACGCTCCGAAAGCTTATGGTATTTGCTACCAAATAAACCTGTTGGACTTTAACCTGGTGTTGTGAGACTTCTTACTGTGCTTACCCCAGTCCAACGCCGGCATCTCCACATCAAAAACACTTCCCCATATTGTCTCGGATTCTTTTTCCAATAACCCTAAATCTGGGTACTCTGATAACCGACCCTTCTGCTTCTGTAACCAGCATTGCTGACTCATCTCTGTAGCATTCCAGCTAGGATAAATACTAACGGCATGAAGTAAACAAGTACAAAGATAGCAGCTCATCATGGGGTACAGCTTGAGACAGAGTGCGAGTTTAGGCATTTGCATGTGGAAATTTTAAGAGTTAATCTCTTTCTAAAACAGAGTCTGCTTTGCATTCAGCATTTAACTACAATTTACTGCTAAAGTTGTTTCTTTCAGCCTTAAGCTATAATTAGTTAATTTTTACTGGTTTCTCTAGCCAGCAGTGTTGACTCATCTCTGTCGAATTCCAGCTAGTTTAAACACACGTTGTCCAGCTAAGCACACATAATCAGCAAAGATGAAGACAGCAATATGTCACTGAATGCAGCGCAAGACAGTGTTTGAGTTTGGGAATTTGGTGAATGAGGAAGGGGGGTGTTGTTTTGACATTTTACATAAAAGGAGTGTGCCCAAAACCAGTTTGAGAACTGAAGCCTGGAAGCATTAATTAGCTGAGTAGTTGGTGAGTTGAATGATTTTTTTTCTCTAAGTGGGGGCAGATGTTTAGACTGGTACTAGGGAGATATAGGTATTATAGCTTACCCAATTAAACCACTTGATAAAACTACAGTTAATTATTAATTTGTTAAATAAAGCATAACATAGGTAGCAGGACAGGTTGTATGTTGCATTTGGAAGCTGGTGGATACCTGTATGATAATAGCAACCAGATTTGCATCTGCAGTTTGAGGAACTTTGTCTCAAGAGTTGTTGAGCTGGAGTCCCAGTTTTGGACACTGCAATGGAAATGGAAAGTTACTTGGGCACGTTGTTCCAGGAGGCAGTCCCCTAGGCTAGGTACTTCAAATTCAATTCAGGATCAGGCACAGGAGGGTTTTGGGAAGTGAGGTGGAAATAGGGATCCAGAAGGTAGCATTGGAGGTGGCGCAGCGCTTACAATTGTCCAGTAGATCTGAAGTTCTTGTAGCTTACGTGTATGAAAGCAAGGACTAGAGAGAGGATGAACGGGTGACCACGGCGTCATGGTGCAGGAAGACATTCAAGTGGGTGAGTTAAAAGGAATGCAGTTGTAGAAGGGGACAGTACAGTTAGTGGGATAGGTATGGTTCTCAGCAGCCAACAGCATGAGTCCCAAAGGCTTTATTGCCAATCTGGTACCAGGGTTAAGGACACCTGCTCTGGTCTGGAGAGAGATTTGCAGTGGAAGGGAAAGGATCCAGTTGTCATGGCTCACATGGATGCCAACGACATATACTGCACCAAAAAGAGGCTATGCTAAAGGAGTATGAGCATCTAAGGCAGTGGTTCCCAAACTCGCGCCACACCAAATTTTTTTATTGATAAGAAATACATTCAAAAACAAAAAAAAAACAACTCCTAGCAGTGCTTGATTCATAACATAGAACACAACTACTTTATAATATCATGGGACATCCAGAAAGTATAAAACAATGCTTGTTTAAACCATGTTTAAATGTTTCTTTGATTGTCCTTGAATCTTCCCGCCACACTTGCCATCCTCTCTCGCCGCACCCGTGTGGCGCGCCGCACCCTTTGGGAACCACTGATCTAAGGGCTAAATTATAATGCAAAATCGCAACGGTAATAATCTATGGATGACTACCTGAACATTAAGCAATTTGGCATAGGGTAAATAGCGAGTTGAATGCATGGCTCAAACTGATGTGGGAGACATGGGTTTTGATCCACAGGCACTGACACCAGTGCTGGGGAAAGAAAAAACTGTATCGTTAGGATAGTTGTCACCTGAATCACACAGGGACCAGTGTCCTGCTGATTCGCATAACTCGGGGGCGGGGGCGTGTGTGTGTGCGTGGGGGTGCATATGCAGCAGGGGTCACGTGAGGGAAAATGTAGAAAGCTAAAGAGAACAGGACAAAGTAATAGTTCAAGACAGCAATAAAGGAAATGACAACCAGAGGGGGACAGGAAGAGATAGAACATACAAACATAAGTTTGTATACAGAAAGAGCCAATAGGTTCAGGGTAAGCAAAAATAGTAAAACAACAGAATTAAAGGCTCTTTGCCAGAATGCTCACAGCATTCATTACAAGATGGATGAATTGATAGCATAAACAGAAATAAATATGTATGACATAATAATCATTATAAAGAGGTGGCTGCAATGTGGCCGCAATGTGGCCAAGATTGGGATCTAAATATTCAAGGGCATTTGACATTTTGGAAGGGCAGAATGCAAGGAAAAGGAGGTGGGGTAGCTCTGTAACTAAAGAAGAGATCAGTATAATGGGGAGAAATGATCTTAGCTCAGAAAAACGAAATGTAGGAGCAGCCAAGTAGCAGCAAAAGAATATCACTAATGGAAATACTTTATAGCTTCCTTGACAGGAACTAAACAGTAGGATAAAGTACAAGTCAAGACATAATCAGGCTTGTGATAAAAATATTGCAACAATCAGTGACTTTAATTTTCACATTGATTGGACAAATCAAATTGCCAACAGTAGCTTGGAGGATGAATTAATTGAGTGTACCCAGGGCATTTTCTTAAAACAGTACATTCTGGAGCCTACCAAGGATTAGGATATTTTGGACTTGGGAATGTGTAATAAGACAGGATTAATTAAGGACCTCATATTAAGAGATTCTCTAGATCATAACAAACATTTTGAGAAATATAGGTCCATAACTAATGTCTTAAAATTCAATAAAGGCAAGGGTATGGAAGACAGAGCTGGCTAAAGTTGACTGAAAAATAGGTAGAGATACAGTGACAGACATTTAAGGGGTTATTTCATAACGCTCAACAAAGATATATTTCATTGAGGAAGAAAGTTTCTAGAAGATTACAAACCACAAATATAACACTTCTATTTCAGAAAGGAGACAGACAGAAAGGAGGAAACTATAGGTCAGTTAGCCTAACAACTATCTTTGGGAAAACATCAGAAAGAAGGACATTTCAAAAATCAAAGTACAATCAGGCAGAGTTAACATGGTTTGAGAAGGGAAATTGGGTTTAACACATTTAGTATATTATTGGCACCTTACTTAAGGAGGGACATACTTGCATTGGAGACAAGTCAGAGAAGATTCACGAGGTTGCAAATGGGATGACGGATTTGTTTCATGAGGAAAGATTGAAGGGATTGGGCCTTTGCTTATTGGAGTTTAGAAGAACGAGAGGTGATCCTATTGAAACATGTAGGATTCTGAGAGAAGATTTCCCATTGTGGGGTCATCTAGAACTGGGGGCAATTTGAAAATAAGGGTCTCCCACTTATATGAACAAAGAACAGGAGTAGGTCAATCAGCCCGTTGAGTTTACTCTGCCATTTAAGATCATGGCTGATCTGATAGTAATCTCGAATCTGCACCCTGCCTACTCTCAATAACCTATCGCCCGCCCCCTTACTTAGAATCTATTGACTTCTGCCTGAAAAATATTCAAAGACTCTGCTTCCACCACCTTTTCAGGACAACAGTACCAAAGAATCACGATCCTGAGAGAGAAAAATTCACCTCTGTTTTAAGTAAGTGACCCCTTATTTTTAAACAGTGACCCCTTCCAGTACTAGATTCTCCAACAAGAGAATCCTCTCAGTATCCACCCAGATAAGATCCGTTGGACGGGGATAAGGAGGAATTTCTTCTCTGAGACAGTTCTTTGTGTTGGAATTCTTTCCTCCAGTAAGCAGTGGTGGTCACGGAATATGTTCAAAGCTAAGTTAGATAGATTGTTGATTGCCAAGGGAGTTGAGGGTTATGGGGGATAGGCAGGAAAATGGAGTTAAGGCCAGAGTTATTTCAGCCATGATCTTGTAGAATGGCGATCAGACTCAAGGTGCTAAATGAGCTAATAATGTTGCTATTTCTTATATCCTTATGCACCGGAAACTGTACAGCCAGTTTTGTACTCCCTCCTTGGGCAAACCCTGAAATCTTAGGTCAAAATAAACTGGGTTGAGTCTTCACCTCATTCCACCCTGAAAATGTCTGACCTATTATATACACAGTAAGAAGTTTAACAACACCAGGTTAAAGTCCAACAGGTTCATTTGGTAGCAAAAGCCACACAAGCTTTCGGAGCTGCAAGCCCCTTCTTCAAGTGAGTGGGAATTCTGTTCACAAACAGAGCATATAAAGACACAAACTCAATTTACATGAATAATGGTTGGAATGCGAATACTTACAACTAATCAAGTCTTTAAGAAACAAAACAATGTGAGTGGAGAGAGCATCAAGACAGGCTAAAAAGATGTGTATTGTCTCCAGACAAGACAGCCAGTGAAACTCTGTGGGTCCAAGGCGGCCTTCGCGACACACGACGGCGCAGAGTCGCTGAGCAGAAACTGATAGCCAAGTTCCGCACACACGAGGACGGCCTCAACCGGGATATTGGGTTCATGGCACACTATTTGTAACCCCCACAGAGTTTCACTGGCTGTCTTGTCTGGAGACAATACACATCTTTTTAGCCTGTCTTGATGCTCTCTCCACTCACATTGTTTTGTTTCTTAAAGACTTGATTAGTTGTAAGTATTCGCATTCCAACCATTATTCATGTAAATTGAGTTTGTGTCTTTATATGCTCTGTTTGTGAACAGAATTCCCACTCACCTGAAGAAGGGGCTTGCAGCTCCGAAAGCTTGTGTGGCTTTTGCTACCAAATAAACCTGTTGGACTTTAACCTGGTGTTGTTAAACTTCTTACTGTGTTTACCCCAGTCCAACGCCGGCATCTCCACACCATTATATACAAACATTGCTTCATTGTTAGGAATTCCCCACACAATAGTAATAAATCTATTTTCAATAACTTCATTATAGTCTGTCCACAATACTATAGAAGTTTGTAACATTTACTTGATTTAACTAATTTATTGGCTCAATATTACACCACATTAAAGTTTAAATTTGTCAGTTTTTCAGTCTAATGGAGTGCAGAGTGTGGTGACTAGGAGATCTTCAATAACTTCATTGCAGGGTAAGCCTACTTGTGACACTAATAAAATAAACTTAAACTTAACTTAAAAGCTTAAATGTAAAAGTAATGCCCGACATAAATGAGTACTTCCTAACATGAGTGACTGAATAGCATTCCAGAAGTGGATCCCTGGCTAACCTTACTTTCTCCGGCCCATAAGCTCAAGGTTATTTGCCATTTTCCAGCTGAACGCAGCACAGCACAGACCCGGGATCAAAGTCTGTGATCACATCTGCTCAACTTGACATGAACTAAGTCATTGTGGCAGCTCCTAAACTGGAAATGCTCATCTCCTCCTTGCAAATGCTCAAGTACCAGGAAGACTGCAACTCAGAGCAACTCAAGAGGACAGCAACACTGTTGCTGTTAATAAGTAATGCTTCGTAATTATATACAAACTTTATTTTTACAAGAACAAAAAATACCAGTTTGTTTGTGGGAGTTTCTGATCATATTTAAGTTTTATTAGTCTGAGTGAAGTCAATTGCAATTATTGTCTTCCCCAATTCAATCATGAAATAACTTGGTCCAAAGTTATTAACTTGACGGTATACCTGCAGATATATTCATAGAATCCCTACAGTGCTGAAGGAGGTCATTCGGCCCATCAAACCTGCACTGACAACAATCCCACCCAGGCCCTATCCCCACAACCCCACGCATCCATCCCACCAACCCCCCCCCCCCCCCCCAATTCACCTAACCTGCATATCTTTGGACTGTGGGAGGAAACTGGAGCACCCGGAGGAAACCCACGCAGACACGGGGAGAATGTGCAAGCTCCACACAGACAGTGACCCAAGCCAGGAATCGAACCCGGGTCTCTGGCGCTGTCAGGCAGCAGTGCTAACCACTATGCCACCATGCTGCCGCTTTTAATGATTTTGGTTTGTTGCATTGTATTTCCTGAGATTTTCTTTAATATTAGCTGCCCAACCAACTTCTGGTTCTTCAAATCTGTCCATTGTCCAAATAAATTGCTGTGCTCCAACCAAAGAGTTTCTGCTCATCTCCTTGATTCTTATATCGTGATGATGCTGTCTCCCTAACTGCACACACATTATCAATTCTACTATCCCATGGAATGAATAAGAATGAACTTGCATTCATATAGCACCTTTCATAACCTCAGAATTTCCCTGAGGTTTCACAGCCACTGCAGCATTTTAAAATGAGTTATAAGAACATAAGAAATAGGAGCAGGAGTAGGCCATCTAGCCCCTCGAGCCTGCCCCGCCATTCAATAAGATCATGGCTGATCTGAAGTGGATCAGTTCCACTTACCCGCCTGATCCCTATAACCCCCAATTCCCTTACCGATCAGGAATCCATCTATCTGTGATTTAAACATATTCAACGAGGTAGCCTCCACCACTTCAGTGGGCAGAGAATTCCAGAGATTCACCACCCTCTGAGAAGAAGAAGTTCCTCCTCAATTCTGTCCTAAACTGACCCCCCTTTACTTTAAGGCTGTGTTCTCTAGTTCTAACTTCCTTTCTAAGTGGAAAGTATCTCTCCACCTCTACCTATCCAGCCCCTTCATTATCTTATAGGTCTCTATAAGATACCCCCTCAGCCTTCTAAATTCCAACGAGTACAAACCCAATCTGCTCAGTCTCTCCTCATAATCAACACCTCTCATCTCTGGTATCAACCTGGTGAACCTTCTCTGCACTCCCTCCAAGGCCAATATATCCTTCCGCAAATAAGGGGACCAATACTGCACACAGAATTCCAGCTGCGGCCTCACCAATGCCCTGTTCAGATGCAGCAAGACATCTCTGCTTTTATATTCTATCCCCCTTGCGATATAGGCCAACATCCCATTTGCCTTCTTGATCACCTGTTGCACCTGCAGACTGGGTTTTTGCGTCTCATGCACAAGGACCCCCAGGTCCCTTTGCACAGTAGCATGTTGTAATTTTTTTCCATTTAGATAATAATCCAATTTGCTATTTCCTCCAAAATGAATAACCTCGCATTTGTCAACGTTATACTCCATCTGCCAGATCCTCGCCCACTCACTCAGCCTGCCCAAATCTCTCTGCAGACCTTCTACGCCCTCCACACGATTCACTTTTCCACTTATCTTTGTGTCGTCTGCAAACTTTGTTACCCTACACTCAGTCCCCTCCGCCAGATCGTCTATATAAATGGTAAATAGTTGAGGCCCTTAATGGTAATCCCTTTTCTTACAGTCCTTCTTTATCACCGGAATATATTGTTGCTCAGTACTGAAAAAGATCGCCTTAAAAATCCTCCACTGTTCCTCAGCTGTCCTACCTACCAGTCTGCTCTCCCAGTCCATCTTAGCCAATTCAGCCCTCATCCTATCGTACGTCCCTCTGTTCAAACAGAGTTATTGCTGGAACGTGGGAAAATACATCAACCCATTTGTTTGCAGCAATAAGGTAAATTACCAGATAATCTGGTGTTGTTCGAGATAAATATCAGCATGGGGGTTGGGAAAAACAGGGCTCTCTTTACATAGTCTCCGGAGATTGTTTACATCCACATGAGGGGCAGATGGACCTTAGTCTAACACATCATCTTAGAGATGGCATCGTCAACAGTGTAGC